>NC_052101.1:87098275-87401306 GCF_015852505.1 Tachyglossus aculeatus | reverse complement strand
CCTGGCCGCAGTCCATCCCTGACCCTGCTTCTCCCTCCAATTGCATCTCCATTGTTTGTGCTCCTGGCTCCAGGCCAAGTACATCAGGACATCAGGCATGGTGGATGGCTAAGCTAGACTTGAAAGCTCATTTTCTCATGTGGTGGCAGGACCCAGCAGCTTTCCAGGTCCTATGGGATCATTTCTGCAGACAGCATGGCTTCCCGGAGGGATCCCCCAAGGTCCCAAAAAGGGACAGGGGGGAAAGAGATATTACAAACCCCCAACCCTGTTCTGCTCACCTGGCTGGAAGCTCTTCCTGGGCTCCTTAGTTGCAACTCTGTTGTTGGAAGTGTAACTGGGTACAGGCTTCTCATACCAGGTTTCCATGCCACTGTGGTCAGGCTTGCTGTGGTGCTGTCTGTAAGTCAAAAATAAGAAATTCATAGAAACTGGCAGAGGGGCTCTCCTCATCTTTTGAGGGGTGGAAAGGGCAATGGAATGAGAAGAATCACAGTCCAACAGCTGCCCCTAGAGTCGACCCTCCTGAAGTCTTGCTTACCTTGAAACAATGCTCCAGCCTCTAGCTACTTTGGAAATGCCCTCCCTCTGTAAGGGTGGGGGATTCCAAACATTTTAGAAAGCTGTCCTCCTCCCTCTTCCCATGGGGCTGACCCATCCTCCATGGCACAGTGGTTGCTGATAGCCACCTAGAAACATCAGAATTGACACATCGACTTGCGACCCCTGCTTCTGACATAGCAGACTCCAGAAAAGCAAATGGCCGGGGCAGGACTTTGCCTGAAAAGGACCGAAGTGGCCCAGTTTCCAAGGCCTGGGGTGGATACAGAAACAGAGAATGGTTTCTTTGAAGCAGAGAACATGTCTACCAACTTTTTTGTATTGTACTCTCCCAAGTGTTTAGTATAGTGCTCTGCAGTAAGAACTCAATAAATATCACTGTGATTGAAATGTACAAATGTCCCTTCCAGGGCTGGGGACAACATTCCTTCATAGACAAATCCCCTGGAATGTGCATGGTCAGGAATCCTACAAACAGCATGGAGAAGCGTGGAAAAAGCCTGAGCTTGGGAGTCAGAGGTCATGGGTTCTAATCCCGGCTCTGCCACTTGTCAGCTGTGTGATTTTGGGCAAGTCACTTAACTTCTCTGTGTCTCAGTTACCTCATCTGTAAAATGAGGATTAAGACTGTGAGCCCCACCTGATCACCTTGTATCTACCCCGGTGCTTAGAACAGTGCTCGGCACATAGTAAGCGCTTAACAAATTCCATCATCATCATTATCATTTTTATTATTATACAAACCTGGAATATGCTAAAGCACTCTAACCAGCCACACAGGCTTTGCTTGCTATTACTCTGACTAAGGGAGTAGATTACTTACCCACACCTGAGGATTTAAACTTGGGATGAAGGATGTTTTGCAAAATACTCTGCCATGCTTTTCAGGTAGGAGTTTAAGTGTTCAGGTTTGGCAGACTGTTGACAGGGTAAGTCAATCAATTGTATTTATTGAGCGCTTACTGTGTGCAGAGCACTGTACTAAGCGCTTGGGAAGTACAAGCTGGCAACATATAGAGACAGTCCTTACCCAACAGTGGGCTCACAGTCTAGAAGGGGGAGACAGAGAACAAAACCAAACATACTAACAAAATAAAATAAATAGAATAGATATGTACAAGTAAAATAAATAAATAAATAAATAGAGTAATAAATATGTACAAGCATATATACATATGTGAGGTTCTAAGGAAGTTCCCACTGGTGTCTTTCTGGACATCCATGAGCTCCAATCCCTACCCAGCAGACCCATACCTTGATGCACTTCCCCCACAGGGCAAACAGGTAGGGCTCAGTCTGTGTCGGCTGAGAAGTGTTTTTTTTTTAAATTGTATTTGTTAAGCACTTATGTGTCAAACACTGTTCTGAGCACTGGGGTAGATACAAGTCAATCAGGTGGAACACAGTCCCTGTCCCACATGGGGCTCACAGTCCATGTAGGAGGGAGAACAGGTATCATCATCAATGGTATTTACTTAGCACTTACTCTGTGCTTGGGAGAGTACAATGGAGTTAGTAGACACATTCCTCACCCAGAGTGAGCTTACAGTCTAGAGGGGATTCAATCCCCATTTTATAGATAAGGCAACTGAGGCCCTGAGAAGGTAAGTGACTTACCCAAGGTCACACAGCAGGCAATTGGCAGAGCTGGAATTAGAACCCAGGTCCTCTGATTCCCAGGTCCAGACTCTCCACTAGGCCATGCTGCTTCTAGTTAGTTGAGAGGAGAGTTGTGGCACCCTATAAGAACTCTGTGAGTTGATTAGACCTCTTGATGCTTGGAGGACATAGGCAGTTCTCTGGCCAGCAGCCTCACCCACTATGCTTTACCAAAGTGTACATATCTTTTCCCCTCTTAACTGGGACTTAGAGAATCACCACATTGTGAAAAAAAGCCAAACCCAACTGCCAATTTTCTCCCCTCCCCAGAAAAGAAAAGACCTCTGCAGCTACAACTTCCTGGAATGAGGAATCCCGGGAGGAAAAGGGGCTCTATCCTTTTTGGGAACCCCAGCTTTGGATTGGATAATAATCCAGGCAGTCCCTAAGTGCTTTCTTTGTACTAAATTGTGTGGTAGATAAAGTTTTCAGAACACATACCGTTCCTTTTCCACATGGGGCTCATAAACCATCTTCTCCTCATTTTACAGATGAAATGGAGACCCAGAGAGGTTAAATGACTTGCCCAATGTCACACAGCAGGCCAGTGGCAAAGTTGGGACTAGAAACTGGATCACCAGACTCCTGGGCTCATGCTCTTTCCATTAGGCCATGCTGTCTCCCCAGAGCAGTAGGGGCTCCAAGTTTTTACTGCTCCAAGTTCCTGCGAGTCATCCAGACGAGGACCTGTTCATGTGAATATCACTTGTTCTGCTCTTAATGGAGACAGGGACCTTGTGATCAGAGCCCCACCCCAAGGCCCCTTTAGGAATATCTCCTAAGAAAATCATCTTCCTTGATGGATCCCAAACGGAAGAGAAACCAACCTTACTGACATCAAGACAGGAGGAAACACCACTAGGAGTTGGCTCTGGTGCTTTTTTTATGGTGTTTTGTTAAGTGCTTACTATGTATGAGGCATCATTCTAAGCACTGGAGCACATAAAAGTTCATCAGGCCAGACATAGTCCCCATCCCACATATAGAGCTCACAATCTAAGTAGGAGGGAGTTCTTTATGTACTGGGAGCTCCTACCCCTCCCCAGTTTTGGCAGCAGAGGTGCCCCCCCCAACAAATTCATAAAGCCACGCTTGTGGTCTTGAATAGAGGGAGGGCTCAGCCCCCTTTCCACCAGAATCTCTGAAGGACCCGGGTGTCTGGGGAATTGCTTTATCCACATAGATCCTATTTTTCTTGGAGGATAAACATCACATCCCTGAGCAGCTCAAGGAGTGACCCAGAAACACATCCCATACTGTCCGGGTGCAGATTGTCCTCAAGGAGGCAGAACCCAAGGACACCCAGTTTAAGCCCCAAACATATCTGGGATTCAGCTCAGGCAGGGAGCTTAAATTTTTCCAGCCTCCATGAGGACAGGAAAAGAGGGGCTAAGGCTAAACCTGCCTCTCTGGGCCTCAGTTTCTTCACCTGTAAAATGGGGATAATACCACCTATCTCTCTCTACTTCACAAGAACACTGCGAGGCTAAAATGAAAGAAAAAATGACATGAAAGCAATTGGGAAAAAAGAAGCATTATATAAATTCATTCATTCATTCAATCATATTTATTAAGCGCTTACTGTGTGCAGAGCACTGTACTAAGCGCTTGGGAAGTACAAGTTGGCAACATATAGAGATGGTCCCTACCCAACAGTAGGCTCACAGTCGAGAAGGGGGAGACAGAGAACAAAACAAAATATATTAAGAAGATAAAATAAATAGAATAAATATGTACAAATGAAATAAATAGAGTAATAAATATGTACAAACATATATACATATATACAGGTGCTGTTGGGAGGGGAAGGAGGTAAGGTGGGGGGATGGGGAGGGGGAGGAGGGGAAGAGGAAGGAGGGGACTCAGTCTGGGAAGGCCTCCTGGAGGAGGTGAGCTCTCAGTAGGGCTTTGAAGGGAGGAAGAGAGCTAGTTTGGCAGATGTGCGGAGGGAGGGCATTCCAGGCCAGGGGGAGGACGTGGGCTGGGGGTTGATGGCAGGACAGGCGAGAACGAGGCACAGTGAGGAGATTAGTGGCAGAGGAGCGGAGGGTGCGGGCTGGGCTGTAGAAGGAGAGAAGGGAGGTGAGGTAGGAGGGGGCAAGGTGATGGAGAGCCTTGAAGCTGAGGGTGAGGAGTTTTTGTCTAATGCGTAGGTGGATTGGTAGCCACTGGAGATTTTTGAGGAGGAGAGTAACATGCCCAGAGCGTTTCTGCACAAAGATGATCCAGGCAGCGGCGTGAAGTATGGATTGAAGTGGGGAGAGACAGGAGGATGGGAGATCGGAGAGGAGGCTGATGCGGTAATCCAGTCGGGATAGGATGAGTAATTGAATGAGCAGGGTAGCGGTTTGGATGGAGAGGAAAGGGTGGACCTCGGCAATGTTGCGGAGGTGAGACTGGCAGGTTTTGGTGACGGATTGGATGTGAGGGGTGAACGAGAGAGTGGAGTCGAGGATGACACCAAGGTTGCGGGCTTGTGAGACGGGAAGGATGGTAGTGCCATCAACAGTAATGGGAGTAAATGCAAAGTATTATTATTATTGGGATGGGATTTAAAGTACTTCTTAATAATAATAATAATAATAATGGCATTTATTAAGCACTTAGTATGTGCAAAACACTGTTCTAAGCACTGGGGAGGTTACAATGTGATCAGGTTGTCCCATGTGGGGCTCACAGTCTTAATCCCCATTTTACAGATGAGGTAACTGAGGCACAGAGAAGTTAAGTGACATGCCCAAAGTCACACAGCTGACAATTGGCAGAGCTGGAATTCGAACCCATGACCTCTGACTCCAAAGCCCGTGCTCTTTCCGCTGAGCTACTCTGCTTCTCTTCTTCTGATGAAGGACTGGTAGATCCTGGAGTAGTGGCAGAGGACAGTGTCCCTCCTCACTCTTGGCTTCAAGGCTCCTACCTCACCTCCCTTCTACTTCCTACCTCACCTCCCTTCTTTCCTTCTACAGCCCAGCCTGCACCCTCCGCTCCTCTGCCGCTAACCTCCTCACTGTGCCTCACTTTTGCCTGTCCCGCTGTCGACCCCTGGCCCACATCCTCCCCCGGCCTGGAATGCCCTCCCTCCGCACATCTGCCAAGCTACTTCTCTTCCTCCCTTCAAAGCTCTACTGAGAGCTCACCTCCTCCAGGAGGCCTTCCCAGACTGAGCCCCTTCCTTCCTCTCCCCCTCCCCCCGCCCTACCTCCTTCCCCTCCCCACAGCACCTTAGAACAGTGCTTTGCACATAGTAAGCGCTTAATAAATGCCATCATCATCATCACCTGTATATATGTTTTTACAGATTTATTACTCTATTTTACTTGTACATATTTACTATTCTATTTATTTTATTTTGTTAGTATGTTTGGTTTTGTTGTCTGTCTCCCCCTTCTAGACTGTGAGCCCATTGTTGGGTAGGCACCGTCTCTATATGTTGCCAACTTGCACTTCCCAAGCGCTTAGTACAGTGCTCTGCACACAGTAAGCGCTCAATAAACACGATTGAATGAATGAATGAAAGGGAGATCCCCAGGCAAACTCTATTTTTTTTTTACAGGCAAGGGGTTGAATAAAATGATCTTTGAAAGACCTCTATCAGCCTAGAAACAGTGCCAGGGACTGAAATCTGGGACCTGAATAACCTGTTCTCTCTTTTGTTTCCTGCTCCAAGACTATATGGCTTAAAACTTGCCCTAGATTCCTCTCCCTCCTCCGCCATTCCCTTTCCCCAACGGATCCAGTAACCACTTCATCCTCAGCTACTTTTCATTTAGAGGAATAGCTAGCTATTTCTTGAAGCTTTTACTCCCCCAACTGCTCATATGGCAATAGGGGTGCATCATCCTTGGGCCGTGCTCATCATTGAGACCAGGACACTTGGACCCTGTATCCTTCCCTCTTCTCTTTTTCTGGGTGGGGAATGGAGACTCCTCAGCCTTAAAGTCTCAGTCTTAGGCTTCAGACCTTCTGTCTGTCCCTCTAGACTGTATACTCCTTGTGGTCAGGGAACATGCCTACCAACTCTGTCATACTGTACTCTCTCCCAAGTGCTTTGAACAGTGCTCTGTACACAGTAAGCAGAGAAGCAGCATGGCTTAGTGGAAAGAGCACGGGCTTGGGAGTCAGAAGCTGTGGGTTCTAATCCCAGCTCCACCACTTATCAGCTGTGTGACTTCGGGCAAGTCACTTAACTTCTCTGTGCCTCAGTTACCTCATCTGTCAAATGGGGATTAAGACTGTGAGCCCCATGTGAGCCCGTTGTTAGGTAGGGACCATCTCAATATGTTGCCGACTTGTACTTCCCAAACGCGTAGTACAGTGCTCTGCACACAGTAAGCACTCAATAAATACAATTGAATGACTGAATGAATGTGGGACAATCCTATTACCTTGTATTTACCCCAGCACTTTGAACAGTGCTTGGCACATAGTAAGCGCTTAACAAATACCATTATTATTATTATTAGTAAGCACTTAAGAAGCAAAGAAGCATTTAAGAAGCATCATGGCACAGTAGATAGAGCACGGGCCTAGGAGTCAGAAGGTCATGGATTCTAATCCCGGCTCTGCCACTTGTCTGCTGTGTGACCTTGGGCAAGTCACTTAACTTCTCTGTGTCTCAGTTCCTTCATCTGTAAAATGAGGATTAAGACTGTGAGCTCCAGATGGAACAGGGACTGTGTCCAACCCGTTTGTACCATAATAATAATAATAATAATTTAATAAATATAATTGATTGATTGACAGTCATCAAGCTGCCCACACCACACACAACATTGGCCCAACCCCCTTGTCCTCAGGGAGTCCAGCTCCCAATCTAGACAGGGGGTTCCCCGCCTGCCTCTGTGGTCCCATCCATAGGCTCTCCTCCCCCTCCTCCCGACCCTACCTCCCTCTGGAGATGGGGATGTTACAGATACTGTCACCATGGCGCCCGTGCCTGGTTTAATTTTCTGAGCCTGGGGACCTCAGATGGAAATTAATTAAAGGGAACAGCATGTGCTATAATCACGTCTTTCCCCATTAAGAAACTGCATCAATGCTGCCCCTAGGGTCACCCCTTTGTGGGCAGGGATGGAGATGAGGAGGGAAAAACGATTGGCATCTAGTTAGGGGAAATGGAGGCCCGAATAAAAATTATGATATTTGTTCAGTGCTAACCCTTCCCCGCAATGTGTTGAGCATTGGGATAAATACAAGAAAATCTGATTGGATCCAGTTCTTGTCCTTGTTCCACACAGGGATCGTGGTTTAAGAGGCTCAAACAGGCTAGGTGACAGTCTGAGATTCTCAAGAGAGATAGCAAAGGTAGGGGAGGTGGCTGGTTCTTCCCACCCAGCCTGTCGACCCAGGCCTCATGCCTTAGCTGATAAGGCATCAGGCCCTTCAGGTACCAGGGAAATTTTAAAGAGAGGCCCTGTCCCCTTCACCTTAAAACAAAGTCCCACTCCTTTTCTCCAAATAACAAAGTCTCAGCCCCTTCTCACAGGACTGTCCCCAAGCATCCTCTGCATTCAACTGAGCAGAGCTCTGGAGACCTTGGGGCAAGGAGCACTCTTTGTGACCCTGACCACACACTTCACCTTGCCCTTCCCTTTCTCCCAAATATCTATTTAGCTGGCCTTTGGGTTCAAAGATGATGTTACTGTCATTGACCTCTCTAAGGGCAGATGCAGCCGATAATACCAATGCATGACCACATAGTGGGCAAGGAGACTCTTTTATATTGTACTCTCCCAAGCTCTTAGTACAGTGCTCTGCACACAGTAAGTGCCCAATAAACACGATCGATTGAAAGATTGCCCTTTGCGGCACTGGTACACTTTTGACCTACTGCCCTTTTCTTCCTCTTAGTGTCGCAGTCATCCCAAAACTTTGCTCTAAGACAGTCAGCCATTTTTAATTACTGCACACCAGGCTGACTGGTCTTCTACAACTCTTTCCCCAACTGTCCACTGCTATGCCACAACACTTAAGCTTTCACTTTATTGTGTCTTGAAAGCATTTCTTCAGTCTTCCTTTTCTGCAATTACCCCATTTCAGCTCACCACAGTGCAGCTGTTTGGGTATCCTGCTGTAGTCTGCCCAAACAGCACCCCTCCACAAACACCCACATAATTTTGTCCTAATGGCGGCTCACACACACACACACACACACATACACGCACACAGTCACAAACTCCTACAGATACATATCTAGCTGTTCACCTTGGAAGAGAGGGGCAGCAACTACCCCTCTCCTCCAAGTGGAGATCCATCACTGCACTGACCTGATCTGATTGGTTTGTTCATCAATGGCATCAACTGCACTCTCCACAGAGCTCAACAGTGACTGGATCTGGTTGGCCGTCTCTTTCAGCAGGAAGCGGGTCACAAACTGGTCCACATTGGTTCCCCTCTCATACACCTGAAGAGGGAACAAGAGGAATAATCAGTAGGAGGCTGGGCAAGATGGGTTAGGGGTGGGGAAGGTTGGGGGGAGAACTGGCCCAGCTAAACTCATTTCTGGATTTGAAGGGAGATATATGCTGAAATACAACACTAAGGTAGTATTCTCTGGAGATCATTAAATACAAGAGTGGCTAATCTTTTCAGAATGATTTAGGGATGGTCCTGCTTGGGAGCAGGGGGATGGATCAGATAACCCCTCAGGTCAGTCATCAGCCTGTATTGAACTGCTACTGAGTGCAGAATCTGGATCTAGGTACTGTGGAGGGGGAATTAAAGGGGAAGGGAAAGAGGACAAAGAGTCCTGCCCTCAAGGAGCTCTCAGCCTAATTGGGGAAGATTGGGCAAATTCACAATTATAAATCACAGACAGTATACAAATAGGTATGAAAGAAACATAACCTACATGATAGTCACAAATAAACATAGCAATTTAGAGATTCAGGTAAAACCTGGTCATCATTAGCAGCACCAACTGTGTGCAGAACACTGTGCAGGGTGTGCAGGAGTTATACAATAAAGGATACATCCCCTGGCATTGAGGAGTTTACTTTCTTATGGATTTAAAGGTCCAATAGACCCGTAAGTGCTTAGTGACTATATAACTCAGAAAAAACTATGTGCTACAAGGACTTGACAGATCAAAGGGCATTGCTGTAGCTCTCTCTAAATAAGAAGTTCTACACCCTATAGGCCCCCACCCCTATCCTTCTGTGAGCTCTGGAAAATATGGCTCCTTTAACCTTAAATGCAGCATTATTAATTATTAATTGGATCAGACTTTTGTTTTCTCTAACTCTAATGATGTTCTCCCTGTAGTCTCTAATCACTCAATTGATGTCTGATCGTGAGTGCTAACTAGGATGGAAGGAGCCAGGTGGAATCAACCAAGAAAGGCTTTATGGAGGCATGGAGTTTTTTTTAGCAGCATTTTGAAGGAGGAAAGGGCATGGTTTGGTGAAGAAGAGAGGAGATGGCTTTTGCAATGCATGGAACTGGGAGGGTCATGGGTGGTATATGGGTAGCAGGTTTACCCAGCTGGAGCAAAGAACTTAAGAGAGAATGGAAACTGGACTTGAAAACAATTAGGTACAAGCAGCATGATGACCTGACCACCTCCTCCTAACATGCATCTTTGTCCTCTGGGCTGCTGGGATTGCATCTGCACCCCCTGAAAGTGGACTGCTTCCAGTTTGGCCCAGGCCCTGTTCTGTTTGGCTGTTCAGGTGCTAGAGGGCTGGACTCTACTAGGATGAAGTAGAACAATTACCCTAAATGTTATGTGTAGTTTCTGGTTGTAGTAACGCTGTTCTGTTGCTGGTTTTCCCTAGAAACCGAAGCTGCATGAGGAGTTCGGAATACCTATGTGTGAATCAGGGAAATGGGGTCTGGCTCCAGTGTTGGGCAAAAACTGTTAGAGGAGCAAGTGGTTTTCCCCAGATGTCTCATTTCTGATGCAACAAGCAGACCATCCTCGGTTGACTGGGACTCACGTGTCTGAGATCATTATCTTGGTAACTGGCAACAGTGAGAAAGCTAAGCACTCAACACAGACACCCAGCATGCCCCTGAGGGGCTCTAGCTCCATCCTCTCACTTTATCTCTGTAAAAAACCCCGGGGCTGGGCCAGGGCCTTGGGATCCCAAGAGGTCCTGTTCATCATGTCATGGGGGGCAGAAGGGGGGGGAGGAGGTGATAGGGGAGGGCTCATTATGTCACTGGCATCTGCTAAGCAGTCTCAGGCATGAGAGAGAAAAAATGGCAAAACTCTGTCAAGCATGCTGGATGCAGTGTGCCTTCCTGGCAATTCTCAGGCTCTTTAAACCTTAAATGTCTCCTCTGCAAATCAGTCTGAAACCCCAGCCAGGCTCAGGTAAAGAGCAGATTGGGTCATGATGGAGTTTCCACAGAGAGATAGGTAGCTGGTAAAGGTGAGGAAAGGCAGGAGCCCACGACCTCCCTCTCTTGAGTTGTGCTTGGGCTGAAGCAGAGCTAGAAGGGCACAGGTCCCCTGGACAAACTCTCCACTGACCTGGGTTCTAATCCAGCTCCACCATTTGTCTGCTGAGTGGCCTTGGGCAAGTCATTAAATGTGCCTCAGTTCCCTCATCTGTAAAATGGGGATTAAAAACCTGTTCTCCCTCTCCCATAGACTATGAGCCCTGAGTGGAACAGGGACTGTCCTGGATCTGATTATTCTGCATCTACCTTAGCGCTTAGCACAAAATAAGTGCTTGACAAACACAATTATTATTATTATTAGGTTTTAGGTTCAAGATAGTGGTGAAGGCTCATGCAGAACTACCCATTCTCCCTTGTCTGACTCCATGTGGTACACAAACTGGGGTGGATTGAGAAACAAGCATGGCCTAGTGGGTAGAGCAAGGGCCTGGGAATGGAAGGACCTGGGTTCTAATCCTTGCTTCTTCACTTGTCTGCTGGGGGACCTTGGGCAATTCACTTGACTTCTCTGTGCCTCAGTTACCTCATCTGTAAAATGGGTATTAAGACTGTAAGCCCTATGAGGGACATGGATTGTGTTCAACCTGATTAGCTTATATCTACCCCAGTGCTTAGAGCAGTGACTGGTACATAGTAAATGCTTAACAAATGTCATAAAAAAATTTCTGCCTCTGAGTGGAGGCAGAAATTCTTTCAGAGGTAGTAGGTAACGGTCAGGTCAAGTGCTGTGTGGTCCCTCAAAGGCTGGCAGGTGGACGCCATGCCAAGAAAAATGAACTCCCAGGGCTCTGGTGGCCTCACAGATTATTCTGACCCTAGTGGATAACTAATAGCATGGCCTCCACTTTGGGGGGGACAGGCGTTCGGCCTCATGGCAGCTGATGGCCAGCCCTAAGAGCAAGAGCCTAGGTCTGGAGAAAGGATTGGACAGCTCTTCTAGTCCAAGCACCCTTGCCTGCTTTTCAGCCGAAAGTACACCAAAGATGAGAAGCAGCATGGGATAGTGGATAGAGCACAGGCCTAGGAGTTAGAGGACCTGGGTTCCAATCCCTACTCCACCTCTTGCTTGCTGTGTGAGCTTGGGCAAGTCACTTCACTTTCCTGTGTCTCAGTTACTTCTTCTGTAAAATGGGAGGAAAATACCTATTTTTTTCCTCCCTCATACTGTGAACCCCAAGTGAGACAGGGACTGTGTCCAATCTGCTTATATCATATGCACTCTAGCACTTCGTTCAGTGAAGTGTTTAAATCCCACAATTTTTTTATTATTACAAGCTGGTGAGCTGACACAAGGACCCACAGTGAAGAGGAAGCAGGTGGCTAGAGAAAGAATGCAGCACTTCCCACTCTCTCCAGGGATAAATGTCGGGGCCAGACACATGCACCTGCTGCAGAATTGGGCAGGGGACAGACTGGGAGGAGAATCAAATAAGTTGAGGCAGCCCAGTTGTCTGGGGATGATCCTGAGGCAGAAATGAGCTATGGACAGATCTCCCCAATACACACACATCACAGGCTTATGGCCACGCCTACCCTGGCCCAACACAGAAAGAACAATGCAGAATAAAATTATTCCTATGCTGGATCACTACCATGCCAGCGATCTTCCAAAACTTGGCCAGGCACTGAAGGGGTGGCCAGGCTGGTTCAGGGATCCTAGGACCCAAATACCTCCCGGCAGTCAAGTCCCTGGTGAGGAAGGTCAAAGAAAAGGGACCTGGGGCAGTTTGCCTCCTCCATCTCTACATGGTCAAAGTAGTCCCCTCTGTAGGTAGAGTCCAGCTGAGGGGTCAATGATCCTTAGGTTTGCCTCTCAAGGCTGTTGTTTTGTCACCTCCCATCTGTAGATCAGGGTCCTTCCCCTGTCTAATGCTGTTCTGGATGGTTCTAGGACATGTCTAAAATGTTTCAGGACTGATAATCACATTCAGTGGAGTCACTATGGGTCAGAGATGACAGCATAAGACAAGAATCACATCCAGTAGCTTAGGAACTATTCAATATGACTTCTAGCAAGCTACTGGATATGTGAAAATGCCCTGGCTGCAATGAGACTCCAAGAATTTCAATTGCCTCCCAGGAAATTGCTCTTTGGGGAATATAGACAAAAGGTGAGAGTGAGAGGAGGAGGGAGGGAGAGTGAGGAGGAGGAGGGAGGGAGAGGGACGGAAGGGAGAGGGAGAGGGAGGGAGAGGGAGGGAAGGGAGAGGGAGAGAAGGAGAGTGGGGAGTGACAGGGAAGGGAGAGGGAAGGATGAGGGAAGGAGAGGGAAGGGAGAGAGAGGGAGGGAGAGGAAGAGGGAAGGACAGGGAAGGAAGAGAGAGGGAGAGGGAAGGAGTGAGTGCACACCTGGCTGTGGCCCCATGTAAGAAGCAAAATGGAAGGTTGTGCAGAGAGTGATCTGGGGATCCAAAAAATGGTTAACCTAGGCCTCAGGAAAAGCTCTTTCAGCTGTTGCTGCTAAAGAGGAGGAAGGAGAGATCAAGCAATGTAGCCTCACCTCCACCCCCCAGCAGGAAGCTGGGGTTTTTTAGTAGCAAAATAGAGCCCTCAGCTTCATGATCCTGCTGCTTAACAGGTCTGGAGTCCACTTGCCTTGCTTCTAGAAACTGTCTATCTAGCTTCTCTGAGAAGACAGAGGCCAGCTCAGGGGAAAGAGCATGGACTTTGGAGTCAGAGGTCATGGGTTCAAATCCCGGCTCCACCAATTGTCAGCTGTGTGACTTTGGGCAAGTCACTTCACTTCTCTGTGCCTCAGTTACCTCATCTGTAAAATGGGGATTAAGCCTGTGAGCCCTCCGTGGGACAACCTGATCACCTTGTAACCTCCCCAGTACTTAGAACAGTGCTTTGCACATAGTAAGCGCTTAATACATGCCATTATTATTATTATTAAGCAGGAACTGGTGGGAAAGGTGTGATGAACAGCTCTCACTAATTTACTCCTCCACCCTCGTTCTTTCCTCCAAAGGTAAGGGCCTCAAATCCTCATTTCAGTTTAGTTTCCTGCCTTGCACTCAACCTCACAGCCAACGTTTAGACTCCAGACGCAAGGGACAAGGACTTTAAATGGGTTTTAAAATGTCCATGGCTTACAAACCTCTTGTGTTCATTACCAGTCACAGTTTTGATTGGGATTCAGTTCATGTTTCAGTAAGGGGCAGGCTGTTGAAAGCAGGAAAGAGGTATTTCAAACTACCAGACATCTAGGCTCACAGGAGAGACAGAAACATCTTAACCCATCTGTCACTTTTAATAGAAATTAATAATAATTGTGTAGCTCAATAAGAAATATGGTTGGGGGTGGGGGAAATAGAATAAGAGAGACAGAGAGAACCAAAGCAAAGATGTAAGAGAGCAAGTCAAAGAGACAGAGAGGCGGGGAAGGAAGAGTCTGGTAATATCCTTCTCTGATTCATACACCCAAACAGCCAATAAAGGGGAGATTTAATAGAATTTGGGATGAGGCTGGATTTTAACAGACAAGAAGACCTGATTTGTTATGGGCCAGATGGTCATTTTGGAAAAGTGTTTCAGCTTTAGAACACAATTTCTGCCAAATTACAATTATTGATTATCCTTCCTAGTTGCTCTTTAGGAGCAATAAAACCTGGAAGCAATTCCCATATATTTTCAACATCTTTATCAGCACAAAGCAAAGCCTAAAAAGCTTCCAGCCACGAGGCAGGCAGCATGGGCTTCGCTCAGAATCAGGATACTGGCACTAACTTCCTCTGGGAAAGAGAGAGGAATGGGTGTGCGAGGGTGGAAAAGATGCCTGTTTCACCATTGCTCCAGGAAGAGATTTCTTGGATTCATCCAGGAGACTGATGCTGTCATGAAGTGAGCTGGTTGTTGGGAACCTCAAGACCTCTCCACCCTGCCCAAATCACATCATATATATAGAGCGCATCACATAAACCTATGCCGGCCATGGGGGAAGAGAGGGGAGAGGAGTTAGGAGGGTATACCTAAAGCTTTATGCATGGCGAGCTCTCCTCTAGACTGTAAGCGCTTTAGGGGCAGAGATCGTGTCTGCCAACTCTGTTTTAGTGTACTCTCCCAAACACTTGGTACAGTGTTCTCCACACAGTAAGTGTTCAATAAGTACGATTAATTGATGGGAAGGGACACCTAGAGCCCTGAATATAGTGGCTGTAGGGAGGCAGAAGAGGACATGCTAATGCTCAGTAGGGGCAGTCATGGTTTTCTTTTCTGGGGGATCTAGCCCATGGGACTGAGGGGGGATGATGAGTGGCCTCACTGAAGTTAGAGACCCACACACCTGTTGGATTTTAACGTTATCTTCAAGCAGGAGCTCTCTCAGATAATCTGATAGAATAGCCTGCCTCCAAGTAAATGGTCACACCATGCCAGACAGATAGTGGGTTCTCCTCTTTTCCAAGACCTCTAAGGAGGGCTAATTTCACAATCTCCCCCTTTCTCCCATCCCAGAATTTAATCTCACCAAGTTCTCATGGTCAGTTTAACACCATTTCCTCTTTACTGGCTTTTAAAGGACTGATTGACATCCTTATCATGCAGGCTATTCATAGATTTATAGACCGTGCTTAAATCTTCTTCAGACTAAACAACCCCATTTCCTTTCATCTTTCCTCATTGGAACCATTTTCTAACCCTTTCATCATTTGCATTGCTCTTCTCTGGCCCTTTAGATTATCCAAAATTGGTAGCAATCCTCTAATAAGGATTTGCCCACTGTGATTAGAAATGGAGTAGATCTTTTTGAGTAATGGTTTGGAAAGCTAATGAGACTATTAGAATTGAAAACAATACCAGGCCCTGAAAATAGCAAATGCAACAGTACTGCGAAGGACAAAAGAACCAAGGACAATCTTTACGTGACCAGCAGCTCTTTTGTACACACTGTGTGTGCACACTGCAGTCAGGACTACAGGTCCTGCACAGACCTTTTCAGCCACACACTCACTCATAGGTGAATTTCACCATTAGTGGTGTTATCTGTGAATATTAAGGGAGAATCTGTAGATACACCTATATGAGTCTTTTTGATTGAGAAGTAGCCTGGCCTAGTGAAAAAAGAATGGGACTGGGAGTCAGAGGACCTGGTTCTAATCCCAGCTCTACCAATTGCATGTTGTATGACCTTGGGCAAGTCACTTAACTTCTCTGTGCCTCAGTTTTCTCATCAATAAAATAGGGATTAAATACCTGCTTTCCCTTCTACTTAGACTGTGAACTCCATGTGGGACAGGAACTTTGTCCCATCTGATTAGCTTGTATATACCATAGCAAGCACTAAACAAATACTGTAATAGTTTTTATTCAGTTACATCTGCTGTCAATATTGTCATCCTTCTATGAAGGACAGCTATATATATAAATGCATTCAGGAGTGCCATTTCTACGTTTTGAGCATGGAGGCAAAAGACTAAATAGGCCAGAAAGCTACTTTTTTTCTCACTTTTTTATGGTATTTGTTAAGCGCTCACTATGTGCCAGGCACTGTTCAAAGTACTGGGTCAGAAACAAAATAATCAGGTTGGACACAGTCCATGCCCCACATGGGGCTCATAGTCTTAATCTCCATTTTACAGATGAGGTAACTGAGGCACAGAGAAGTTAAGTGACTTGCTCAAGGTCACCCAGCAGACAAGTGGCAGAGTCAGGATTAGAACCCAGGTCCTTCTGACTCCCAGGCATGTGCTCTATTTATCTGGCCACACTGCTTCTCATTGACTGAAAACTCTCAGGTCTTGTCAGAAACCTGGGCTCTGCAAGTCTGGAAGTCCAGGGCAGAAAGTTGTGGGGACAATTGCCCCTCCCCTCACCCCCATAAAGTGGGCACCTGGGCAATCATCTGTGGTTGCATACATTGTATTAAGGATTACTTTCCAGTTCTATCTTATTAATATACCTCAGGATTGGGATTTTTGATTGACAACACTTCAGTGCTTGCTTTTATTCATCTTGTGGTCTACTATGATTTCCACCCAGGACTAGGGAGATTCCCGCAACACATTCTCTGGGTGGATGTAGGTATAGACAGAGTCACTCCCAGGTCACATATGGAAATTAGGTCAACAAAGAGAGCTCCCAACCCCCTATCCCCTGGTGCAAATACAAAGCTGCCTCAAGATCTTCATTTCTGTTCAGGGACACAGGCCAGAGGACATACTGTGGGGGTGTCACCCTAAAAGCTTGAGTGTCCCTACCAGCAGTTGTGTAGGACAGGTCATTAGGAAGATTGGGTCCTAATGAATGTGCCTCTTAGTACATGTGTCAGGTTGTCCTGGGGAGAGTAAATGAGGTTTGCTCTGATTAATTCTGCCTAGGACAATTATTTCCTCCTTGTTGTGCTAAAGAAGCTAAAATATTTATGGTGATGCAGAGTAATTGCTGTTCAATTAAGCTGGTTTGTGGCCCTGGACCACGGAGCGGGTGGGACTTGAATTCCTAGCTCTTTCCCTGAAACTAGTCATTAGTTCAAAGTTAAAACTCACAGTTTGCTGCTATTGATGTTATTCTGGCTCTAAGAATTACTGGACAAATGCCATTTGATCATGCCAATTAGCAGCAAATCCATTGACCTCTTAGCATATTTAAGTGAGAAGACAGGGTATCGTGGGGGTAGGGGGGTGTAAAGCAAAAGCAGCAGTACCTCATCTGAGCCAAGACTGAACTTGGTCCAGGGATACCTGTTGTGACCGCTCAGGCTGGGAGTTAAGGTTTGGGTGAGGGGAATTCTGCCTGTCTGCCTCTCTCCCATTTGCTGACCACCAGGCTAGTTTTAATCAATCAATCAATTGTATTTATCTTAGTATTATATGTTAAGTGCTTACTAGAGAATCAGCGTGGCTCAGTGGTAAGAGCCCGGGCTTTGGAGTCAGAGGTCATGGGTTCAAATCCCAGCTCTGCCAACTGTCAGCTGTGTGACTTTGGGCAAGTCATTTAACTTCTCTGGGCCTCAATTACCTCATCTGTAAAATGGGGATTAAGACTGTGAACCCCTCCTTGGGACAACCTGATCACCTTTTACCCTCCCCAGCTCTTAGAACAGTACTTTGTACATAGTAAGTGCTTAATAAATGCCATCATTATTATTATTATTATTACTACACACCAGGCACTCTACTAAGTGCTAGGATAGATATAAGATATTCAGGTTGGACAAAGTCCCTGTCCCACATAGGGTTTACAATCTTAATCCCTATTTTACTGATGAGGATTAGTGAAAGTCTACATTTCACATAGCTTCTCCCCTGCTTTTATTGCATGAGTGAAATTGCTGCCTTTATTTAGGAATTTACTGACTTTGCTAGATTCCAAAGACAAAAATATTTAGTTAACATCTGAGATGCTAAAACAAAGTTGAGGGGAGAAAATGGAGATCCAGCTTAATTAGCAACAATTTAAATAATTGTTCTCACTTTCCTCTCATCAAGCTATTGGTGGGAACACCATGAAATGTCTAGCTCTGTAGAAGGAGCCCAGGGCAGAAATGCAGGGATTCATTTAAATGATAATCACTGGGAACTGTATCCCCAAATGCCCGCTGCCAAAGGGGCAATCAGTACAATGCAGCTTTGCCTAGGAACACTATAGGCCCCCGGGAGGAGATGAGAGGTGTTCCTGAATGGAAGGGATGGAGACTGAACTGGGGAAGAATTCCCTCGGGCTCCCTGCTGGAAGGGTTAGGTTCCAAGAAGGCTGACTGGGAAATAATGATGTACAGGAATAGCCCCAAGGGAAATAACCAGCCAAAAGCGTGGGATTCTTGGGTGACTGATGACAAAGTTACACCTCCCTCTTGGAAAGATTTCAGGGAAAAGCACCAGGGGAATTAGGCCTCCTCGCCACTTTCTCCCACCTACTCTACCCCATCTTGATAGCTTTTGACACACTCTTCTGGTATTATTCAGACATTTCATTATTAGTATTTATTGAGTGCTTACTGTGTACAGAGCATTCCTCTAGAAGTCTACAAGAAAGTGGGTGGTGGAGGGGGTGACACTTAATCCTCAAATGTTAACACAAGCTTTTCCTCAACATATAGAAATCTGAGCAAATGCCACAAGACTTTTTAAAGATATCACTGTAATCACCACCTTCAATATGATGGGGGAAGAGAGCTGACTTTGAAAAATGCAGGGGAATCATTCCATTCCTGACCAGAATTCTAGACAGAATCATTCTGGACAGGCTAATGAACACAGTCGATTGTGCGTTACCTAAATAGCCATGTGGCGCCATACCAATATGAAGGGCAAAACATATGATCCTTGCAATATGACAGATTCAGGAAAAGTACACAGAACAAGAAGACAATACTGTTAAAAGTATTTGATACTATCAACAGATGAGGGCTCTGGCGCTTGTTAAGCAGAAATATACTACTTTAAGCTCCTTAAAGGCAGGGATTGTGTTTCCCAACTCTATTGTACTCTCCCAAGTGCTTAGTAGAGTGCTCTCAACACAGTAAGCACTCAATAAATAGAGAAGCAGCATTTCCTAGTAGAAAGATCAAGGGTCTGGATGGGGATAGAGGACCTGAGTTCTAGCCCCAGCTCTGCCATTTGTCTGCTATTTGACCTTGGACAAGTTACTTCACTTCTCTGTGCGACAGTTACCTTATCAGTAAAATAGGGATTAAGATTGTGAACCCTATATGGGACAGGGACTTTGTCCAACCTGAATATCTTGTATCTATCCAAGCACTTAGTACAGTGCCTGGCACATAGTAAGTGCTAAGCACATAACACTAAAATACAACTGATTGATTGATTTATTGAAACTAGCCTGGTGGACAGCAAATGGGAGAGAGGTTGCTCTCCTCAAGAAAAGGCTTCCCAAAGTTTGGGATTCCGAGAGGCAGGTTTAAAAATAAAGACCAGCTCTCAATGGAACAAATCCATTAATGCAGCAAGGAGCTAGCTTTATGTGCAAACAACATGGAAGAGAGTATCAATCACACAACGGTCTTTTCAGGCACTGATAGGCCCATACCATCAGTGACTACATATGTATATATTATATACACATACACACACACCCCTATACACCCCCCTGCACACATGGTGCTTGGGAGCATACAGTAAAAGAAGAAGACATAATCCTTGTCCTTAAGGAGAATACATTCTAAGTACTATTGGCTGTGCAAACAGCAGAACTAATAAATTATTCAATAAGCTATCCCTTTCCTTGCCACTGTTACCAATCAAAGTCATCATCACCTCTCAGATGGACTACCACATAAGCTTCTTTCTTGGTCTCTCAACCTCTCCCTCTTCAGCCTACCCTACTCTGCTGAAAAGATCACCTTTCTAAAACTTTATGCAGAAAACATCAACAAATCAATGGTATTCATTGAGTGCTTACTGTGACAAGAGCACTGTACTAAGCACTTGGGAGATTACAATCCAATAGAGTAGGGAGATGCAATCCCAGCCCACAAGGAGCTTACAATCTACCTGAGGAGACAGACATTAAAAAGAAATTACAGGTAAGGGAAGTAACAGAGTATAAGGAAATTTCCTTCAAAGCCCTGCTGAGAGCTTACCTCCTCCAGGAGGCCTTCCCAGACTGAGCTCCCCTTTTCCTCTGCTCCTCCCCATCCCCCACACCCTACCTCCTTCCCATCCCCACAGCACTTGTATATATTTGTACAGATTTATTACTCTATTTATTTTACTTGTACATATTTACTACTCTATTTTGTTAATGATGTGCATATAGCTATAATTCTATTTGTTCTGACGATTGTGACACCTGTCTACATGTTTTCTTTTGTTGTCTGTCTCCCCCTTCGAGACCGTGAGCCCGTTGTTGGGTAGGGACCATCTCTATATGTTGCTGACTTGTACTACCCAAGTGCTTAGTACAGTGCTCTGCATGCAGTAAGTGCCCAATAAATATGATTGAATAGGGAAATGTACATAAGCGCTGTGTGGGGTGGGGTGAGTGAAGTTTGGACTTAAATTTGTAGGGGACACAGAAGGTGGGGGTGAATAGTCTGGGGAGATGGGCAATTAGTCAGGGAAGGCTTTTTGGAGGATACGTGACTTTAGTAGTGTTTTTTAATGGTATTTGTTAAATGCTAAGTGCTGCAGTAGATACAAGATAATCAGGTTGGACATAGTGCCTGTCCCCCACAGGGCTCACTGTCTTTATCCCTATTTTACAGAGTGGGTAAATGAGTCACTGAGAAGTTAAGTGACTTGCTCAAAGTCGAACACCAGACAAGTGGAGTCAGGATTAGAACCCAGGTCCTCTGACTCCCAGGCCTGTCATCTTTCCACTAGGCCATTCTGATTCTTGCAGGCTTTGAAGATGGGGAGAATGCTGGTCCTTTGGATATGAAGGGGGAGGGTGTGTCCCCCCCCCGAAACCTCCACTGGTTACCTATTTCTCTCCACAACAAACAGAAACTCTTGACCATTGGATTCAAGGCTCTCTACTACATGGAACACTGAGACTGATGGTATTTATTAAGGCTTTAGTATGTACCTAGAATTGTGCTAAGAGCTGGGATAGATATAAGATAATTAGATTGGACACAGTTCCTGTCTCATGTGGGGCTCACAGTCCAAGAGGGAGGGAGAACTGGTATTTTATCCCCATTTACAGATGAGGAACCTGAGGCACAGAAGTTGAGTGACTTGTCCGAAGTCACACAGGAGACAGGTGGTAGAGCCAGGGCTAGAACCCAGGTGTCCTGACTCACAGTCCTGTATTTGAAATTTCCACTAGGCTCTGCTGCCTCTCATCCAAGTCCTTAGTAAAATGCTCTGCATGTAGTAAGTGCTCAATAAATGTGAGTGAATGAATGTTTCCTTACCATGCTTCTATCTCCTCCTGTTGCACTTCAGCTAACCTCCTAATTATGCCTCTCTTCCCCCTCTCTTATATCTGACCCATTTGATATGGCTTTCACTCTGCATGGAACTCTCTCACTCCTCAAATCTGCCAAACCCAATACCTCCACATCATCAAAGCCCTTATAAAAAAAAACAAACCCACCTCCTCTAGGAGGCATTTCTCAAGTAATCCTCATCTCCCTGATCAGGGTATCCCATCAGCCACCCTTAGCATTCTGGTGTATATTGGTTTATTTATTCCACTTATCTAGTCATTCATTCATTCACTCATTCCTTTTCATTTACTTTTGTTATTACCAGTTTTATTGAGGTATTTCCTAGATCCATGTCAGCACATCTCCCCCACTGGGCTCTAAAGACCCTCCAGAGCAAGGATCATGCCTTCTACCGTGGCTCAGTGGCTCAGTGGTAAGAGCACGGGCTTTGGAGTCAGAGGTCATGGGTTTAAATTCTGGCTCCGCCAATTGTCAGCTTTGTGACTTTGGGCAAGTCACTTAACTTCTCTGTGCCTCAGTTACCTCATCTGTAAAATGGGGATTAAGACTGTGAGACCCCCGTAGGACAACCTGATCACCTTGTAACCTCCCCAGTGCTTAGAACAGTGCTTTGCATATAGTAAGCACTTAATAAATACCATTATTATTATTACCTATTTAAAATGTTTCCAAGTCCCTAATACACTGCTCTCCCTGTGGTAGATACTCAAATACCGATGATGACAATGATTCAGGAGCCTATAAGTGGCTGACTTAGATACTAGCTCTCTACTTCCTATGGACAGAGGTACCACCCCATTGTCAATCAGTAGTATTCACTGTGCTCCTACTATGTGCAGAGCACTGCACTATGTGCTTTGGAGTATTCAATAGAATTTGAAGACATGTAGATCTACCTCAAGCATCTTACAGTCTCGAGGAGGAGACAGACACTGAAATAAATCATAGAAAGTGCCAAAGTAGAAAGATATGTACTGAGGGAAGTGGGGTTTGTTAGCACTCAAATGCTTTGGCAGCTCAGAAGGGCCAAAGTCAAAGTTGGGGGATAGAGAGTGAAGAGATTTAGAAATTACTTGGGGAAGGCCTCCTGGAGGTGCTGTGATTTCAGAAGGGCTTTGAAAACAGGGAGAGCAGACTGCATATGAACAGGGAGGGAGTTTCAGACAGGAGAGAGGGCATGGACAGGGTGTTGATGTTGAGACAGACGAGATAGAGGCATACGAAGAAGGTTGGCTTGAGAGAAATGAAACATGAGAGCTGGGGTGTAGTGGAAGAAGGGAGTGGATATGAAATAGAGAGAAAGCTGCTGGAATGCCTTAAAGATACTCCCCACCTGCCCTTTTTTTTACCACCCCTGCCAATCAAACCGTGCTAGCCTTTCCCCTAGCGCAGATTAGTCTTGCTTCTAAGCAGCAAGACTAACGTGCTCCGTGCTCTTCACGGAGAAGTAGCGTGGCTCAGTGGAAAGAGCCTGGGCTTTGGAGTCAGAGGTCATGGGTTCAAATCCCGGCTCCGCCAATTGTCAGCTGTGTGACTTTGGGCAAGTCACTTCACTTCTCTGGGCCTCAGTTCCCTCATCTGTAAAATGGGGATAAGACTGTGAGCCCCCCGTGGGACAACCTGATCACCTTGTAACCCCCCCAGCGCTTAGAACAGTGCTTTGCACATAGTAAGCGCTTAATAAATGCTATTATTATTATTATTATTGTTATTCTAAGATGGAGGGTCAATAGGGAGAGCCATAGCTCCAAGTCCAAGAAGCTTTGTCCTTCTGATCCCTGAGGCAACACCCTTCTCCCTTGAGGAAAATGGTAAACTGCTTGAAGGCAGGGATCCTGTTTATCAGCTGTATTGTACTCTCCCAAGTTCTTAGTACAGGGCTCTGCACCCAATAAGGGATCAATAAATACCACTGATTAATAGATTGTTCAAGCTCCAGGGCCTTCCCCTTGAGACCCTGCAACGGGTAGCTCTCTGCAAGAGCTGGGGCCAAAGAGCCAAACTGCTGTCTCCTTCCCCTGAAAAATGTTGCCAAGAGGCACCATGTGGTTTCCTCCTAACAGTAACGGGAACCATGTGGCTGCAACTTAACTGCTGCCCTATTCTCACCCACATGGTCTATCCCTCCTGCTTCTGCCAGGGAAACACTTGTGCTGAGGTAAAGGTTGGGAGAGAATGAGAGAGGCAGGGCACCCCTCTCCCTTATGAGCGAATGAGACCAAGAGAGTCAGTCATCAAGTATTTGAGTGTCTACAGGTTTCTAATAATAATAATAATTGTGGTATTTGTTAAGCAATTACTATATGCCAGACACTGTACCAAGAGTTGGGGTGTTTACAAGCAAATCAGGTTGGACACGGTCCCTGTCCCACAGGGGACTCACAGTCTCAATCCCCATTTTACAGATGAGGTAACTGAGGGAAACAGAAGTAAAGTGACTTGCCCAAGGTCACACAGCAGACATGTGGCAGTCGGAATTAGAACCCATGACCTTCTGACCCCCAGGCCCATGCTCTATACATTATGCCATGGTGCTTCTAGCCCTGAGCTAGTCACAGAGAACATAGGCTGCCATTTAAGAAGAGAGCATTTACACAGATTCAGGAGATACTGTGGGGCTTGTTAAACACCTGTTAAATCCTTGCGTTTCCCATGAGAATGAATGGGTCTAGAGGAGGAGGGAGATTAAGTCCTTAAATAGCCTTACAGACAAAAGTGAAGCCAGAATATATACATCACACACCAAACCAGGTGAGAAGCCAAGTTGTCAACTTGAAGTAAAAAGTGACAAGAGCATTTGCCAGCTACTTTCTTAGAGCAGACTCCTTATCTCCTCCTCCTCGACCTCTCAGCTGCCTTTGACACTGTGGACCACCCCCTTCTCCTCAACACGTTATCTGACCTTGGCTTCACAGACTCCGTCCTCTCCTGGTTCTCCTCTTATCTCTCCGGTCGTTCTTTCTCAGTCTCTTTTGCAGGCTCCTCCTCCCCCTCCCATCCTCTTACTGTGGGGGTTCCCCAAGGTTCAGTGCTTGGTCCCCTTCTGTTCTCAATCTACACTCACTCCCTTGGTGACCTCATTCGCTCCCACGGCTTCAACTATCATCTCTACGCTGATGACACCCAGATCTACATCTCTGCCCCTGCTCTCTCCCCCTCCCTCCAGGCTCGCATCTCCTCCTGCCTTCAGGACATCTCCATCTGGATGTCCGCCCGCCACCTAAAGCTCAACATGTCGAAGACTGAACTCCTTGTCTTCCCTCCCAAACCTTGTCCTCTCCCTGACTTTCCCATCTCTGTTGACGGCACTACCATCCTTCCCGTCTCACAAGCCCGCAACCTTGGTGTCATCCTCGACTCCGCTCTCTCATTCACCCCTCACATCCAAGCCGTCACCAAAACCTGCCGGTCTCAGCTCCGCAACATTGCCAAGATCCGCCCTTTCCTCTCCATCCAAACCGCTACCCTGCTCATTCAAGCTCTCATCCTATCCCGTCTGGACTACTGCACTAGCCTTCTCTCTGATCTCCCATCCTCGTGTCTCTCTCCACTTCAATCCATACTTCATGCTGCTGCCCGGATTATCTTTGTCCAGAAACGCTCTGGACATATTACTCCCCTCCTCAAAAACCTCCAATGGCTACCGATCAATCTGCGCATCAGGCAGAAACTCCTCACCCTGGGCTTCAAGGCTCTCCATCACCTTGCCCCCTCCTACCTCACCTCCCTTCTCTCCTTCTACAGCCCAGCCCGCACCCTCCGCTCCTCCACCGCTAATCTCCTCACTGTACCTCGCTCTCGCCTGTCCCGCCATCGACCCCCGGCCCACGTCATCCCCCGGGCCTGGAATGCCCTCCCTCTGCCCATCCGCCAAGCTAGCTCTCTTCCTCCCTTCAAGGCCCTGCTGAGAGCTCACCTCCTCCAGGAGGCCTTCCCAGACTGAGCCCCTTCTTTCCTCTCCCCCTCGTCCCCCTCTCCATCCCCCCGTCTTACCTCCTTCCCTTCCCCACAGCACCTGTATATATGTATATATGGTTGTACATATTTATTACTCTATTTATTTATTTATTTATTTATTTTACCTGTACATTTCTGTCCTACTTATTTTATTTTGTTGGTATGTTTGGTTCTGTTCTCTGTCTCCCCCTTTTAGACTGTGAGCCCACTGTTGGGTAGGGACTGTCTCTATGTGATGCCAATTTGTACTTCCCAAGCGCTTAGTACAGTGCTCTGCACATAGTAAGCGCTCAATAAATACGATTGATTGATTGATTGATTGATTGATCTGAGCCCAGGCCTTTAGTTTCCTGCAACTATCTCAATCATGTTCATGCAACAGGCATAGAAGAGCAGACACCAGTTCACCACTCGATCCCATTTTCCTCAGGCCCTGGCATTATTATCATCAGCAGCAGCAGCATTTATCAAGTGCCTCCCATGTGCAGAGCACTGTACTAGATAGGCCCTTCTGCAAAGGAAAAGACCCAGTCACTGCCCTTGAGTTGCTGACAACTGAAGGTTAAAGAAGAGGGAAGGACAGCCTAGTTGGTGATTCTAGTCCCTGATGTGCCCCAGACCCATGGTGTAACCTTGGGCTAGCCACTTAACCTCTCTGGACTTCAGCTTCCCCATCTGTACCCAAGCCAGCATTCAGACTGCTAGGAGTGCTGGAAACCGGCTCCAGGGCACGTATCAAAACTGTCAGAACACTGTCAAGACTTGTCAAGAGTCTTTGAAGCCTTATTAAAAGCACATCTCCTCTAAGAGGCCTTCCCAGCTAAGCCCTCATTTCCTCTTCTTCTACTCCGTTCTGTACCACCCTTACACTTGGATTTGCACCCTTTATTCACCCCACCTTCAGCCCCACAGAACTTATGTACATATCTGGAATTCATTGATTCATTGCTATTCTAAGATGGAGGGTCAATAGGGAGAGCCATAGCTCCAAGTCCAAGAAGCTTTGTCCTTCTGACCCCTGAGGCAACACCCTTCTCCCTTGAGGAAAATGGTAAGCTACTTGAAGGCAGGGATCCTGTTTATCAGCTGTATTCATGTCTGTCTCCCCCTCTAGACTGTAAGCTCATTGCGGGCACAGAACATGTCTACCAACTCTGTTATAGTGTACTCTCCCAAGCTTTTAGTACAGTGCTCTGCACACAGTAAGTGCTCAATAAATACAGTTGGTTGATTGATTGGTAAAAGCAGGGCTGGGACTATGGCCAAGGCCACTCATCCCCTCTTGGGGGCCAGGAGAGGGGTAAATGGCCTCTAGCCTCAGAGCACTTGCTGAACCCACCCTCTCTGTTGTGTGTAACAACCCTGGGGGACGGAAGGGAGTTGGGGACTCTAGGCTCCGAATCCTGTGTGACCCCAATCGGGCTATACAATGTAAGGTGGAATGCCAGGTTTACTTAGGATGTGAAGTAGAAGGCCAGGTTTGCAAAGAAGAATGTGTGGTGAGAAGCCCTTATTGTAAATAGGATGTAAGGCCAGGTGTAAGATGAAAAACTAGGCTTGTGAAATAGCTGCTTTTTTCATTCCCCCCTCCCCCCTCCCCCCCCCCCCCATGGTATTTGTTAGGCACTTACCATTCACCAGGCACTGTTCTAAGTGTTGGGGTAGGAACAAGCCATTCAATTTGGGCATAGTCCATATTCATTCATTCATTCATATTTATTGAGCGCTTACTGTGAGCACTGTACTGAGCACTTGGGAGAGTACAATATAATAAACAAACACATATCCCACAAGGGACTCACAGTCTTAATCTCAATTGCAAAGATGCGGTAACTGAGGCACAGAGAAGTCAAGTGACTTACCCACAGTCACACAGCAGACAAATTGTTGCTGTGGAAAAGACACTGACCACTGCTGAGTCAGGAGGCACAGACCTAAGGTTGCCCCGCAAACCAAGCAGCGTGGCCTAGTGGAAAGAGCACAGTCCTGGGAGTAAGGAGGACCTGGTTCTAATCCTGGCTCTGCCACTTGTCTGCTGTGTAACATTGCTGTGTAACAACGTCATGACTGAACATTGAGCAAATCACTTAACTTCTCTGTGTCTCAGTTTCCTTATCTGTAAAATGCAGATTAAGACTATGAGCCCCACATGGGACAGGGACTGTGTTCAACATGAGTAGCTTGTATCTACCCCAGTGCTTAGTACAGTGCCTGCTACATTGTAAGTGCTTAACAGATATCATAAAAAAGCCTCTAGTTGAAATCAGTTGAAACTGGGTGATGGAGGTCCTTCAATGAGAACCAAGATCAATGGGGAGGTGGGGGTGCCCTTGAAGTTGCTTGCCTCTCTATGCAGTTTCTTTGGGAAGAGTGAGACACTTGGAAAAATCCAGGACACACCACTCACTCTGCCATAGAAGAGGCAGAGCAAGGGTTAGGTGTGTATAAGTAACAAAATCATTCAACCTGTATTGAATCAGGTTGAGAGACTCCCTTTGGAGTGCACCCAAAGAGGGGGACTGCAGCAATAACAACCATTGCTGTTTAAAATGAGCTATCTGGGTCACTGGGAGGACAGGGAGGACTCTGGAGGGGATGTTGAGGAAATGGGGTTCCCTGGCCATGAGGAATGGGGGTTTTACCATAACATTCTCCACCAGGAGACCCAAGGTTCGGTATGCTGCACAAGGGAGTAGCAGTCACTTGAATCCCTGAGAGCCCACATAAAGGCTGAGGATCTTAGGCCTCGCTCACTCAATCATTGGTATTGAGAAGCAGCGTGGCCTAGTGGATAGAGCACGGGTCTGACTTCAAATCCCAGCTCCACCACTTGTCTGCTGTGTGATCTTGGGCAAGTAACTTAATATCTCTGTGCCTCAGTTTCCTCATCTCTAAAATGGGAATTAAGAATGTGAGCTCTACATGGGGCAGGAACTGTGTCCAACTTGATTAGCTTGTATCTACCCCAGTGCTTAGTACAGTGCCTGGTACACTGTAAGCAGTTAAATACTATTATTATTTATTGAGCACTTACTGTGTGCAGAGTATTGTACTAAGCACTTAGGAGAGTACAGTGCAACAGTGTTGGTAGACACATTCCCTGACCACATCAAATTTACTGTCTACACTCAGGGACCAAATGTGCACAGCCACAACCCCCTTGAATTACCTGGTGATTGAAGGTAGTCCCCAGTCCTGGAGGAAAAGACAGAAAGACAAAACTCCTACTTGTGCTATTACCTATCAGTAATAATAACAGCGGTAGCAGTATTTATCGAGTGTCCACTTGGTGCAGTGCACTGTTCCAGGGGCTTGGGAAATACAGAATAGCGATGCTCCTGCCCACTAGGAATTTATGCTCTAATGTATTATTTCTTTATTCCCAAACTTGCTGGCAAATACAGCAGGAAGGGCAGAACCAGAAGCAGCATGCTGGCTTCACAAAATGTAGAATATTGGAAGGCTGGGACTGTTAAACTCTGAGCCATGAGGAGCCCAAAACTCTTCTCTTATAGTCACAGTACCCGATGGCTTTTATTTTTTGTATTCATTCCTTTCCTCCATTTTATATCTGTTTCTCTGTTTTCACTGTTTTAGTGTTCTTTGTGTGTCTGTCACCAGTCCCCCTTCCACCTTTATTCTTAGATTGGGAGTACTTTGAGGGCCAGGGACCATGTCTAATTCTCCCACACGTATTAACTGTGGCATCTGTAGAGCCCTTACCATGTACTAAGCACTGTACTAAGCCCTGGCATAGATACGAGGTAATCAGGTTGGGGCAAAGTCCCTGCCCCACATGGGCTCACAGTCTAAGTATGAGAGAGAACAAACCCTGCTGTTTAAGAAGAGAGCCAGAAACTGAAGCAGAGAGAAGTTAAATAACTTGACCAAAGCCAAACAGCTTGCAAGTAGCAGAGCCAAGATTAGAACTCAGGTCCTCTGACTCCCAGGCCCATGCTCTTTCCACTAGGCCACTGTTCTTTCCTAGTGCCCAATACAGGGCTTTGCACAGGAAGTTAATTCATTCATTCAATCGTATTTATTGAGCGCTTACTGTGTGCAAAGCACTCTACTATGTGCTTGGGAGTGTACAACATGACACATTCCTGCCCACAACGAATTCACGTTCTAGACATAATACATAATATTATGTACATAATATTATGTACATAATACACAATATTATGTACATAATATTATTATTACTACTACTACTATCACCACTCACCTCTCTTTAAGAAATAGGCTCAAATCTGTTGCTCTTAGGTCAATATCCCAGAGGTTAGGAAAGCCCTTTGTCCTGCCAGCAGGTTCAGGATAGGTCTGCAGCTTGCTAATCTAAGTCCCCATGACAAGTTTCCCCTGTCCTTAATGTATTTTAAATGTCTGTCTCCTCCGATAGACTGCTCCTTGTAGGCAAGGAATGTGTCTACCAACTCTGTTCTCTCCCAAGCATTTAGTTCAGTGCTTTGCACACAGTAAGTGCTCAAATACCACTGATTGATTGACAGAGACTGGGGAGCAGTTTGGAAGTGGCCATAAGGGTGTCTGAGCTGAGTCATGCTTGCTGCTGCTTGTATCACGGTGGCACAGTTTTTGGGGAGCCTAGGAGCCCTTTCCATAGTAAAAGCAGGAAATCTGGGAAAAGAGATATTTTCCTCTGTTTCCCAGGTCAATCAAACAATGGTATTTATCGAGCACTTACTGAGTGCTGTACTGAGTACTTGGGAAGCCCAGGTCTACTGACTACCAATCCTGTGCCCTTCCCAGAGCAAAAGCACAAAGTGTGGGAGGTGGGAGTGGAGTAGGACTTTGGATGAAATCCAGAGGGTGTCTGAGCCAAGTGACCCTTGTGCCCTTGTATCCTCCCCAGCCTGGACCAGAGACTGGGCTCTGTCCCCAGCCTTGTAAGGATGACAAGGGGGAGAGTGAGAGTCCCCTATGGAGGCTCCTCCAGAAAATGTGGGGTGCACTGCTCTAAACACCCACTCGCCCACCTGCCCCTGACCTGGCCCCAGAAGGAGTTCCAACTTGCCTCTTCCCTCGCCCCTCTTTGCAAGTGGGGCCCAAAACAAACCTTAGTGTATTTGAGAAATGGTTGAGTCACTTTGGCGAGCTGCCTAGAAAACAGTACATCTCTAGGGAATTTGTCGAACAGAAGGATTGCTGTCCAGTAGTCAGATTGGCTTCATGAGACCCTGCACCAGCACCTCACCATGGCTTCTATAGTCACCAAAACCCAAGCTCCACTCCGCCCACCCCACAGGATTCAATTTTCCCTCATCTTCTCCCCAACAGGCTTCATCTTACCCCTCACTGCTCAGGGAATTTATCGAATAAAAGCAGCTACAGCATGCCTGGGCTCCTCTGTGGCAGTTTTAATTACATAGGGAACACACTCTCTTTCCCCACCATTCCCCAACACTGACAAATGGGGGCGGGTGGGGGACTCCACCAGCACTGATTGGCTAACAGATAATTAGCCTCTAGTGAAGGCAAACATTTGACTATTTCACAAGTGAATCTATTAACATATGAAAGACCTCAACCTTGCTGGATGAAAAACACCTGCTCACATAAAAGATCCTGATTTGTGGGGGGGAAACACAATGGTCTGAGAGAAACCAATGGGGGGACAGTTAGTGCAATTGCTTGAATGGTCTGGGCCAGTGTCCCCCTTGTTTCATTCATTCAATCATATTTATTAAGCGTTTACTGTGTGCAGAGCACTGTACTAAGCACTTGGGAAGTACAAGTCGGCAACATATACAGACGGTCCCTACCCAACAATGGGCTCACAGTCTAGAAGGGGGGAGACAGACAACAAAACAAAACATGTAGACAGGTGTCAAAATCGTCAGAACAAATAGAATTAAAGCTATATGCACATCATTAACAAAATAAATAGAATAGTAAATATGGATAAGTAAAATAAATAGAGTAATAAATCTGTACAAATATATACAAGTGCTGTGGGGAGGGAAGGCAGTAGGGTTGGGGGGATGGGGAGGAGGAGAGGGAAAAGGGGGCTCAGTCTGAGAAGGCCTCCTGGAGGAGGTGAGCTTTCAGTAGGTTTCCACCCCTCCCCCTGCTGACCCACACAGCCAGCAGTTCTTCAGAGTCCTATTCATTGCTAATCAATCAATCAATCAATCGTATTTATTGACTGCTTACTGTGTGCAGAGCACTGTACTAAGCCCTTGGGAGAGTACAATGTAACGGTTGGTAGACACGTTCTCTGCTTACAGACTAGAGGGGGCAGACATGTCAAGACATCTCAGTTTTGGCAAGATAACCCCAAAATGGGATGGGCAGCCCCAGTGCCTGCTTTAGATTTTTTGGGTCATGTTTGAGACCAAAAAACTGAAGCTTGTTGGGCTGTTGTCACTTAAAAGGAAAAGATGACCAGCTGAGATGCCTGTACATTTTGGCTGATGGGAGGGGTGACAGAGGGAGATGGGGGAAGGAGGGAGGGGAGGAAAGAGTAGGAAAGGAGAAAGAGAAAGCAGGAAAGTGGCAGCAGAAGGAGGAGGAAGTCAGGGGAGTGCTCTGCTCATGGTAAGTGCTCAAGTGCTCATGATTGGTTGATTGGAAAAGGTCCTTGCAGGATGGCCCAAACAGGGTTCGGGCTCAGAAGCTACCACAGCAGCTCTGTCAGCTAGGCCTCATGAGGTGTGAGGCTTTGACTACTCCTGAAAGCTCAGCTTGCAGAGCCATCTATGTGGGACCTGGTATAGAGACGAGACACCATCCCCCGCTATCACCACTCAACTACCCCATCTTGGCCTGGGTCATTTACCCAGTGCTATTGAGGGACTCATTTGAGAGTAGGCATCTCTTCCTTCAGGCAGGTGCCCATGGAGAAGCCTGGGTTATAGCCCAAGTGTCCGAAGGTCAGAGTTTAACAGATAATTAGGAATGGAAAGGTAAAGTCTGGCCCCAAAGAGACTGTGGGCAGGAAATGCCCAAGGAAGGCCCTAAGCTGAGAAAATGACCAGGAGATGGAGTGACCTTGCTGTGGGTGTTGTGCCTGGAAGAGACATACGTTTGTCTGTGAGCCAGCTGCCTTGTGTTTGGCAGAGCAGAGGCATCTGTCTTCCAGGGCTCTGCCTGTAGAGAGTTACCCATGCTGCTCGAGAAAGGTCTCATTACAATGAGCTCAAATGCTATTTTAGCCTCCGTGGTAGAACAGCTGCAGTGGGGATGCTTATGGAAAGAGGCCAAAACCACTTCCAGAGATCTTATAGAGCCCCAGAGACTCTTTCAAGTTTCCAATCAGGCCCAAGCAGACACTTGCCAAATTCAGATTTACACCTGGTGGAATTTGTACCAGGAAGTTTCACACACATCAACCACACTGGTCAAGTTGGTACCCAGAGGACATAAGCCTAGGGCAGGGGAGCTCTGTGGGAATGGGCTGTTTACTCAGCCTTCACACAATCCTGCACCTACTACAAAGGGTCCTTTCCAATGTCAGGGACAGGGAAATTGGGAAGCAGGCTGTGGTACGCCTCCAAAAGGGAGGTGGGCTTGGCACAAATTAAACTCTTAACAAATGTAATCACCACCATTCACAATAATAATGACAATCAGTCTTCCTGACCCAATCCCTTGAAAGGAGCAACAGTGGCTTATGGTCCTTAAGACCGTAAGCCCCTCCGCACCAGGCAGACCTCAGAATGCAATAACTCTCTGCTTTTGTGGGTTTCAGAAGATGGTTCATCTGAGCAGGTGTCCCTGTTGTGCCAGGGAACAGGTACCAATCTCTGGGGATGGCTCTTGGTATGGCGCCAGACCAGTCATCTGTTGCTGGGATTTGCCAAGCACCCCCTAGGTGCTGAGCCCACTGGCCATTCATTCTCAAGTCTCCTTCAAGGGCTGCTCCTCCCCCTCCCATCCCCTAACTGTAGGGGTTCCTCACGGGTCAGTTCTTGGTTCCTTTCTGTTCTCCAGCTATACTCACTCCCTTGTTGAACTCATTCACTCCCATGGCTTCAACTATCATCTCTACACGGATGACACCCAAATCTACATCTCCTCCCCTGTTCTCTCTCCCTCCCTCCAGGCTTGCATCACCTTTTGCCTTCAGGACATCTCCATCTGGATGTCCTCCCACTACCTAAAACTCAACATGTCCAAGACTGAGCTCCTTATCTTCCCTCCCAAACCCTGTCCTCTCCCCAACTTTCCCATCACTGTGGATGGCACTGCCATCCTTCTCGTCTCACAAGCCCACAAACTTGGTGTCATCCTTGATGCTGCTCTCTCATTCACCCCACATATCCAGTCCATCACCAAAACCTGCCAGTCTCAACTTCACAACATCGCCAAGATCCGCCTTTTCCTCTCCATCCAAACCGCTACCTTGTTAGTACAATCACTCATCATATCCCGACTGGATTACTGCATCAGCCTCCTTTCTGATCCAATCTCCTGTCTCTCCCCACTTCAATCAGTACTTCACTCTGCTGCCTGGATTATCTTTCTACAGAAACACTCTGGGCATGTCACCCCCCTCCTCAAAAATCTCCAGTGCTTGCCTATCAACCTCTGTATCAAGCAAAAACTCCTCACTATTGGCTTCAGAGCTCTCCATCACCTTGCCCCCTCCTACCTCACCTCCCTTCTCTCCTTCTACAGCCCAGCCCGCACACTCTGCTCCTCTGCTGCTAACCTCCTCACTGTGCCTCATTCTCGCCTGTCCCACCGTCGACCCCTGGCCTACGTCCTATCTCTGGCCTAGAGAAGCAGCGTGGCTCAGTGGAAAGAGCCAGGCTTGGGAGTCAGAAGATCATGGGTTTTAATCCCGGCTCCCCCACTTGTCAGCTGTGTGACTTTGGGCAAGTCACTTCACTTCTCTGGGCCTCAGTTACTCAACTGTAAAATGGGGATTAAGACTGTGAGCCCCAAGTGGGACAACCTCATTACCTTGTATCTACCCCAGTGCTTAGAGCAGTGCTTGGCACATAGTAAGTGCTTAACAAATACCATTATTGTTATTATTATTATTATTATTATTATAATGCCCTCCTTCCTCAAATCTGCCAAACTAGCACACTTCCCCCCTTCAAAGCCCTGTTGAAAGCTCACATCCTCCAGGGGGCCTTCCCAGACTAATCCTGGCTTTTTCCTCTGCTCCTCCTTCCCTCCCATAGCCCCGACTCCCTCTCTCTGCTTGGCTCCCCTCCCCACCCTAAAGCAATTGTGAATATATGTACATATTTATTATTCTATTTATTTTATTAATGATGTGTATATATCTATAATTCTATTTATATTGATGCCTGTTTACTTGTTTTGCTGTCTTTCTCCCCCCTTCTAGACTGTGAGCCCGTTGTTGGGTAGGGATTGTCTCTATTTCATCATCAATCGCATTTATTGAGCGCTTACTATGTGCAGAGCACTGTACTAAGCACTTGGGAAGTACAAATTGGCAACATATAGAGACAGTCCCTACCCAACAGTGGGCTCACAGTCTAGAAGGTGGGAATCATCATCATCAATTGTATTTATTGAGCGCTTGAATTGTACTTTCCAAGCTCTTAGTACAGTGCTCTGCACACAGTAAGTGCTCAATAAATACAATTGAATGAATGACTAGATTGTAAAGTCCTTGTGAGCAGGGAATGAATGTATCTATCAACTTTATTACATTATACTCCCTTAAGTGGTCAGTACAGTGCTTTGCATACAGTAAGGGCTTACTACTGATAATAATAATGGTATTTGTTAAGTGCTTACCATGTGCTAAGCACTGCTCTAATTGCTGGGGTAGATACAAGGTAATCAGATTGTCCCACATGGGGCTCCCAGTCTTAATCCCCAATTTACAGGTAAAGTAACTGAGGCACAAAGTAAAGTGGCTTGGCCAAGGTCACATATCAGACAAGCAGTGGAGCCGGGATTAGAACCCATATTATTTGACCCCCAAGTCCATGCTCTTTCCACTAAGCCACACTGCTTCTATTGATTGATTGACTTGACTTGGATATGGGTTCAACTCTAGCCAGGCCTTTGCTCCCACCCAGAACCTAGCCTACAATTTGCCCATTTTCCTCTTTCACCCAGCAAAGGGAATGTAAGAGCGTGGCTTTACACAAGATCTAGTGTATGAGGTATAGGTGGAAAAGTCACATTGCAAAAGATACCGTAACTTGATAAAATGTAACATTCTTGCTGGAAGAAATGTCCAGATGCACACAAACCCCCAAATTAAGGTTATTGCATTTTAGTAAAGGAAACTGAAAAATGCAGACCTTCAGAAAAAGCTGAAATGAGAGGCTAACTGGGAAACTGAAGAGTTTGGATCTTCCATGGTTTCATTTACTTTCAGACTTGGGCGCACTCTTGGCAGAGATAACTCGGGCATTTGGGGGTTACACCTCACATGACTGCTCATTCCCCAAGAGGGATTGCTCACTGCCCAATCTGAAAGAAGGAAGTACAGTTCCAAACATCGACTCCCAATCTGAAAGAAGGAAGTACAGTTCCAAACATCGACTCTCACGCTGTCATCTATAAAGACTCACACCCTTGCTCATGGGGCAAAGCTAGACCAAATTATCAGCTTCCTTAAGCCTCTGGGCTCTTCCTAACCAGCACATTCTGACTCCTGATTCCACTTGACTCCTCTCTAAAAGGAGGCTTTGGATGAAGGGGTGTATAGAAAGACCCCCCCCCCCCCAACAGCAAGTAATGATAAAAATAATAATGATAATTGTGGTATTTGTTAATTGTGTCAAGCACTGTTCTAAGTGCTGGGAAAGTTACATGATAATTGGGTCAGAAACAGTCCCTGTCCCACACAGTACCCACAGTCTAAGTAGGAGGAAGAACAGGTATGAATCCCCATTTTACAGATGAGGTAACTGAGGCACAGAGAAGCTAAGTGTCTTGCCCAAAGTCACACAGCAAGCACATGGCAGAGTCAGGATTAGAACCTAGGTCCTTTGACTCCCAGGCCTGTGGTTTTTCCAGTAGGCCCTGCCACTTCCCAAGTCTCTCCCCTCTCCAAACAAGGCCTCAATCTTAAGTCCGTGGTCTTGGGCAGATGTATGCCCATTTAACTTAAAACTAGAACCTCTGCCCTGTTGCTAATGCAAACTCTGGAATTTGATATGAGTGCTAATGAGAGCTCTGGAGTTTGCTATGAGCTGAGGTAGCTTTCTACTGATTGTTCATCCATCGCTTAGAAGTTGCCGGGCAGAAGAGCAATGCTTGGGGCATGAGGGCAGGGGACAAGCTATTTTGTGGCACAGTAGGATGCGAAGAGGCTGCCACCTCTGGATCCACTGGTGTTGGGACAAGTTCAATATCAGTGGGCTGACTGCATTCACAGAAGGCAGGTCCAGGCATTCAGATTCGTTCATTCAATCATATATTTTGAGCACTTACTATGTGCAGAGCACTGTACTAAGCGCTTAATGATTGCACACATCATCTGGGGGCTGTGGGGGGTGGCAAGTCAGAATATGAGTGCGAGTGCTCAGATATCCTTCTGGACTGTGAGCCTGTTGTTGGGTAGGGACCGTCTCTATATATTGCCGACTTGTACTTCCCAAGCGCTTAGTACAGTGCTCTGCATACAGTAAGCACTCAATAAATACAATTGAATGAATGAATGAATATCACAGCTAAGAGGAAAGGGATTGTTTGGATTTTTTTTCATCCTCAAAAGAGAGTCTGGGCCAGACCCTTGACCCCCGGGCAGGAGACTAACTAAACCATTCAGTCAGTCAGTCCGTCAGTCAATCGTATTTATTGAACACTTGTTGCATGCAGCACACTCTACCAAGTGCTTGGGAGAGTACAATATAACAATATAACGGACACATTCTCTGTCCACAATGAGCTTACAGTCTATAGTCAAGACTACGATTTAGTATTTTCCTAGACTGTGAGCTCCTGGTAGGTAGGGAACATGTCTACCAACTCTATAATATTGTACTTTCCCAAGCTCTTAGTTCAGTGCTCTGCACACGGTAAACATTTAATATCACTGATTAATTGATAGTAATATCTGGAATGGAGACTTCACAACTTCCCTAGCTAGCCTGTTCAATGTATACCACTCACTCAGGAAGGTTTTTTTTTTTGCTTTCTTTTATGGCATTTGTTAAGCACTCACTGTGTGCCAGGCACTATCCTAAGCGCTGGGGTAGATCAAGATAATTGGGTTGGACACAGTCCGTGTCCCACATGGGGCTCTCAGTCTTAATCCCCATTTTACAGATGAGGTAACTGAACCACAGAGAAGTTAAATGACTTGCCCAAGGTCACATAGCAGACAAGTGGTGGAGCCAGCATTAGAACCCAGGTCCCTCTGACTCCTAGGCTTGTGCTCTGTCCACTAGGCCGTGCTGCTTTGTAGCCAAACAAAATCTCTCCGAGTTTTAATTTAAGCCCATTTCCTCTTGTCCATTTCCTTCACACTATGTTCACATCTCTCCCTTCCTTTTTTCAAGGAAAGCCTCTAGGACAGACTGGTGGATGGCCAGCTTACTGAACTTGAATTCAAGTGTTTGAAATTGCTTGACTCCATGAATGGGGCAGTAAAATTAGTGTCACAGCCAAGGATCTCGCAACTTTTTAGTCACTGCAGTTACAGAAGCTTTCTACTCATTCTCAGAATCCTGCTTCTTTCTCTAGGGTAGAATGGGAAACTTTGATCTGTTTCTACTTTTTTAGCCTCTTGACTGCTTTTTTAGCAAGGTTCTCACAGGACCTTCAGGGCTGCCAACTCACGGAGGATATGCCTGACTCAGTGGTTAATGACCCTACTCACCTGCTTGGTATAGCCCATGGCCTTCAAGATTGAGTGATTGAGGGTCTCCAAGGAAGCCAGGACATCTTCATAGTCTCCCATGTGGTCCACAAAGTAATCTAAAGGAGAGAAGACGGGAGAGAGGAGGTTTAAATGCCAGGGTGTGATTTGAAAAGAGAAATCTGGGAGCACTTGTAGTTGGGGGGATAAGAGATAAAGGATATAAGTTTTAAGATATGAAGTGATGAAGAGGGCAGTGGTGAATTGGAAAAGAAGGCAGGGAAAAGGGGGCACGATGTTTGTATTTTTTTAAAACAAAAGTATAACTATATATGAACTGTGTTTGAATTTATCTTCCTACTTCCTCCATGAAGCCTTCTCTTATGCCTATATACTCATCCTCAACACTTGTTCATATAGGTAAATTCAATTATTTATTTGGCTATTCCATCCTAATAAATCTGTGCCACTCAATTCTATTCTTCTTCTACCTCTTCTCCCACTCTGAAATATTTTCTATCTGCCAGTCTCTCCCATTGTCCACCCAGGGCAGGGACTCTGAATTTGCTTTTGTTGTGCTTCCCCAAAGTGCTTAAAACAGTGCTTTACACACAGGAAACACTGAGTAAATGCCACTGATTTGTGTTAGAGGGTGGAGGGCTTCAGGAGAGCATAAAAGATCTGGAATCATTGGTGGGCTGTGGACATGGGAGTCAATAAGGGAGGTGTAGTGGTGTTGTTGAGTAGATGAAAGGGCTGAGTTATAACAGGCAAGGGCAAATTTAAAGCTGCTTGGTTTCTGGATTTCCACCAACAGTGTTCAGCTGGTTGAGCACGGGAACTGGGGTAGCTGCTCTTTCACCATTCAACTTCCTACTCAACCTCCAACCTTCAGCAAGATACATGTCTCAACAGTGTGAGGTAGTGGTGGTGCTGGTGGTTTTCAGAGCATCACCCAATTCCTGATTCAGCAACCTGGAAACAGAATCTTTAGGATTAGAATTGGCCAAAGCAGCCTAGATCTGGGGACAGAATGAGATTGGGGAGCCCTGCAAAAGGGGCCCACCAATTTCCCTTTACCCTGTATTCACCCCATCATCAGCCCCACAGCACTGAACCTCGTTCACTTCAAGTTTATCCTTTCCTGCCTTAATTCAGCCCTCTCCTCTGACAGATAAAACTATTTCTCCTCCCTTATTGTCACCCATGCCCATCATCCCTGTCAGCTCTTCCGTACATTCAACTCCCTTCTCAGGCCCCCGGTTCCTCCCCCTCCTCTTTCCCTCACCCCCAACGATCTGGCCTCCTACTTCATTAACAAAATTAAATCCATCAGGTCCGACCTCTCCAAAATCACTCCCCCTCCTTCTCCAACCCCCCGTCTTACCTCCTTCCCTTCCCCACAGCACCTGTATATATGTATATATGTTTGCACATATTTATTACTCTATTTATTTATTTATTTATTTATTTTACTTGTACATATCTATTCTATTTATTTTATTTTGTTAATATGTTTGGTTTTGTTCTCTGTCTCCCCCTTCTAGACTGTGAGCCCACTGTTGGATAGGGACTGTCTCTATATGTTGCCAACTTGTACTTCCCAAGCACTTAGTACAGTGCTCTGCACACAGTAAGCGCTCAATAAATACAATTGATTGATTGATTAATGTACATATCCATAATTTATTTTAATTCTGTCTCCCTTTCTAGACTGTAAATGCCTTGTGGGCAGGGAACACATCTACCACTTCTGTTATACTGCACTCGCCCAAGTGCTCAGTACAGTGCTCTGCACACAGTAAGCACTCGATAACTGCAATTGATCGATTGATCTTCCCCAACCAAAACTGGGCTCCTGGCTAACTCAGTCACTGCAGTTGGAGGAATGAGGGCAGGGGGAAAGGCCTGAACTCATAAGGGAGAGAGAGAGATGCTAGAAGAAGTGAGGGAGCAGGCCAGCTTCAGAGGGTAGCTGAGATAAACAACCACTCGGGGTGCAGTGTTGGTGGGGGTGGCAGCACAGTAGAATAAAAGTGTTAATGTACCCAACCCAAGTTGGAAGCAGTGTCTACTTTAACAGGGACCTAAGAGGGGAACACAACTGTGCTAGACTGTAAGCAGGAGGCAGCAGAGATTCCCCAAGGGAACTGGTAACATCTGCAGAGGGTCACATTTTGCCCAACTTGGAATTGCTGCTGTTTCCTCAAGGGGCTACTGAGATCCAGGCTGAGGCAAACATCTCATGTTCAGCCACTCAGTCCATTCTTCTGCCAGTCAGTCAGGTGGGTTGATCGCCCCTCCTTACTCCCCCTACCCCTCTTTCCTCCTAGTTGGGTCCTGGCAGCTGTGGGAGAGGAGCACCCTCTCTGGACTGTAAGCTCCTTGGGGGTAGGGTATTGTGCCCACTAACGCCATTGTATTAGATTCCCTGAAGCACTTAGTGCAGTGCTCTGCACTCAATAAGTGCTTAATAAATGCCATTGATTGATTAAAGAAGGCACAATTTCTGTCCTTAATGTGTAATAAATACCATTTATTGATTGATTGATCATTATTATTAGTATTATTCTTATGGCATTTGTTAAGTGCTTACCATGTGCCAGGCACTGGGGTGAATACAAGCAAATCAGTTTGGATACAGTCCCTGTCCCGCACAGGGCTTACAGTCTTCATCCCCATTTTACAGATGAGGTAACTGAGGCACAGAGAAGTGAAGTGGCTTGCCCAAGGCCACACAGCAGACAAGTGAGGGATCCAGGATTAGAACCCATGACCTTATGACTTCCAGGCCCATGCTCTATCCACTAAGCCATGCTGCTTCTCATGGGCAGATCCATCATTCATTCGTTCATTCATTTAATCATATTTTTTATTGAGCGCTTACTGTGTGCAGAGCACTGTACTAAGCACTTGGGAAGTACAAGTCAGCAATATATAGAGACGGTCCCTACCCAACAACGGGCTCAGAGTCTAGAAGGGGGAGACAGACAACAAAACAAAACATGTAGACAGGTGTTCAATTGTCAGAACAAATAGAATTAAAGCTATATGCACAATGATCATCATCTTGGGCAGATGCAAACACAGTGAAACTGACAAAGGGCACAACCTGCCATTCCACAGAAAAATGCTCTTTGGGACCGGTGATCTGTAAGCACTGGAGGTCCCCTGGACAGGCTACATTTTCCATATGGGTAAACACGAGAGACAGAACAATTTGAGCATGCTGTGAGTAGATAGAAGGATCTCATGCACCTACAGAAATATTTTGGCTGGCTTAGGCACTAGTCAGGTATATGGAAGATATGAGAAGTTACCTACCACAGAGCTCCTTGGTATCCACATTGCTGCATGAGGGCAGGAGAGAGAGAGAACGAGAGAGAGAGAGAGAATGAGAGAGAGAGAGAGGTTGAGGGAAGAACCAGGCCTTTCAGAATGGTCATGGATTAAGGGCAGTTTAACACTAATTATGGACCATGTGGAGGGCTGGGTTCCCCAGGAATTTACCCATAAGATCAAATATCCTGCCTGATCAAATGATTAGTTATACAGACTCCCAAACCCTTAAAATCTCATCTCCCCTGCTACCTTATTCCCCCACCCATGCACTTAGTCTCACTCCCAAAGCACTTAGGTACTCCCCCTGCCCAACCCAGCCCCCAACCTGGTGCTTATGTGCCTATCCTTATTTTTGTTGCTTCCTTTACCTGTAATTTATCTTAGTGTCTGTCTCCCCTTTTGGTAGACAAGATCCCTGCTCTCAAGGAACTTACAGTCTCACAGTATGGTACTCCCCAAAGGGCTAAGTACAGTGCTCGGCACAAAGGAGCAGCATAGCCTAGGGGAAAGAGCATGGGCCTGGGGGTTGGAGGAACTGGGTTCTAATTCTGGCTCTGCTAGGTATCTGCTGTATGATCTTGGACAAGTCACTTAACTTCTCAGTGCCTCAGTTCCCACATCTGCAAAATGAGGATGCAATTTCTGTTCTCCCTCCTACTTAGACTATAAACCTCATATGGGAGCTGATTATCTTGTATTTATCCCAGTACTTAGCACATAATAAGCACTTAACAAGTGCCACAATTATTATTATCATAATAACAATAAATTATTATCATCACCATCATCATAATAAATTATTATTATCATAAATAATAATAATAACAATAATAATAATAATAATAGCACTTATTAAGTGCTTACTATGTGCAAAGCACTGTTCTAAGCACTGGAGAGGTTACAAGGCAATCAGGTTGTCCCACGGGGGGCTCACAGTCTTCATCCCCATTTTACAGATGAGGTAACTGAGGCACAGAGAAGTGAAGTGACTTACCCAAAGTCACACAGCTGACAATTGGTGGAGCGGGGATTTGAACCCATGAACTCTGACTCCAAAGCCCGGGCTCTTTCCACTGAGCCACGCTGCAAGGAATCTTGAGACCTACTCCTGGCATCTAGTGTGACCTTTGTCAACTTCCTTTACCTCTCTGTGCTCCTCTTTCCTCAGCTGGGTAAAGGTAAACTAATTCCCAACTTCCAACCTCAGGAGGAAGATAGGTGCTTTGGGCTGCCATCAAAAAGGCAGGATAGATTTAGAGATATAACATATTCTGGCTCTGAGTAGGATCTACTTTAGACTCACATTGAGTCTATAAAAACATTCCCCAAGTTTGAAAACGTAGAGAGAACCTAAATAAATAAATAAAGTGAATTCACAGATTGCAAACATATCAAAGGCTCAAGCTGTTACTCATGCAAATTGCCTCTTGGATGAGTGACTCAAATGCCAATCATCACCTGTTTGGTTTCAGCCTAGGGAATAACCTTTCCTGCTTAAGTAGATGAAAGACTCCGCTGAGCAGCTCAGTCTTTTGTTGCCAGGAGAACTTTAAAAATGCTCTTCCCATAGGAGAGGGCAGATGGGAGTTGCTGCAGGGGCCTCCCAAAGGAGACCCCTGCTCCCATTTGCAACTCTTTTCTATGATTAAAAAAAAGCACAAAAACAATTCTATCATTGGCGACAGCTTTATTATATTTGAGATTATGTATACAGTCAGTTCTCCCTCATGCATGTCCTCACTACATGTTTCAGATAATTAACTTTCTTCCAGTGACATATGTCTGTCTGGATAAAATGGGATGTTGGAAGAAACAGTTATGCATATGTGTGCAGCATCGGCCTAGGGAGGTTTCCTTAACATGGCGTTCATCAGGAATGTGATCCCCATGTTATAGGAGAAATGTATGTGTGAGTGTTTACATGTATATACATATATTCACATAATAATAATAATAATAATGGCATTTGTTAAGCACTTACTATGTGGCAAGGACTGTTCTAAGCACTGGCATAGATATGAGGTATTCAGGTTGTCCCATGTGGGGCTCACAGTTTTAATCCCCATTTTACAGATGAGGTAGCTGAGGCATAGAGAAGTTAAGTGACTTGCCTAAATTCACACAGCTGACAAGTGGCGGAGCCAGTATTAGAACCCACAATCTATGACTCACAAGCCCATGCTCTTTCCACTAAGCCACACTGCTTTTCCATACAAGTACACTTATTCTTCCTATTGAAAGGAACATCTTTTGGCAGTGAGATCCAATCTTTGTGTGTAGGTGTGGCTAAAACATCCCATCAACCCTACCACTCCATTCCACACACTATAGATAGGAAAAAAATGTATGTATGCATGCATGCTATTTTTTAATCTTCAATGATGAAGTTACGGATGGTGAGATAGAGAAGCAGCTTGGCTTAGTAAATAGAAGATGGGCCTGGGAGCCCGAAAGACCTGGGTTCTAATCCCAGCTCCAACACTTGCCTGCTATGTGACCTTGGGCAAGTCACTTCACTTCTCTGGGCCTTGGTTCCCCCATTTACAAAATGGGGATTTAGACTGTGAGCCCCATGTGGAAAAAGGATTATGTCCAACCCAATCTGTCTGTATCCACTCCAGCACTTAATACAGTGCCTGGCACACAGTAAATGCTTAACAAATGCCACAGTTATTATTATCATTATCTTCTCCATAATGTATACAGTCAGCTCAAAAGACAGATACATGACAAACTCTCTTCTGCATTGTTGGAATTTAGGAGTAGTCCTTGCTATGTTGATTTAACTTGCCTCATACAGGGCCTGTCTATTTTTGAACCTGCCTATTGGTATCTTGATCTTGAAATCTTCACTCAAGGATCTTATTATTATTATTACTACTACTACTACTATTTACTAAGTGCTTACTGTGGACAAGCACTGTGTGAAGCAATACAATCAGATCAGACACAAGCCCTGTCCCACATGGAGGTCCCAGTCTAAGGGGAAGGGAGAACAGATATTGAATCCCCATTTTATAGATGAGGAAACCGAGGCTCAGAGAAGTCAAGTGACTTACCCAAGGTCACATAGCAGACAAGTGGCAGAGCCAAGACTTAAACCTGGGTCTCCTGACACCCAGTCCCATGCAGGTCATGCAGATGCAGGTCATGCTGCATCTCACCCCTTTTCTGATTGCTGCCCACCAGACTGATCTATCCACTGCAATGCTCTCCCAACAATTCATTGTTGGGTCTCATTGTTTGTGACTGTGCCTGAGAAGATCTTTGGCTCCATGCTGTGTTTAGCATTTGCAGAGCCTGCCAATCATTTTGAATCAGTTTCTGTCTCCTGATCTTCCCAAAGTCTGTGTTCAAAAGAAATCAATTTTTCTTTTGATGCCACTTACCAGACTGGTCTATTTATGATGACTTCTCTCAACAAAGTCATGACAGAGTCAACACTGTGGTAGAGTCGAGTGGAAAGCTGCAGGGTTGGGAATCAGGACACCTATTTAGACTGTGAGCCCTGTGTGGGGCAGGAACCTTGCCAAATCTGCTACCTTTCATTTACTTAAGCTCTTAGCACAGTGCTTTGCCCATAATACATGCTTAATATATACCATTACTTCTACTGGGTGTTAGTCTTAGCTCTGCCACTGACCTGCTGTGTGACCTTGGGGAAGTCACTAAATTTCTCTGTGTCCATTCTTCAAACATGAAGTTACTACTACCTGCCTCTCCCTACTTCACAGGGATGGAGTGGGTGAGATAGAAAGCTCTGTAGTAATTCAAAGTGTTGTTATGAGTCTATATTTCTCATTCCCTTCAGTTTCAAGAGATAGTGTTCATTTCTCTACAGCTGGCCCAAGCCTCTTCTGTGAGCTATCTGTTCTCATATCCCCAGAAACATTCTGTGTGGCTTGCCTGCAGGAGACTACAATAAGTGAGGTCTTTAGTCTAGCACTGTGGAGAAGATGATTTCTCCTGCAGATCACAGCGCGTATCTGGGGCAGATTTTGTTATGATGATGCTGTCAGACATCTCCCTGCTCCTTCCTATTGTTGCCAGCAGCAGCGGCTGAGGCAGCTCTGATTCTACAATCCTTCTCCACAATCAATCAATCAATGGTAGTATTTACTGAGCACTTACTGTGTGCACTTGGGAGAGTACAAAAACTGAGCTCCCTGACTTTCTCCTAGGCAACTGATCTCACCCCCAACCCTATTTTTCCTCTTTACTGCCTTTCCTATGCCCTTACTCCCACCCCCTAAGCACTTAGGTACTCTCCCACCACCACCCCAATCATACCCCCCCCCACGGGATTTATGTATATATCCTATACTTGGTTGCTTCCCTTACCTGTAATTTATTTTAATGTCTGCCTCCCCTGTTAGACTAAGCTCCTCAAAGACAATGATCACATGTACCAACTGTACTATACTTTCCCAAACACTTAGTACAGTGTTCTGCCCAAAGTAAATGCTCAATAAATACCACTGATTGACTTTCTAGACTGTGAGCCCGCTGTTGGGTAGGGACCGTCTCTATATGTTGCCAACTTGTACTTCCCAAGCACTCAGTACAGTGCTCTGCACACAGTAAGCGCTCAATAAATATGATTGAATGAATGACTGAATTGACGCATCAGCCCTTGACCAGCAGTGATAAGCTTTCTTTCAATCGTCCAGTACCCAATTTTTGACCTAGAGGGTTAGTTGGGATCTTTATTGTGGCTTTCATGGCTCTAGCAGAGGATTTTCCTCTGGACGCAGCCCGCTTCAGTCTCATTAATATTTTTTACACAGAACCACAAGACATGAGCCACTCAGCATCAGTTACAGTGATCGTCGCATCACTGTAGTCTGCATAGGAATAGCCACACAATCTGGCAGGAAAATGCTCCGAGTGATCGTCCCAGGTCCATGTGGGGAAGTTGGCTCTCCATTCGTGGCCTAGTGGGTAGAGCAGGGGACTGGGAGGCAGAAGGACCTGGGTTCTAATTCCGGCTCCACCACTTGTCTGCTGTGTGACCTTAGGAAAGTCACTTCACTTCTCTGTGCCTCAGTTACCTCATCTGTAAAATGGGGATTAAGATTGTGAGCCCAGTGTGGGACAGGGACTGTGTCCAACCCAATTACCTTGTATCTACCCCAGCACTTAGTACAGTGTCTGGAACATAATAAGTGCTTAACAAATACCACAATTACTATTATTATTATTATTATTATTATAGTTCATTTGAAATTGCAGGCAGCTCACCCTCACTCCTGCCTTCCTTAACCTGAACCATCTTCATGTTCTACATCTTGAACAGGGAAATTCTCTGTGCTACTCCAGTTTCCTGCCAAGGCCTCCTGTTCCTCTTTCCCTTTTCTTCCGAAAGTCCGCATGAAACTCTGACACAGATCCCCTTTATCGTCTCGTGAACGGAAAGCATTGCAATCCAGCTCCCACCCTTAAATAGCTGGATGGAGTCACCTATCGATAATAATGGACTGAAGTTCAGTCACAAAGACTTTAGAACCGAGAGCCTGCACGAAGCTTAGTACGTTGCCTGGCTCGTAGTAAGTGCTTAACAAATACCATCACTATTATTATAGTATTAGTGTTTGTGCAGCTTCTTTGCACTTTCTCATCCCTGCACTGGGCAGTGGATATAACAAGAAAATAGGTAGGCTGAGGTACAGCATATTGAGAAGAGCATGAAATAATTTGGCCTAGGGGAAAGAGCAGGGACTGGGAGTCAGGAGACTTGCTATTTGGTGCTGTGTGACCTGGGGACCTGTGCCTCAGTCCTCTCTCCAACCCCAAACTCATCAGCCTCTTCTTCTACACCCTCTCCCTGCAAATCTATCTTGTTCCCCTACACAAACCTCCAATCTCTTGATTCCTTCCAATTATCCCAAGCAATCATTCCCAATTGAGTTTCCTGACCCAACCCACCCTCTTTTAATGTACAAATCTATGTCCTCTACATTGAACTCCCTCCCTCCATTCCTCCCTCTACTCCCTCACACTCTTGTCCCTTTGTCAATCTCATAGCACAAACCAGCAGCTCTGAATCACCTCTACAGTACACTTCCTCTGCTCCTGTGCTTGTATCGCAGAGCGCTGCTGGTGGAAATCTAGAAACCAAGCTGACCTTGTCCATCTCAAACTCATCCTCACCTGCTCTAACTCTGGTCTCTCCTCCATCCAGCAACAATACTTCTCCCTTATTGACGCTCATGCCCATTGTCCACACCAACTGTTTCCGACTTTTAACTGGTCTTCTTAGAACCCCTACCCCTCATCCATCTCTTGCCTCTGGTGATTTTGCCAGGCATTTCATTGACAAAATTGAAACCATCAGGTGTGAACTCCCTAAAACCTCCCCTACATCTCTCCAGTCCCACCCAACCCCAACCACTTAACTCTTTCGTCCTTTTTTATGGTATTTGTTAAATGCTTACTATGTGCCAGGCATTGTACTAAGTGCTGGGGTAGATACAAGCTAATCAGGCTGGACCCACTCCATGTTCCACATGGGGCTCGCAGTCTTAATATCCATTTTAAAGATGAGGTACAGAGAAGTTAAATGACTTCCCCATGGTCACACAGCAGACAAATGGCAGAGCTGTGATTAGAACCCCAGCCATTCTTCTTTGGCATCTCATGAGAGCTCCCACCTCCCTTTGAAATCTACCCCCTCTACCTGCCCCTTTGACCCCATCCCTTTGCACCTTATCAAAAGACTTACCCTCTCCCCTCTTCCATCCCTAACCACAGCCTTCTAGACTGTGAGTTCACTGTGGGCAGGGAATGTCACTGTTTATTGTTGTGTTGTACTTTCCCAAGCACTTAGTACAGTGAGCTGCACACGGTAAGCACTTCATAAATATGACTGAATGAGTGAATGAATCTTCACCATCAGCTGTGTGTGTGTGTGTGTGTGTGTGTGCGTGTGTGCGCGTGTGTTGGGGGTTAGGGGGAAGGAGGAGTTTGCTAACATTTCCAGGCAAGTCCATCAACTTTAGTGCTGTTGACCATGTGTGTGTGAAAAAAATTATACCTTCGTGGGAAGTCCTCTTTGTTTGCTATGACAGTCTGAGAGTGTGTGGTTCAGGAACTGCTTTATACAGATGATTGTGCTCTAGAGGCACTCATACAAGATGACACAGAAATGATTATGAGTTGCTTGGCAGATTTAACACAGCACAATGGACTAACAATAAATCTGAAGAAAATGCCCACATCTGGGAAATCCTACCTATAACCAAGAGTTTTCCTTGACAACATCATGACTATATATGTACACAATTGGAACACGGGGAATAACAGGTACAAATGGTAATCACAAAATCCAAAGATGTATAAGTGTAATAGATAAACTGATACATGCATGGGTTCTAAAGGTGGCTAGCGAGATGGCCTGAACAGGGAAGTAGAGATTAGTCAGGGACTACCTCCTGCAGAGGGAAGGTTTTGAAGGAAGTGGGGGATGTGGTTTGATGGATTTGATCAGAGAAGGGTGTGGGCAATGTCAGTCCAATGTTACGGGGTTTTAATCCTGGCTCTGCCACTTGTCTGTTATGTGACCTTGGGCTAGTCACAACTTCCCTGTGTTTCAGTTTCTTCATCAAATTCACTACTTGTTCTCCCTCCTACTTAGACTGTGAACCTGATGTGGGACAGGAACTGGGTCTGAACTGATTAATTTATATCGACCCCAGCGTTTAGAACAGTGCTTGTCACATAGTATGCACTTAACAAACTGCATCAGCCTCCTCTCTGATCTCCCATCCTCCTGTCTCTCCCCACTTCAATCCATACTTCACGCTGCTGCCTGGATCATCTTTGTGCAGAAATGCTCTGGGCATGTTACTTCCCTCCTCAAAAATCTCCAGTGCCTACCAATCAACCTATGCGTCAGGCAAAAACTCCTCACCCTCAGCTTCAAGGCTCTCCATCACCTCTCCCCCTCCTACCTCACCTCTCTTCTCTCCTTCTACAGCCCAGCCTGTACCCTCTGCTCCTCTGCCGCTAATCTCCTCACTGTGCCTTGTTCTCACTTGTCCCGCCATCGACCCCCAGCCCATGTCATTCCCCTGGCCTGGAATGCCCTCCCTCTGCCCATCCGCCAAGCTAGCTCTCTTCCTCCCTTCAAAGCCCTACTGAGAGCTCACCTTCTTTAGGAGGCCTTCCCAGACTGAGCCCCCTCCTTCCTCTCCCCCTCCTCCCCCCTCCCCCCCCATGTTACCTCCTTCCCCTCCCCACAGCACCTGTATATATGTATATATGTTTGTACATATTTATTACTCTATTCATTTATTTATTTTATTTGTACATATTTATTCTATTTATTTTATTTTGTTAATATGTTTTGTTTTGTTGTCTGTCTCTCCCTTATAGATTGTGAGCCCTCTGTTGGGTAGGGACCATCTCTATATGTTGCCAACTTGTACTTCCCAAGCGCTTAGTACAGTGCTCTGCACACAGTAAGTGCTCAATAAATACGATTGAATGAATGAATGAACAAACACTAAAACAGTGAGGAAAGAGGATGGGTATTTAATCACCATTTCAAAGATGAAGAGTTGTGATGACACATACCCAGTTACAGCAGTAGCTATCTAATAATAATAATAATAATGGTATTTATTAAGTGCTTACTATGTGCCAAGCACTGTTCTAAGTGCTGGGGTAGATGCAAGGTAATGAGGTTGTCCCACGTGGGGCTCACCGTCTTTATCCTCATTTTCCAGATGAGGTAACTGAGGCACAGAGAAGATAAGTGACTTGCCCAAAGTCACACAGCTGACAAATGGCAGGGCTAGGATTAGAACCCACGACCTCTGACTCCCAAGCCCATGCTCTTGACACTAATCCATGCTGCTTGGGTAGGGACCGTCTCTATGTGTTGCCAACTTGTACTTCCCAAGCGCTTAGTACAGTGCTCTGCACACAGTAAGCGCTCAATAAATATGATTGAATGAATGAATGCTGCTTCTCATAATAATAATAATTGTGGTATTTGTTATGCACTTTCTATGTGCTAGGCACTGTACTAAACACTGGGGTAGATACAAGACAATTGGGTTGGGAGAACATCACTGTACTGAACTCTTCTGACCTCTAAACCGTTACTCTAATTGGGCTCAGTGCCAGAATTTCAGCCCCTGAGGCTTGTTCAATACCCAGACAGGTGGGTAGATAAACTCCAAAAGAAATGGAGAGTAAAGGAAGACAATTAACTTAGCAGACCCTGAATCTAGTTGAAGGAGATCATATGCAAGTGGAGTGAAATGCTAATGTAGTTATTCTGACTCCTCTGGAAAAGGGATGCACATCCCATTTGAAAGTTTTTGCTCCAATAGGCAGATTAGCTCTCCAGGGAGAAGCCCATGAAAATTGCATGAGATAGAAAAAGGATTCAAGAAAAGGAAAGAAAAAAACCACTTTTGTGCTTGAACTAAATTATTTAAGTAAATGGACCTTCTGTGGTCAGTTTTCTTCCTTCACAGTCACTTCTTCACCTGTGCTCTGCAGGGTGTTACTGTTCAACATTTATGCTGCTCAGAAAAAAAGTGTGTGACACTTTAGGATTCCAGTGTCCAAGCAACACACAATAGACCAGTTATGGAGAAATTTCCAGCAAAGGCGATAGGACTGAGAATTCATATAAGTTACAGATGTTTCTTTGAGCCTATCCAATAGAGAAGGGCTTCATTAAAAACCTATGGTGGGTACAAATGTTTCCTTAAATGTAGAGAAAGATCTAGCATTTGTTAAATGCATGTACAAGGGAACCAGCGGACACAATATATTTAGATTTTCAGAAGGCCTCTGCCTTTCATGACATCTCTAGAATCCACCCTTTCCTCTCCATCCTAATAGCTACCACACTGATTGCAAGCACTTATCTTATCCCACCTTGACTACTGGATCTGCCTCTTCACCGTCCCTGCCTCCTCGATCTGCCTCTTCACCCTCCCTGCCTCCTGTCTCTCCCAACTCTGCTGCCCGGATCGTTTTTCCACATAACAACTCAGTCCATGTTTCCCCACTCCTTGCTGCATCAAACAGAAACTCCTTACTATTGGCTTTAATGCACACAATCAGTTCTCTTCCTCCCATCTCACCTCTCTGCTCTCCTACTACAATCCAGCCTAGACATTTCTTTCTTCTAAACCAACCTACTCTCTGTACCTTGATCTCATCTATCTCACCACCGACCCCTTGCCTACATTCTCCCTCGAGCATGGAACTCCCTCTCCCAATCCACCACTCTCCCCCCCACCCCCGACCTGCTAAACCATCCTAAAATCACATCTCCTCTTCCAAGAGGCCTTCCCTGACTAGCTACGTGTTTCCCCTATCCATCCTCCCCTCTGTGTCAGTTATGCACTTGGTTGTGTACCCTTTAAACATTTAGATACTCACCCCAAACCCACAGCACTTACATACAGATCTTTATACTCTACAATTTCCCCTATCTGTAATTTATTTTAATGTCTGCCTCCCCCATAGACTGTAAGCTCTTTTCTTTCATGGTATTTGTTAAGAACTTGCTATGTGTCAAGAACTGTTCTAAGAGTTGGGGTAGATACTAGTTAATCAGGTCAGATACAGTCCCAGTCCCACATGGGACTCACGGTGTAAATAGAAGGGAGAACAAGTATCGAATCCCAATTTTACAGTTGAGGAAACTGAGGCTCAGAGAAGTTAAATGACTGGTCCACGGTCACACAGTACGCAGGTGGCAGAGCCAAGATTAGAACCCAGGTCCTCTGAGCCAGGTCTCCCAGGCCTGTGCGCTTTCCACTAGGCCATGTTGATTTCCACCCTGCTTCTTGTGGGCAGGGATTGCATTTACCCATTCCATTGTAATGTACTTTCCCAAGCATGTAGTACAGTGCTCTGCACACAGTAAGAAGTCAATCAATGCCACTGATTGATCAGTTGACAAGTTCCACACCAAAGAAGAAGAAACTAAGTGACAGTGAGGTTGGAAGAGATATTCTGCCATGGAATAAAAACTGGCTCGAAGAAAACCAAGAGGAGGAAATATCTGGCTATTTTTCTGGAAGGAGGAATGGAAATTGTGGGGGTGAGTCCAGACTTTAGTGTTTAGGTCCAGTTTTGTTTAAGTCTTCATAAATGATTTGGAAGAAGGATTGTACAAATAAAGCCTCCAGGTTTGCAAGTAGCCCTAAATTGTTCTGTGTGGTGTAATGCCATGCAATTGGGGATAAGCTGCAGGAAGATCTCATAAAGCTGAGTGAATGGGTTTTAAAATGACAGACGGGCTTCAGTGTGAGCAAGTGCAAGGTGATGCCCCTAAGGGGAAAGTAATCCATGTTACATGAGCTAGAACTTCGTGGAATTGGAATCTGTCATGACTCAGGATAGAGAGCTCGAAGTCCTTGTTGACTGTTCTTTTTAATCATCGGTCCAGAAGGCAGCATAGCCTAATGGGAAAATCACAGGACCGGGAACCAAATGACCTTAGTACTTAGGCCTAGCTCCGCTCTTTGCCTTGAGCCACTCACTTGACCTCCCTGGGTCTCAGTTTCCTCATCTGTATATTGGGGTTTAAATACTTCTTCTCCCACCCTCAGACTATTATCCCCATGTGGGACAGGGTCTGTGTCCTACCTGATTATCGTGTATCTACTCCAGCACTTAGTACAGGGCTTGGCACATAGAAAGCACTTAACAAATACCATCATCTGTCAAAAAGTCCAACCAAATACTGGGCACTGACAATCAGAAAGGGGAGAAAAAACAAAGCAAAGGGACGTTTTTGCTATTCCACTTTATGGCCACATTTCAAATACTGGTTGCCATGTCTTTAGAAGAATACAATATAGCTTGAGAAGATACAGCTGAGATGATTAGGGAGATGGAGAAGTTTCAATATGAGGAGGTTGTACTGAAAAGATTAGGATTCTAATCAGGAAAGATCAAGGCTCAGGGGGATCATGATAGAATCAATCAAACAATCAATCAGTGATATTTTTGAGCACTTACTGTGTGCAGAGCACTGTACTAAGGGCTTGGGAGAATAAAATATAGCAGAGTCGGGTGACATGCTCCCTGCCGAGAAGTCCTTCTACATTGTAAGCCCCTCTAGACTGTAAGTTAATTATGGGCATGGAGCGTGTCTGCTAATTCTCTTGTATTGTGCTCTCCCAAACACTTAGAAAAGTGCTCTGCACATAGTAAGTGCTCAATAAATACCATTGATTGAAGGAGCTTGCGGTCTAGAGGGGAAGACGGGCAGGGGAGATAAAAGAAGTGAGAGTTTCAGGAGGGAGTTAAAGGTATGGAGGCAATGAGCATGGGCGTCATTGAGGGAGGAGAAGGAGAGGTGCTGAGCAGAGGAGAGGGCAGAGTTATTGCAGGTGAGGACAAATTTGAAGTGGCCAAGGTGGGCCTGATGCCTAGATTTCCACAAGAGCGCAGCAGCAGAAGAAGTAGTATATTGTGAAGGTGCTAAAGGGCTGTTTACCCTTTTCTAACCTTTCTTCTAGACAGTAAGCTCCTTTTGGGTAGTGATTGTGTCTACCAGCTCTACTGTATTTTCCCAAGTGCTCAGGACAGTGCCCTGCACAGTAATTACTCAATAAATGCTACTGATTGATTTCTAGGGTGGGGCTTTCATGTGGAGATAACCAATCAGCGCAAGGCGAAGGAAGAGGTTGGCACAGGGGAGAAAGCAGGATCTGACTAGTTGGCCGAAGTCATGGGGAAAGGCAAGCCCACTTTTCAGACTTGGGCTCTGGAGATAATACTACTACTAACAACAACAGCAACAGCTATAATAATAATAATAATATTTGTTAAGTGCTTACTATGTACCAAGCATTGTCCTAAACACTGGGGTAGATATAAGATAATTGGGCCAAACAGTCCTCATGGGGCTCAACAGTGTAGGGGGGAAATGAGGGTGGCTTAGTGGCCTAGAATACAGGCCTAGGAGTCAGAAGGACCTGGATTCTAATACTGGCTCCACCACTTGTCTGCTGTGTGATCTTGGGCAAGTCACTTCACTTCTTTATGCTTCAGTTCTCTCATTTGTAAAATGGGGATTAAGAATGTGAGCCCCCTGTGGAACAGGGAATGTGTCCAACCTGATTTGCTGCTGAAGCCTAATAACCACCATTACCGGCCAAACTCGCAACAGGAAGGCTTAAGGATGGCTTCAGGAGAAGACAATAGGTCAATTTGGTGACCACTCGACACAAAAAGGGAGCATTTCTGAATTCAGAAAAATCTCCAGTCCTGTTGAGAGACCCAGAGATTGGACAAACAAGAGGAACATGGAGATTTCTGAAAATGGTCTGGAAAGTCCCAGAAAAGCAGCAGATTATGGAGAGCTAAATGCACACCAAACTTGAGAAAAATACAGTGAACTGGCATGGAAAAGGCCTTTCCCAACTAAGCCCTAATTTCCCCTACTCCTTCTCCTTGCCCTTGCTAATGGATTTGCACCCTTTATTCACCCCACCTTAAGCAGTGTGGCTCCATGGAAAGAGCCGGGGCTTTGGAGTCAGAGGTCATGGGTTCAAATCCTGGCTCTGCCAATTGTCAGCTGTGTGACTTTGGGCAAGTCACTTCACTTCTTTGTGTCTCAGTTACCTCATCTGTAAAATGGGGATTAAGACTGTGAGCCCCCCGTGGGACAACCTGATCACCTTGTAACCTCCCCAGAGCTTAGAACAGTGGTTTGCACATAGTAAGCGCTTAATAAATTCCATTATTATTATTATTATCTACAACTTAAGTATTTATATTAATGTCTGTCTTTCCCGCTAGACTGCAAGCTCTTTGTGGGCAGGGAACATGTTTACCAACTCTATTGTATTGTACTCTCCCAAGTGCTTAGTACAGTGCTCTGTACACAGTAAGTGCTCAATAAATACGACTGATTGATCATGAAGCAGCACTATGGACCCTTTCACTGCTATATTTCTCCTAGATCAGTGATAAAGAGCTCCAGCTGTGATGCCTACAGTGAAGGTGGTACATATCCCCCACCCTTGGGCAGTGCTGCTGGTGGGGAAATAGCTGGAGGGAATTAAAACAAAAAACCCACCAAACTAACCAGTTTTAATATTTAGGCCTGAAAAGTCTTGTTTTGCCTAGATATGAAACCAGGACAGAAATATGAACTAGAAGAAGAAAGCAATAATAAAAGAGTTGGAGTTATTTGGAAAGGAACCTACAAGGTTAAGAAAATGTACTTGGGAAATAAACAGAAGAAATACTCAAAACTGAAGCAGAAGTTCTCCATAATGTGGAATAAAAGGTATGAGAAAGTGGAAACTTTTTTAAAATGCTGGATTTGACCCATTTCCTATGTCAATTATTCCAGGTTAAACATGGGGTGCTGGAGGAGGAAGAGAAAGTGGGATCCAAGTAGTTTTGCTGAAGCACTGGGGAGACACCAGGCAGAAGAAATGAAAACTGATTGGAAAGGTTGTGTGTTTGGGATATGTTGGAAATGGTACCACTATCCTGTAATTGCAGTGTTCTGAGGGATGATTCAATAACTTCCATGAAATAATTTTTAGTTCTGCAGTTACTCTGCTTTCAAATAATTAAAGCAACCAAATCTTAAAGGGACCCAATAAGGAAACCCAACTGAGGAATGAGCTGGAAAGCTGAGGCATCACACAAGACACAAAAGCCCCAGCCAGCTTTGAGACTAAAGTGAGCTCTTTTAAAAATGCAATTCATTTGTTTGAATTTCAATAGCTTTAAGAAACAAAAATAATATAAAGGGCCCACATTTCCCCATGCAATTATAAAAATGACAATTAAAACACCAATTCCATCTGAGATTACAGCAGGATGCCTATGAAAAAGATCAGAGTAAGTGCTCATACGTGAACATTCCAGGTGAAATGATACTCATTTGACACAAATGCTAGCAGCGAACAGAAGGAAGAGGTGAGGATGAAAAAGTCAGTATTAATAGGTCCCTGGAGAAGGAGAACAAGGAGCAGCTAACGTCCAATGCCATGACACCACAATGCTGTCAGGTCACCGTTGTAAAGAGCTCGGAATTCCCTGGATGAGGTAGCTTGTATCCCTTATCATGCAAACACCTTCTATCTGTTCTCTGGGTCTCTACCTGAGCATAGACTTATTGAGAGAATGTTGAAACCTAGGAGACTGACTCCTGATCATATCCACTAGTAATAATAGTATCTACTAAGCACCCCCCTGGATAAAATGCACTGTACTAAACACTTGGGAAAGATCAAATGGAGAAGTGACACATTGCCTGCCCACAAGGAGCTCACACTCTAATGTGGGAGAAAGGCATAAAAATATTTACAAATAGAGTAGCCAAAATAAATTATTGAATGTATTGGACATACCAAAGTTCTGGGGGTGGGTATAAGTGTTAGTGATAAATGATGGATTTTTATTATTTAAGGTGCTGGGAATGAATTAGGAAAGGGTTGTTGAGGTGGGATTTGAATGTGGGGATAACGGTGGTCTATTGGGTCGGGGTCAATGGAGTTTCAAACCAGGGAACAACCTGAACAAGGTGATGGAGGCAGGAGAGTTGAACTCAAGGTACAGTTAGAAGGATAGCTCAGGAAAAACAAAGATAATAATAATAATAATAATAATAATAATAATAAAAATGTAACAATAATAATAATGATAATAATAATTGTGGTATTTGTTAAGTACTTACTATGTACCAAACACTGTACTAAGTGCTGGGGTAGATACAAGACAATCAGGTCCCACATGAGGCTGACAGTCTAAGGAAGAGTGTAAACAGGTACTGAATCCCCATTTTGTAGATGATGGAACTGAGGCATAGGGAAGTTAAGTGACTTGCTCAAGGTCACTCAGTTTACAAGTGGAAGAGCTGGGATTAGAACCAGGTTCTCTAACTCCCAGGCCCAGGCCTAGCCACTAGGCTATGCTGCTTCCCTAAGATAAATATATATATACATATTTATTATATATATATATATATACATATATATATATATATGTTCTTACATTGTGCTGTGTGGTCAGTAGGTAACTCCAATCATCCCCAGTTTCACAAATGGCCTACAAGCAGCATGGCCTAGTAGAAGCAGCATGGTCGAGTGGCAAGAGCACAGGCTTGGGAGTCTGCTGTGTGACCTTAGGCAAGTCACTTAACTTCTCTATGCCTCAGTTACCTCTTCTGTAAAATGGGGATTAAGACTGTGAGACCCACGTGGGTCAATCTGATTACCTTGTAACTACCTCAATGTATACAATAGTGCTTAGCACATGGTGAGCACTTAAATACCATTATTATTATTATTAAATAGATAAAGGGTGGTATAGTGAGTCTAAGGTCTGTTCCTAAGTTGCACACTGATGACAGAGCGAGGATTGGAATCTGGAGTTCAGTTCTCAGTCTAGTCCTTCACACTCAATCAGCAGCTTCTGCTGCAGCTTCAGCTTGGAACTCCTGTTTATATTCCACAGTGGCCCAGGGAATGTAGTAGAGCCAGGGGATTGAATTCAGAACCAACTGTCTGCTTCTGAGCCCAGATCTCGGCCAAGGAAAGTTTCAGTCAACAAAAAGGAAAAAGTGAGATGAAAGTGGGGAGAGCTAGGAACCGGGGAAAGAGAGAGAGACACCATGAGCAGATATAAAGCCAAGATAAAGTTATCATTAAATATCTGTGAAATTGTCCTGCTGGTGGCGCCAGGCTGTAATATTAATCTGATTTCTGGGCAGACTCCTGGGAAATTCCGGCAACAGCAGGGGTCTTGTATAGGACATTGAATGTAGGAGCAGCTGATAAACAAAGCTTGAGCAACCAGCTGAGCATCTGGGCCCACTGGCAATTTTAAGTGGAATGTGAAAATTTACCAGTTCCCAGTAGTACTCTGGCAGAGTCAATTGGCCTCTCACATATTCAGTTAGAGGAGAATATTTCCGCCACCAATTGTGTGGCTGGACCACACCTAAGCCGACTCATCTCCAGATGAGAATCTCTGCTGCCTAAAGAAATCTCTCCTGTCTCTCAGAGAAAGAGATTTCACAACATTCCTCCCTCACACTTATCAGATTTTGATCACCTCCAGGATCAGGAATATCTGCCCATAGATACACTCTGACCATTTCCCCCTCTTTGTTTTTGTGTTCAACCAGAACAGACCCATATATCATTCATTGCCCTGTGGGGCAAGGGGAATAGACATCCTGCATTAGGCAGGATGGTCATGTTTTGGGCAGGGATCACTCTTACGGTACTCTTCCAAGCACTTATTTCAGTGCCCTCAGTAGGCCCTCAATATATATTATTGACTGACCCAATAATGTCCTATTTTTGGCCTGGGTGACAATTTATCAATTTGAACTTCTATTTTACAAGGAGTCTTTGCATTTCTGAGCTTATTTTTGTCCTCACAATATCCTTGGGAGGTAACGAAAGGCGAGTATTATCCCTATTTTATAGTTAAAGAAACTGAGGCACAGAGCAATTAAGGTACTTGCCTGAGATCACACAGTAGGTCAGTGGCCAAATTTGGATGAAAACAGAGGCCCTTTGACTCCTAGACCGAAGCTCCTTTCACTAGACCACACCATCTCCCAGAATAGAATCCCTCAGCTATGGCAAGGGTGGAAGTTACAGTGTGGCAGCAGGGTGGAGGACTGGAAAAGAGGCTACCCAGTCTTCCCTCCATTTTTGTATTTGGCATCAGCTATTGCCCCTGTTGTCACCACCACTGTCACACTAGAATCATCCATAAATGTTCTCAGTTTAGTGAGTGGTGGGGTGGCAGAAGCAGAAACGACTTTACTTCTTCCCCTCTTCACTGTTCTCTGCCATCACCTCTGCTTCTACTCTGGTGGTAGACATGGGGCTGGCTTTAGTAGCCACTGGAGGTGGAGAAGGCAGTGGAGGACTGGGGCGATGATAGTGGTTCAGTGAGCCAACCCCACCCAATTCCCATTTCTTTTTCCCAACTCTCATTACCTTCAACTCCCCTCTCTCCTCTGCTTAGGGTCAGAGAATGTAACTCATGCACTTGTTGGACTTTTCCAAGTTCTCAGTAAAGTGCATTGCATCTAGTGGGTGCTCAATAAATACCATTACTACTACTTTTCTTCTCCCACCACTGCAACTTGGGCTGGGTGAGTCCTTGGTTTCAGATCCCTCTCGACTCAGTGATTTCCTGGGGTACCTGCCCCCTTCTCTCCTGAGCAGAGATTCAGAGGATGCCACCTGGGCTCCCTCCTTTTTTCCAATGATATTTAAGTGCTTACTGTGTGCAGAGTACTGTACTAAGCACTTGGGAAAGAACGATACAATACAGCATTGAATTGTATTGTAATAACTCTGACTCCCATTCAATCTGACCATTCAGCTGGGGCTCAGAGTTGCTTCTCCTTGTAGAGCCCAATCTTCTCCTTGTCCAGAGTTCAGATTCATGATCTCCCTTTCAGCTAGGGTTGGATTCTCCTTTTGTGCTCAGCTTTTCTTATTTCACTCTTAGCCAGGGCTAGTGGAACTGTCACCTCTGTGACTCTCTTAACTAGTTTTGCAGCATTATGAGACCAACTGTGGCTCCTTGCTGTGCTTCCTCTCAATAAGGCCCAGGCTCCATTTTACCACATGATGTAAAAGGACAAGTCTGAGGGAGGGAAAGAAACTAGGGAGGTGGGCAGGGGTTTACCAAAAGGAAGAGAGGCCTCACTGGCTTTTTCTGGCACCCTGACAATGACACCCGTCCTAGCCCCTTTGTTGGAAGTGGGACAGACAGGAGCAAAATTCCTGACTCTGAAACCTCAGGATTTAGGCAAAGGGGTTAGGGAACCACTAGAGCAGGCTCATCACCCCAACTTCCCAAGAAGGCATCTGGGGGAACTCTTGGCATGGGGAAAAAGGGTAAAATTGAAATGGAGCTGACCAGTATCCTAATAAGTGTGGGTTTCTTATGTTTATGCCAAATTTTAGAACTTTATCAAAGGGCAGGGGAATCAGAGGCCGATGGCCTAGCTTACTTAGTGTTGTCGGAATCAATGGTGTGGAAGAGTTTCTCAAGTTCTTCCTCATTAAGAACTCCATCGGCAAAGAACAGCTGGAATTCCTCCAAGGACAGCTTCCCATCATCTGCAAAGGAACAGGACAATGAGTATTAAGGGGGCTGGAAAGCAACTGACCCAAGAAAATGCAGCTACATCCCACTCTGATAATCTCTGGTATCTGAGCAGAGGGAGGGCCTGGAAAATGGAAAGCTACATATATGCCCCAATCTTCATTTTAGCCAGTGGTTACAACCTCCTTTCTCTCCAGGGTTGTTACAAGAACCTCCAGTAGAGAGCAAAATTCACATTTCCATCATCTGCCCTGCATACCCATATGCTGGCCTGTGTTTCTGCCATGTTGACTGCCTTGTACACTCAGTATACCCATGTACACAGGGGCTACATTCTTGATGAACCCTCACATTAAGGAAAATTCACATTATAATACATGCCTGGCCCAGTGGAAAGAGCTTGGGCCAGGGAAGCAGATGACCTGAGTTCTAATCCCAGTTTTGCCAATTGCTTGTTGTGTGACCCTGAGCAAGTCACTTTTCTCTGTGTCTCAGTTTCCTCAACTTTAAAATGGGGATTATGTTCCTGTACTCCCTCCTACTTCAGCTGTGAGCCCCACGAGTGACAGGAAATGTGTCCAACCTGATTAACTTGTATCCACCCCAGTGTTTAGTACAGTGCTTGACACTTAGTAAGCACTTAACAATAAAAATAATAATGTCCCTGGATTTAGCTACATATAAATCTTTCTTCCAACATCACATCGTGTTGACTTGGTGGAAGTCTCAGCTGTGCACCTTAAGCTCCTTCTATTCAGAGGCCATCTGGGTTTCCAGCCTGCCCTTAAAGCAGCTCAGCTAGATCCTGGATACCTGAGTCAGTCTGGCATGGTGCACCCAGACCACTTGTGTCCTAGAGCAAAAGATCGCCCAGACTCCTGACAAGTGGGGTTGAGGAGACTGTCTCTTTTCCTCCTTCGGTTGCAGCAGGGAGGCTCAAGAAAAACCTTTCTGAAGGTAGTCAGCCTGCTCAGAGGGGGCCCACAGAAATGCAGAGCAGGACAGGGAGATGGAGGGGACAGAGTGGCTCTGAAGAAAAAGAAAATTCCGAGAAGATTGTTGAAGCGTTCATTGTACAAGGAGCATGTTGGGAAGGCTGTGGCTGCTGTGCCTAATAAACTCTGGCCAGCTCTGCCTGAGTGAAGGGAGTGTGAAAAAGACTCCTTCAACTGTAATGTTCTGCAGGTCTTATTGTGTTTATTGTTGCCCTTGTGCTCTTAGGTTTGTTTATCATTTCAATCTTGTGACCGCATGTGTCCTTCACCAATTTTCCAGCTCCCATTTAAGATTGTGAGCCTCGAGGGCCAGGACTGAGTAGTGTTCTTCTTTATTGTATTCTATTCCAGTGCTTAATACAATGCTTTTTTTAATGGTATTTGTTCAGTGCTTATTATGTGCCAGGCACTGAACTAAGCGCTGGAGAAGATACAAGCTAATCAGGTTGGACACAGTCCATATCCCACATAAGGCTCACAGTCTTAATCAGATGAGGTAACAGACACAGAGAAGTTAAGTGACTTGTCCAAGGTCATAAAGCAGACAAGCGGCAGAGCTGGGATTAGAACTCAGGCCATCTGACTCACAAGTCTAGCCACCTTTTTGAGTCTCCTTCCCATTTTGTGGTAATAATAATAATAATATTAGTTTTCTTTAAGTGCTCACTATGTGCCAAGCATTACTCTAAGCCCTGGGGTAGATACAAGATCATCAGGTCCCTTAAGGGGCTCACCATCTATAAGTAGGAGGGAAAACAGGTATTGAATCCCCGTTTTGCAGATGAGGGAACTGGGGCCAGAGAAGTGAAGTGACTTGCCTAATATCACACAGCTGGCAAGTGGCAGAGCCAGGATAAGAACCCATGTCCTCTGACTCCCAAGCCCATGCTCTTTCCACTAGACCATGCTTCTTCTCACTAGGACACTTCCCTTCTCAGTACACCTCTGAGTCAAGTTTTTCAGACAACCAGGGTGCTGCTGAGTGGGACTGCTGCCTCTTTAGCAAGCAAGAGAACAATCTGAGGACTTTCTACTCATACAGGAGACTTCTGAGTGCAGGTACAAGATGTCATTAGGAGAAGCCGTATAGCATAATGTATAAAGCACAGGCCCGGGAGTCAGAAGGTCATGGGTTTTAATCCCGGCTCCACCATTTGTCTACTTTATGACCTTGGTCAAGTCACTTCACTTCTCTGGGCCTCAGTTACCTCATCTGTAAAATGGAGTTTGAGACTGTGAGCCCCACATGGGACAGGGATGGTGTCCAAACTTATTTGTTTCTATCTACCCCAGTGCTTACTACAGTAAGCATTTAACAAATACCATTATTATTATTATTATTATTATTTGGACATGAACAGTTTTTGATTAGTGGCAATGGTTTGTAGTGAGCTCACAACCCACTCTTGCCCACTCTCCAGGAAGTCAACAGCGTTGCCTTGAGAGACTGTTGCTTAGTGGATGGATGTGGTCTGTGGACATAAAACAGTGTATTTCTGTGTGTCGTCCCAGCAGCAAGACCCTGCTGTGCCCCCAACTGGCCTGATTCCTCATTATAAAATGGGGTTTCTATACCTGGCTCTCCCTCCTACTTAGACTGTGAGTCTGATGTAGGAGAGGGACTGTGTCTGACCTGATTATGCTGGATTCACCCCAGTGCTTAGTATACTGTTTGGCATGTAGTAAGTGCTTAATGGATACCATAATTAGTATTATTATTAATAATAATATCTGTTCACTTACTCTGTACCCAACACTGCACCAAGTGCTGGGGTCAATGCAATATAAGTAGATTGGACACAGTCCCTTCCCACGTGGGGCTCACAACCCAAGAAGAGGGAGAATGGAAATTGAATCCCCATTTTACAGGGGATGAAACTGAGGCACAGAGAAGTTAAATAACTTGCCCATGGTCACACAGCAGGCAAGTGGTGGAGTTGGGATTAGAAACCAGGTCTTCTGACTCCTGGGTCCATGATCTTTCCATTAGGTGGGGGTACCACTTCCATATTGAAAAGTTGTTGAGTGGATGAGTGATATATGAGGGGTCCACTTTCCCAGAATAACTCACAACTCCATTAATCTCTTGATACCAATGTGGCCCCATCCCAAGGAGCCCAACCATCCATGAAGAGAGGGTAGTTTGTAGTCTGAGAAAACAGAAAATGTTTCCTCAAGTGGCACACAGCTGTCTTCAGTTTGGAAGCAGCATGATCAGGGGCATGACTAGAAAACATCCAACAGACAGGTTTATGAGAGACAGATAAGATGCGCAGGACCATGCTGGGAACAGAGTGAAAAGAAATAAAACAAACTCCCAAACAATCCTGACCAACAAACCCTTTATTAGCTTGGTACCATGGCTTTTGAAGTGAGAACTGCAGTGCTTGAACCACCTGGCCTATTCATTCATTCATTCGTATTTATTGAGCGCTTTCTGTGTGCAGAGCACTGTACTAAGCGCTTGGGAAGTACAAGTTGGCAACATATAGAGACGGTCCCTACACAACAACAGGCTCACAGTCTAGAAGGGGGAGACAGACAACAAAACAAAACATATTAACAAAATAAAATAAATAGAATAGTAAATATGTACAAATAAAATAGAGTAATAAATCTGTACAAAAATATATACAGGTGCTGTGGGGAGGGGAAGGAGGGAGGGTGGGGGGAGAGAAAAGAAGGGGCTCAGTCTGGGAAGGCCTTCTGGAGGAGGTGAGCTCTCAGTAGGGCTTTGAAGGGAGGAAGAGAGGTAGTTTGGCGGATGTGTGGAGGGAGGGCATTCCAGGCCAGGGGGAGGACGTGGCTGCGGGCCGATGATGGGACAGGCAAGAACGAGGCACAGTGAGGAGGTTAGCAGCAGAGGAGCGGAGGGTGAGGGCTGGGCTTTAGAAGGAAAGAACGGAGGTGAGGTAGGAGGGGGCGAGGTGATGGAGAGCCTTGAAGCCGAGAGTGAGGAGTTTTTGCCTGATGTGTAGGTTGACTGGTAGCCACTGGAAATTTTTGAGGAGGGGAATAACATGCTCACAGCGTTTCTGCACAGAGATGATCCGGGCAACAGCATGAAGTATGGACTGAAGTGGGGAGAGACGGGAGGATGGGAGATCAGAGAGGAGGCTGATGCAGTAATCCAGTCGGGATAGGATGAGAGATTGAACCAGCAGGGTAGCGGTTTGGATGGAGAGGAAAGGGCAGATCTTGGCGATGTTGCAGAGGTGAGACTGGCAAGTTTTGGTGATGGATTGGATGTGAGGGGTGAACGAGAGAGCAAAGTCAAGGATGACACCAAGGTTGCGGGCTTGTGAGACGGGAAGGATGGTAGTGCCATCTACAGTGATGGGAAAGTCAGGGAGAGGGCAGGGTTTGGGAGGGAAGATAAGGAGTTCAGTCCTGGACATATTGAGTTTTAGATGGCGGGCAGACATCCAGATGGAGATGTCTTGAAGGCAGGAGGAGACAGGAGCCTGAAGGGAGGGAGAGAGAGCAGGGGGCCGAGATGTAGATTTGGGTGTCATCAGCTTTATCAGGAAAAGGGGGTACGAAGAGAAATTGCAAGAGTCATGTTGCCGGAAATAACTAGCGCTTCAGTGGGTATTCCGGAAACCAGCCCTCTGCTAACAAATCCCGGACCTGGCAACCTCTGCCTGCTCTGCAGCCCTGGCGGATCATTATCAGAATGGCAGAAACCCAAACCACCTCTCCTGCAAGCCTGTTTGTGGTCTCAGCAAATGGAAAACAGATGGCCCGATTGATGCACACTGAACCTCCAGCTTTGATTGCTTTTCATAATAATCATTAATGAAAATATTTAGGAAGTTCTCAAAGAGCGGGGTGGGGGAAGTCTCCATTCTACTACCAGAGTATTGTGGCTAAAACACTACCAACATATTAAGACTCTCACAAGCTGGGAAGCAGCATGGCCCAGTGGATAGAGCATGGGCCCGGGAGTCAGAAGGACCTGGGTTCTACTCCCAGCTCTGCCACTTGCCTGCTGTGTGACCTTGGGCAAGTCACTTCGCTTCTCTGTGCCTCAGTTACCTCATCTGCAAAATGAGGATTAAGACTGTGAGCTCCATGTAGGACATGGACTGTGTCCAACCTGATTAGCTTTTATTGATCCCAGTGCTTAATACAGTGCTTCGTGCATAGTAAATGCTTAACAAATATAATTATAAAAAACAAAAACAAGTTTCTCTCTGAAATCCAGTTGTATTCTCTCCCAGACAGAAGCAGAAAATTATTCATGTTTGATGTAGGACATCTTCTCCTGGGCCTCAACCTCTCACTAGAGTCTTCTTTACCATTCAATGTTATTCAGCTATTGTTATGGAGAAGTTGGAGGGCATTCAGAAAAGAGCCACAAAGATACCAGATTGGCAAATAGGGCCTACAAGGAAATGTTACAAAATTGGGATGACGGTCTCTCTCTGGGCATGTTACTCCCCTCCTCAAAAATCTCCAGTGCCTGCCTGTCAACCTACGCATCAAGCAAAAACTCCCACTCTTGGCTTCAAGGCTGTCCATCACCTCGCCCCCTCCTACCTCAACCTCCCTTCTCTCCTTCTACAGCCCAGCCCACACCCTCTGCTCCTCTGCCACTAACCTCCTGACTGTACCTCATTCTCACGCTGTCCCGCTGTCAACCCCCGGCCCACGTCCTTCCCCTGGCCTGGAATGCCCTCCCTCCACACATCCGCCAAGCTAGCTCTCTTCCTCCCTTCAAAGTCCTACTGAGAGCTCACCTCCTCCAAGAGGCCTTCCAGACTGAACCCCCTTTTTCCTCTCCTCCTCCCCATCCCCCCCACCCTACCTCCTTCCCCTCCCCACAGCACCTGTATATATGTTTGTACAGATCTATTACTCTATTTATTTTACTAGTACACATTTACTATTCTATTTATTTTGTTAATGATGTGCATTTAATTTAATTTAATAGAATTTAATTTTATTCTATTTGTTCTGACGACTTGACACTTGTCCACATGTTTTGTTTTGTTTTCTGTGTCCCCCTTCTAGACTGTGAGCCCATTGTTGGGTAGGGACCGTCTCTATATGTTGCCAACTTGTACTTCCCAAGTGCTTAGTACAGTGCTCTGCACACAGTAAGTGCTCAATAAATACAATTGAATGAATGAATGAACATGAAAGTTTATTGTTCAATGCATAATGATCAGCTATTCATCATTTTCACTGATGAACAGTTCATGAGGGAAGTAAACGTTTGCAGATACAAGGAAGGTATTACGGACAGGGTTGTAAGGATGGTAGAATATGTTATTGAGGAAGCTAAGGGAATCTCTTCCTCTAAGTCTTGAAAAACAGATGTGAGACAAACTGTCAAAACCCCAAAGGTAATAATGCCAACAATTTCAGTTCAGTCTTTTACAGGAATCAAGTTGCTGAATGACTAGGTTTGGGTCAGAGTCAGGTTTAAAGAAAAGGTTGGATTAGAGCTAAGGTTATGGATTGGAGTCAGGGAACAATTTGTTCAGGGTGAGTCAGAAAGTCTCTGGGAAGCTTCCAAAGATAAGTATTATTCGGAAAATCCCTGCACATAAATACAAATGCATTTATCATATTTAAGCCACATGTTGTGGGCAGTACAAGTGTTCACCACCCCTATTATATTGTGCTTTTCCAAGTCCTTAGTACAGTGTTCTGCACAAAGTAAGTGCTCAATATTTATGATTGACTGCAACAATAGTTGAGGATGTTATGGTCACCTTACATGTCATTCATATGTGCCATTTTGAGCATTTGTTGCACTGAAACTTAGACTTCAATGGCTTTATTGTTTATAGTATGGGTGCACATGACTATTTGTTCATGAATGTTACTGATTAAATGTATAATTTGATTAAGGTTAATTGATGATTAACCTTTGCTACCTTCAAAAACAGGAAATATTCTCCTCTGTCTGAGTTTTGTCCAAAGACAGTGGGATAAGCTAATTGAACTCTTAGGGCTTTTTGTGTTTTTCTTACAGCCCAAGCTTGTATAATACATGGTAGATTCTTGGTACAGTAAGAAATACAGGAGATACAGCATGGAAGAGGGGGGAAAATCAGAGCCTATATTTTTGTGGCACTGAGGTTTAATATCCTTAAAGGCAGTCAGAATCAGTTCCCTATTAGGCATGAGCACTCAGCGAAGTTGTCCTTTTGCCACAATAGATTTGGTGCCATGTAGGTACTGAGACTCACCCCTAGCCTTGAGTTTTTCTGACAAACTCCAGAGCAGCTTGGCTCTGGAGACTTTGTCAACCCAGTGGACATTGGAAAGACCCCATCCTACAGAGGATTGAATTTCTGATTTACACATGTGATCTACCCACTGTAGACAAAGAAGTTTATCCTCTTCCTCCCCACTTTCCTCTGTCTCTGTTATTTGTGGTTTTGTTTGTGGTATTTGTTAAGTGTTATGTACCAAGGACTGTACTAAGCACTGGGGTAGATACAAAATATACATCAGACTCACAGTCTAAGTGGAAGGGAGGACAGATATTTGTTCTCCATTTTGTAGATAAGGGAACTGAGGCACAGATAAGTTAAGTGATTTACCCAAGGTCATGCACCAGGTAAGTGGCAGAGCCAGGATTAGAACCCAGGTCCTTTGATTCCCAAGCCAGTGCTGTTTCCACTAGGCCATGCTGCTTCTCTGTTTAGAACAGTGCTTTGCACATAGTAAGTGCTTAACAAATGTCATTATTATTATTATTATCAGATCAATCAATCCATGGTATTTACTGAGCACTGTGTGCAGAGTCCTGTACTAAGCTTTTGGGAGAGTATGAAACAATAGAGTTGATTAGACATGTTCCCTGCCCACCAGGATCTTACAGGCTAGAGGAATTATCCTAATAACCCCACCTCACTCCAATCTATGTGGCTTCTATTCCATATATTAAGTTCAAGCGTGGATCAGCAGGGTCAGTATTGCTCAGTTGATATTTGTTTACTCTACTACCAGATTTCAAATTTCACTCAACCCCTAGAATCCTCAGGCTTGGTAAGAGTTCACAGTTGCTTAGTTCCCTAGACACATTTCCTCATGGTGCAATATTAGGGAGTGGGAAGTTGGGCAGGAAAGCCAATTATGCTTACTCCTCCCCAGTTCCTATTAGCCACTTAATTTTTTTTTCTCAACGTATTAGGCAACTTGTTGTTTTCCCCACCTTCTCTCCTCTCCTCCTGACCCCTCTATAAGCCAGGCTGGTGACCGCAGGGTCTAAGTAGGACATGTCATTGGCTCAGAGAATTGCATGATGTGAGTGGGGAGGAGAAGGGAGAGTGGCTGCCTTTTTCCAAGGTGGTGGCAGACTAGAAGAGATCTATTCATGGGGCATAAATTAGGGTCTCAAAGTCAAGCTGCCTGTGGTGCTTGGTAGAGGGGAGGCCATAGGCATAGAGTAGCAGCAAAATATTATTTTCCAAAATGGTGTGACATCATGATGTTACGTTGCATGCATGCACATCAAGATAAGATGACCACGCAGAATGTGGGACCAGAGGAGGGGAGAGAGATGTGGACATGTGCAAGGAGAAAGAGAAGAGCTTCTTTTTGCAGCCCCACCCCTCAGGGCAGCCAAATGTATCAGACTGACCCTTGAAAGAAAAAAAAATCCCAAGGAATTTATTGCTGTAGGTTTCCTCATTGCTTGGGGTAAAGACAGTCCAGCAATCCTAGCCTTCATAGGAACTTCCTGCAACCCAAGCTGTGATTTCTTATTTCATATTTGTGCAAAGCACTGACGCAGATGGGAGGGTGAGCTGTCCAGGACATAGGAGAATAGGCAATTAGCACTTTTTCCAGCTGCCTGCCCAATAGGGCAAAATCACCAAGAGTACAAAGAACTGTCATTCAGGCCAGCAGAGAACTCATACTTGTTTTCTCTCCTTTGCCTAAAAATTTCCCATGAGTATAGAATGAAAGCAACAAATTCATTGTGACAAAATCTTATCTGTTAGCATGACATGTTCAACAGGGATTTAAGTGTCAGTTGTTTTTGTTTTTTTTTAAAATTGAGAACAGTTGGTTGTCATTTTCTCGAGTTTAAATCTTTGGAAGATGTTGGGAATGGGGGAGGAAGTTGAAGGAAGGCATCAGTTTCTGTCTCCAATCCATTCTTACACTGCTACCAAGCTCCAGGGCTCAGATCTAGACCTAATTGGTCTTCATTCAGCAGGGCGCTTCTTTCTTTTGATGTGACCCAGCTACAAAACTCATTTCCACTACTGCCTTAGAGGGGGATTTCCTTCAACTGGGCTGAAGATTGAATAGTTCTACTGAAATGGTGCCCTTTCCAAAATTAAATTCCTATTCACAGCTCCATCCTTGTCACACCTTGTAATACAGACCACATGAAAAGCTTAGAGAAGGGTGTATGGTGAATGGCATGGGATATAGCCATATAGCCTGATTCTCTTTCCCCACTCCTCTGTAGGCAGAGAGGCAGGGGAGGTCAGGGTGAAGTGTCAGGGGAAGGGCTGACATATATCCGATCATGTTCCCTGCCTAATCTACACTCTCTCAGCACACCGCTGCAGAGTGCTGATGCCCAGAAGCAAGGGAAGAGGCCCCATCTGTCTGAGAAGTCACGAGCTTCTATCTAAAAGTAACCTTCCCATCAGTCCCAGCCACACTCAGACTGGCCTAGTGGAAAGAGTGGAAGAGAGCATGGGACTGGGAGTGTGGTGACCTGAGTTCTGGTCCTAGCCGGGGTCACTGGCCTGCTGTGTGACACTGGGCAAGTTGCTTGACCTCTTTGAAACCTCTTTGAGCTTCCTCTCCTGTAAAAATCATGTATAATAATGATGGTAATAATAATAATAATAATAATAATGGTATTTGTTAAGCACTTACTTTGTGTCAAGCACTGTCTAAGGGCTGGGGTAGATACAAGTTCACCAGATTGGACACAGTCACTGTCCCAGTCCCACATGGGGCTCATAGTCTAAGTAGGAGAACAGGTATTTCATCCTCATTTTACATATGAGGAAATTTAGGCCCAGAGAAGTTAAGTAACTTGCCCAAGGTGACACAGTAGGCAATTGGTGGAGCTGAGATTAGAACCCACGTCTTCTGACTCGTAGGCCCATGCTCTTTCCATTAGTCCAGGCTGCTTCTCACAAGTCTATTTTACTCTCCCAATCAGTATAGTGCTTGGGACAAAGTAGATAATCAATAAATAAGAATGATAAAATGGGTATAAGATACCTTGTCTCTCTGCCTCTTAGATTGTGAGTTCCATGAGGAACAGGGACTGTGTGTGTCTGAACTGACCTTGTATCCACCTCAGCACAGTGCTTGGTTCATAGTGCTTAATACCATAATGTATTGGCTTATTAATAATAGACAAGTAAATAACTACCCAGTTTCTCACTTTTGGCGTATCCATAAATTTGTATCTGTCTTCCCCGTTCCAATAAGATCCCTGAGGAGAGGGAATCACATCTTTTACTTCTTTTGTGTATTCTCCAGCACCTAGGGTCAATATTTTGCATACAACAGATGTAATGGTCTTTCAGAATCAGATCTTTCAGGGTTTTCAGATTTCAGATTCTAAGGTGACACTACTTACTCTAATCTTGACTGAATTTAATCAGCATCTCTTACAGGCCATAGGCAACATAATCAATCAATCATATTTATTGAGCACTTACTCTGTACTAAGCACTTGGGAGAGTACAATATAACAGAGTTGCATGTTCCCTGCTCACAAGGAGCAACATTGATTGACAAGACAGGATCAAGAACAAGGAAGTCCTTAAGTCAAGCCCATCTCCTAGTATTGATGCTAGGCTCTCCTCAGTACACCTTCACAGATGGGATATGTGAGAACAGCAGGATACTGAAACAGCTGCTGAATGGTGAGCTGAAAAGGGGTGACCAAAAACAAGAAGGGCAGAAGTTGCAACGGAGAGAAGCCTTGAACAATGACAGTGCATTTGAACAAAGAGAATTGCAATCAATCAACAGTATTTATTGAGCACCTCCTGAATTCAGAGCACCATACTAAGCATTTGGGAGCATATAATAAAAATAAAAGACACAGTCCCTGCCCTCAGGGAACTGACAATTTAATGAGGGAGACCGGCAGACATAAATTGTATACACTCAGTAAGTGCTCAATAAATACCACTGATGGATTGATTTGGTGGGAGAAGGAAAGGATAGATATAACTGGCAACGGTAAGAGTTTGAAAAAATGAGTGGAATACATAAATCCATATACACATAAGTGCTAAGAGTGGCAGTTGGAGTGACTTGAATTGGGGTGCTGTGAATTAGTTGGGGAAGGTATCTTGGAGGGCTTTGAAGATGGAGAAAGCTGTGGTCTGGTAGATTTGAAGGGGGGAAAGAGTTCCAGGAGGGAGGGGGGAAGGATATGGAGAATAGTTGAAAGTGACAAATGTTTAGAAAGTTAACTTGGGAGAAGTGAAGAGTGCAAATTGGGGTGTATGTTGGTATGGTGATATGTAAGGAAGAAAAAGCATGATGAAAGATCTTAGGTAAAGAGATCAAGATAGCTGGGAACTATATTTATTATTTGTCTTTATCACTGGCCTAGTGGATTGAGCATGGGCCTGGGGGTCAGAAGGACCTGGGTTCTACTCCAGGCTCCTCCACTTGTCTGCTGTGTGACCTTGGAAAAGTCATTTAACTTCTCTGTGCTCAGTTTCCTCATCTATAAAATGGGATTTAAGACTGTGAGCCCCATGTGGGACATGGACTGCGTTCAACCTGATTAGCTTGTATCTACTCCAGTACTTGGAACAGTGCTTAACACATAATACAGTGTGGCTCAGTGGAAGGAGCACAGGCTTGGGAGTCAGAGGTCATGGGTTCAAATCCCACCTCCACCAATTGTTAGCTGTGTGACTTTGGGCAAGTCACTTAACGTCTCTGTGCCTCAGTTACCTCATCTGTAAAATGGGGATGAAGACTGTGAGCCCTAAGTGGGACAACCTGATCACCTTGTATCCTTACTATGTACTTTGCACATAGTAAGTGCTTAACAAATGCCATCATTATTATCATAATAAACACTTAAATACTATTATTAGTATTGTTATTATTATTTCTGGGTGCACATCTGAAGATGGTTTTTTTCAGCTTGCGCCAAAGAAAACCATTGAGTTTCATTACTGGAACTCTGTGGTTCTTGGGGTGGGAGGAAACAAGATGATAAAGATGATGCAAGGTTGACCTGGTCACCACCTGCTTGATCCCTTCACCCCTAAATCTTCTCCCTCTAGGGACAGAACCAGAATCATCCTTGCCCAAGCCTCATATCAATCTAGGCCCTCAGTCTTACTCCTCTCTTGCATGGTGAGATGTGGAGAGGAAATATTCTGTGAGGTCCATGGTCTGGGAGAAGGGCATGCTGAATTATGCAGCAGGAGAGATTTAGCACTCAAACCCAGCTTTCTGGAAACCTTCCTTCATCTTCCAGGGCTTTGCCACAGAAACACCAAGCTGTAGACAGACTGATTAGATATTGGGGGATGCTGGCCATCTGTGAGTCTGCAAAAAACTTGTGCAGCTTCAAGGGGGAAGACATCCAGAGCTTAGTACAGTGTCTGGCACCTTGTAAATGCTTGACAAGTACCATAATTATTATTATTATTATGTGATACTGTCATTACCCATTTGGGAATGGGTCTCAAACATCCCCTGAAGGAAATACATAATGGTTTGCAAGTGAACCTCTAAGCTATCTCTAGGGGTCAGTTTGAAGTCCTGTTGAAGGCTGTATCCCACTTCATCCCAAACCAGGGCATCCCATTCCTGTTAATGAGTTGCTTATTAGTGGGGGTGGGATATTCTGGAATTGCTTCCACTCCCAAGTATCAACATCCAAAAGCCTCATTGTTTGTCATCACTTATATGGAGCCCCAATCCAGGAGTTTGGAACTAATATTAGAGGAAAGTGGATTCATTCCAAACAAATTCTTCCCCTGCAATATTGAACTGTTCCTGCTGCAACTTCAGTTGCTGACAAACATGAGCCCTGTGAAGAAAGTGAGGGCACCTGACCTCAAGGGGCAGAATAAGGGGTTTAATTGACTCCCATCCAACACCCTAGACTGTAAATTTGTAGTGGGCAGGGAATGTGTCTGCTAACTCTGTTGTATTCTCCTAAGTGCTTAGTATAGTGCTGTGCATACAGTAAGTGCTCAGTAAATAATGTTAATGAAGGTATCATGTTTATTAAGCACATACTCTGTGCAGAGCACTGTACTAAGCACTTGGGAGAGTACAATATAACAATAAACAGACACATTCCCTGCCCACAACGAGCTTATAGTCTAGAAAGTAGGTTTCAGTGAAAGGGATTTCCTCATATGCCTGGCACGTAATAAGCACTAAACAAATACCATAATTATCATTCCCTCTCTCAGAAATAATAGACCCAGATCTTGGATTCACCCATTAGTCAATGCTGGCTCTCCCTTGGCTGTTTTTCTGTTTGTTTGGTTTTTTTAAAATGGTATTTGTTAAGCACTTACTATGTGCCAGGCACTGCACCAAGTAAGCTCTGGGGTAGAGACAAGATAATCAGGTTGGACACAGTCCCTGTCCCACACAGGGCTCCCAGTCTTAATCTCCATTTCACAGATGAGGTAACTGCAGCCCAGAGAAGTGAAGCAATTTGCCCAGAGTCACACCAAAGAGAGGTGACAGAGCTGGGATTAGAACCCAGGCCCTCTGACTCCCAGAGCCATGCTCTTTCCACTAGACCAGCCTGCTTCTGTTCACACCAGGCCTTTGGGAAAACATTCAAGACCCCTCCATGGGATTCTTTATCACTACCAATAATGGGATTAGCTGAGCTCCTACTGTGTGCAGAGCACTGTACTAAGTCCTTGGGAGCATGCAATAGAAATAAAAGTATGATCGCTGCCCTTGTGGTGCTTACAATCTAACAAGGGAGACAAGGGAACACAAATAGCCACATATACAATAGAATAAGAGAGTGATGGAATGGAATCAAATGATGAGACACAAGCAAATGAATAGATGGCTGATGGGATGGAATGAGCTGGAAGGTAAGAGAGGGACTGCCTCCTGCATAAGGTGACTTTTTAGGAGGGCTCTGGAGGAGGAAAGGGACATGTTTTGGTGAATCTGAGGGGAGAGGGCATTCCAGGCAAGGAAGAGGGTGAGCAATTGGTCAGAGCTGGGAAGATTTGCTTGTGAAGTACTGTTAAAAGGTTAGCTTGGGATATCAAACAATTGTATTTATTGAGTGCTTACTTTATACAAAGCACTGTACTAAGTGCTTGGGAGAGTACAATGTAACAGATTTGGTAGACACATTCCCTGTGATACCCTACTAAAGCCCATTTGACCCATTGCTCTGCCTTTACCTTCCTTTATCCAGGCACGCCCAAATAATTTATTTTAGAGGCATGAGCTGAGGACCACCTGGCACTGCTGTGAGGTATTTCACTGCTGAAAAGCCCTTGTCTACAGTTTTCTTTCCTCCCCCTGCCCCATCAAGACACCTTTCTCCCCTGATGACATTTCCTGCCTGGCTCTTCAAAGCTGAAACTCCCTCTGTCCATACCTCCTGTTGCGATCTGACTGTGTTGGACAGAGCATCTGTCTGACATTATCCATGACAAAGAGCCTTCAGACATGGCTGTTCTTAGAAACCCAGCCTCTTTATCTCTATATCCTTATTGAATCTTCTGAATGGGGAATCACTGAAGTTTGCTCAGGTCTGGTCCCTGGTGCTGATACAGTCTCTGGTTGGGGGAGAAGGGTGGGTGTTGAATACCCTGGAAGAGGGATTTGTTAAGAAAATCTGATGCAGGACTCTACACTAGACCATCTCCAGGTAGTGAAATGGGAAACCTCCTAGAAGCTATGAGCAGTCTCACCTTCCCAGAAAGAAAGAAGTGTGGCCTAGAGGGTAAAGCATGGGCTAGGAATCAGAAGGACATGGGTTCTAATCCTGATTTCACCACTTTTCTGCTGTGTGACCTTGGGCAGGTCACTTAACTTTTCTATGCCTCAATTACCTCATCTGTAAAATGTGGCTTAAGACTGTAAACCCCATGTGGGACATGGACTGTATCCAACCTGATTAACTTGTATCTACCCCAGCACTTAGTAGTGTTTGGCACATAGTAAATGCTTAAATACCACAAATAAGGATCTCAGTCAATCATATTTGAGTGCTTACTATGTGCAGGGCACTGTACTAAACACTTAACAGAGTTGGTAGACATTTCCCTGTTCACAAGGAGCTTACAAGGTATTACAGTCTAGAGGGGGAGACAGACATTCAAATAAGTTACAGATATGGACATAAGTGCTGTGGGGCTGAGGGTGGGGTGAATAAGGAGTACAAATCCAAGTGCAAGGGTGACACAGAAGGGAGAGGGAGTGGGGGAACTGAGGGCTTAGTCAGGGAAGGCCTCTTAATAAAACCTTGGAGGTGGGGAGGGTGGTGGTCTATCATTCATTCATTCAATTGTATTTATTGAGCACTTACTGTGTGCAGAGCACTGTACTAAGTTCCAGGTCAGAGGGAAGATGTGGTTAAGGGGTCAGCAGCAAGACAGACATGATTGAGATACAGTGAGTAGGTTGGCATTAGAGGAGCGATGTGAACTTTCTGGGTTGCAGGAATTCAGCAAAGAAAGATAGGAGGGGACAAGGGGATTGAGTGCTCTAAAGTCAACGGTAAGGCATTTCTGTTTGATGCAGAGTTGGATGGCAAGGAGGCAGGAATGTCAGCAAGGAGGCTGATGCAGTAGTCAAGGCAGGATGGGATCAGTGCTTGGACCAGCATGATAGCAGTTTGGATGGAGAGGAAAGGGGGGATTTTAGCAATGTTGTGAAGCTAGAACTAAAAGGATTTGGTGACATTTTAGAAGTCATATTCACAATAATGGGTACAATGGTGGACCTGATCACAGTCCCCCTCCCACCACCCCCACAAGAGGAAGTCTAGCATCCTTACTCACTCATCAGGTGGAAAATGTACCACCAGAGCTGCCTGCTCCAAGACTGCAATCTATTGCTCTTCTACAGAAGGGAGGATCACATAGGACACATGGGGCCCATTCTCATCTCTGCCCTATGCTACTACCTGGGGGAAAATAATTACATCCTTTCCCTTCACATCAGTTTGGGGAGGAAAGAGGCATCTCTGCCCTCTGACCTTTAGTTCTTCCCTGTACACTCTAGCCTGGCAGATCTCTGCTCTCTGGGCATTATATGAGATCCCTCCTTGGGGGTCTAATGTTGACTAGTTGCAGCCCCCAGCATTTAATTCCCTTCATTCAGCCTGCCCAGCAACCCCTAAGGAATAGTGACTTTGGAACAAACCTCCATATAAAAGGGAATGCAGTTGCCGAGCTAATTGTCAAGGGTTGGGGGTGGAGTCTCACTCCCACCAAATAATATTAATGAGAGGCTATATCATGACTGAATGCAAGTTCCTCCATCTCTAGGTCAACCCACTGATGCTATGGGATTCATTAAACCTGGTAAATAGGAGGGACTCATTAAGTGCCAGAGAAAAACAAAAGAGGTGTCTTCTGTTTCCCCTCAATGACAGGCATACTTATGTAATTGGGCAGTGGCTATTTTCCAGTCAGGTCCTTATCCCTCAACCCACTGATCAGCAGCCCACACTCATTAGAAATAGCAGATTTATAAATTTGGCTCATTATGGCCTGGTGGAAAGAATGAGGACCTGGGTTATTATTACGGTATTTGTTAAATGCTTACTATGTGCCAAGCACTGTTCTAAGTGCTGGGGGTAAATATGAGTTAATCAGGTTGTTCCACATGGGGCTCACAGTCTTAATCCCCATTTTACAGATAATAATAATAATGATAATAATGATGGAATTTATTAAGCACTTACTATGTGCACAGATAGGTAACTGAAGTATAGAGAAGTTAAGTGGCTTGCCCAAGGTCACACAGCAGACAAGTAACAGAGCCAGGGTTAGAACCTACTAACCTATAGAATCTACAGAATCTCCCATCCTCCTGTCTCTCCCCACTTCAATCCATACTTCATGCCGCTGCCTGGATCGTCTTTGTGCAGAAACGCTCTGGGCATGTTACTCCCCTCCTCAAAAATCTCCAGTGGCTACCAATCAACCTACGCATCAGGCAAAAACTCCTCACCCTCAGCTTCAAGGCTCTCCATCACGTCGCCCCCTCCTACCTCACCTCCCTTCTCTCCCTCTACAGCCCAGCCCGCACCCTCCGCTCCTCTGCCGCTAATCTCCTCACAGTGCCTCGTTCTCGCCTGTCCCGCCATTGACCCCCGGCCCACGTTATCCCCCTGGCCTGGAATGCCCTCCCTCCCAACATCCGCCAAGCTAGCTCTCTTCCTCCCTTCAAAGCCCTGAGAGCTCTCCTCCTCCAGGAGGCCTTCCCAGACTGAGCCCCCTCCTTCCTTTCCCCCTACTCCCCCTCCCCATTGCCCCCGCCTTACCTCCTTCCCCTCCCCACAGCACCTGTATATATGTATATATGTTTGTACATATTTATTACTCTATTTATTTTACTTGTACATATTTATTCTATTTATTTTATTTGTTTTATATGTCTTGTTTTGTTGTCTATCTCTCCCTTCTAGACTGTGAGCCCGCTGTTGGGTAGGGACCGCCTCTATATGTTGCCAACTCGTACTTCCCAAGCGCTTAGTACAGTGCTCTGCACACAGTAAGTGCTCAATAAATATGATTGAATGAATGAACCTATGTCCTCTGACTCTCAGACCAGTGCTCTTCCACTAAGCCACTCTGGCTCTAATCCTGACTCTACTTCTTGCCTTTGGTGAGACCTTGGGTAAGTCACTTGCTTCTTTGGGCTTTAGTTTTCTCATCTGTACTATTCAAATTCTGTTCTCTCTCCATTTTAGATTGTGGGATTGGGACTGTGTCCAACCTAATTATCTTGTATGTACCTCAGTACTTAGCACATAGCAAGTGCCTAACAAATACCATCATTGTTTGATTCAGTTCATCCTTGAGGATGATAATAATAATAATTGACAATAATAATTGTCATTTCTTAAGTGCTTACTATGTGCCAGGCACTGTATGAAGTGCTGGGATTGATACAAGGTAATTCATTCATTCTTTCAATCGTATTTATTGAGCACTTACTGTGTGCAGAGCACTGTACTAAGCTCTTGGGAAGTACAAGTTGGCAATATAAAGAGACAGTCCCTACCCAACAACGGGCTCACAGTCTAGAAGGGGGAGACAGACAACAAAACAAAACATGTGGACAGGTGTCATCAGAATAAATAAAAGTAAAGCTAGATGCACATCATTAAAATAAATAGAATAGTAAATATGTACAAGTAAAATAGAGTAAAAAATCTATACAAACATATATACAGGTGCTGTGGGGAGGGGAAGGAGGTAGGGCAGGGGGATGGGGAGGAGGAGAGGAAAAAGGGGGTTCAGTCTGGGGTAATTAGGTTGAACATAGTCCCTGTCCCACATGGGGCTCATAGTCTTAATCCCCATTTTACAAAAGAGGTAAATGAGGCACAGAGAAGTTGAGTGACTTGCCTAAGTTTACACGGCAGACAAGTGACAGAGGTAAGATTAGAACGCATGTCCTCTGACTCCCAGGCCCGTGCTCTATCCCCTAGGCCAAACTGCTTACAAGTACTATTAACTTGTAATACTTTCATCCTGAGCATAAAAAGTAAACCTATCAAGTGAATCATGGGTGAGCATGCTCTCTGCTTTACTGTGTTGTAGACAGATACAATAAATCTTCATGCCCCAAACATGTTCTCCAGCAGCAAAATGAACAATGACCACTAACCATTACCAGGTCCTCCCCTGCCCACCAGCTGGACTCCAACCTGATCCCCATCTTCTTAGGCAAAGGGAACAGCAGCAGGGGACTGTGGCAGACACAGAATTGTCCCTGGCACCCAATCACAGGGTTTCAGCACAGCCAGCAGGTACCTGAGACTGGGGAAATAAAAAGTGTGGCCTAGTGGAAAAAGTATGGACCTGGAGGTCAGGGGACCTGGGTTCTAATCCCAGCTCTGCTACTTGCTTGCTGGAGGACCTTGGGCAAGTCTCTTTACTTCTCTAGGCCACAGTTTCCTCATCTCTAAAATGGGGATTTGATACTTCTTCTTCCTTCTACTTAGACTGTGGGACAGGGACTGTGATTGACCTGGTTATCTTGTATTTGCCCCAGTGTCTAGTACAGTGCTTGGCACATAGTAAGTGTTTACCAAATACCACTTAATTATCATAAGCTGAGGGTTACCAAGTATTGAAGAAAAACTTTAAAGCCACCAATCAACAGATGTGACCTAGTGTGGTCAAAAGAAAAATGCGCTGATAGTGTCCTGTCCAAATGTTTTTAGCTCCAGCACAACTCTTACTCCCCTCAGGGAATTCCCTGGACTGGGGATTGTACTTTTCAGTGACCCCCAATCCATGCCACATATATAGACTTCCCATTTCAGGCCTCATCACTGTCTCCTTCTCCTAGATTTCCCTGAGACCCTGGATCAAGCAAAGGGCTGGCAGTGAGAGAGGTGAGATGTGAGGTATGGTAAATACGTAGCTGGGGCACCCTGCCTAGGGTTTGATGAAGGAAAAAGAGACACAGAATTCCACCAACACCTATCTCCTCTCCAATTCAGTGGCCAAAGATCTCTTTCTCTCTTTTTCTCTCAATCATTTTTATTGAGTGATTAATGTGTGCAGAGCACTGCACTAAGCACTTGAGAGAATACAATACAAACTTAGTTGATAGATACATTCCCTGCCCAAAGCGAGCTTGTAGTCTAGAGGGAGAGATGACAGACATTAATATAAATAAATAAGTCACAGATATGTAGCCTTTAATAAAGTTTTGAAGCTGAGGAGAGTGATTTCTGTCAGATATGAAGAAGAAGGGCATTTCAACCAGAGGCAGGACGTACGTGAGAGGTCAGCGGTGAGATGGACAAGATCAAGGTACAGTGAGTAGGCTAGCATTAGAAGAGTCAAGTGTGTGGGCTGAGTTGTAGTAGGAAAGTAGCGAGGTGAGGTAGGAGGGGGCAAGGTGATCTCTCTTTCGATCTCTCTCAAAAAGACATCTGAATGTCTGGGCTCGGACTCTTCTTTGCCCTATCCATCCTTTCTGCCCAAGCTATGCTCCCTATCACTCCACACCAGCCTCAGGTCTCAAGTTTAACCAGAATCACTCACTTTGAACAAATCCTCTTCAGTGATCCACAGCAAGTGATGCCTAAGACTTATCAAGTCAACATCAAAAGCTTATTTCTGAAACCTATTTCCTTGTCACTTCTCCTGCTGCTTTTTTTTTTTCCAATACAGGGTGGTTTCACAGACCAGAGCCTCTTTTTAGGGGATCTCATCAGTGGCAGCTTCACAGCTCAAGCTGGAATGATTTTTCTCTTGAGCAGCTGGTAATCAGGGCTTAAGGCCGCCGAGTCTTAGCTACTGCTCTCAGAGATTTTTTTTGTGGTGGGGAAGGAAAAAGATAATGGGCAAGGTTGTTGCAGGCCAGCTTTCCTACCACTCCAGAAAAAAAGGCGAAAGACGCAGGCTATAGCCTGTTCTGCGGCAGGATCTGAGGACACCAGAGATGAGAAAGGATAAAAAGAACAGAAGAGGGAAGAGGCTAGGAAGTGGGCCCTTCCATGGTGAATCGACAAACCTTGCTCCCAGATTGAGAGCCGCTGGCAAATAGATGGGAGTAGACCGGGGGAAGGAAATCTCCTAGGACTCAAAGGAAGTAATCATCATCATCAATCGTATTTATTGAGCACTTACTGTGTGCAGAGCACTGTACTAAGCGCTTGGGAAGTACAAGTTGGCAACATATAGAGTCAGTCCCTACCCAACAGTGGGCTCACAGTCTAAAAGGGGGAGACAGAGAACAAAAGCAAACATATTAACAAAATAAAATAAATAGAATAGATATGTACAAGTAAAATAAATAGAGTAATAAATATGTACAAGCATATATACATATATACAGGTGCTGTGGGGAAGGGAAGGAGGTAAGATGGGGGGATGGAGAGGGGGACGAAGGGGAGAGGAAGGAAGGGGCTCAGTCTGGGAAGGCCTCCTGGAGTAGGTGAGCTCTCACTAGGGCCTTGAAGGGAGGAAGAGAGCTAGCTTGGCGGATGGGCAGAGGGAGGGCATTCCAGGCCCGGGGGATGACGTGGGCCGGGGGTCGATGGCGGGACAGGCGAGAACGAGGTACGGTGAGGAGATTAGCGGCAGAGGAGCGGAGGGGGCGGGGTGGGCTGTAGAAGGAGAGAAGGGAGGTGAGGTAGGAGGGGGCGAGGTGATGGAGAGCCTTGAAGCCCAGGGTGAGGAGTTTCTGCCTGATGCGCAGATTGATTGGTAGCCACTGGAGATTTTTCCAGTCTAACTCTCAAAGGCACACTCGGGAGCCAGTCTTGTACTGAAATTTCTCGCATGGATGAATATTGAATAAACAAACACCAGAAATTAAAGGGCCAAGTATGTAACTGGCAACATTTGATACCCCACCCCCAACCCCACAGTACTGACCTTATGCTGTCGAGTTGTCTCCAAACCATAGCAACGCCATGGACACATCTCTCGCAGAATGCCCCACCTCCATCTGCAATCGTTCTAGTAGTGTATCTATAGAGTTTTCTTTGTAAAAATACGGAAGTTGTTTACCATTGCCTCCTTCCATGCAGTAAACTTGAGCTGCTGCCCTTGACTCTCTCCCATGCCACTGCTGCCCAGCACAGGTGAGTTTTGACTTGTAGCAGATTGCCTTCCACTCGGTAGCCACTGCCCGAGCTAGGAATGGAATGGGTATGCCTCTGCTTGACTCTCCCTCCCGTGGTTGAGACTGGTAAAGTACTGGAAACTCTCCAGGTGTGACCCTGAGAGGGGAGTACATATCTATATACTCTGCTGTTTCCCCTATCTTTATTTTACTGTTTGCCTCCCCGCCTCTAGACTGCAAGCTCTTTGTGGTCATGGGTCATTCATTCATTTAATCATATTTACTGAGCATTGACTGTGTGCAGACCACTATATTAAGCAGTTTGGAAAGTACAGTTCAGCAATAGAGAGACAATCCCTGCCCAAACCGGGGGTCATGACTGCAACTCTATTGTACTGCATTTTCTCAAGTGCTTAGTACAGTAAGTGCTCTGCAAACAGTAAGCACTCAATAAATACCATTGATGTGGAACCAGTGGAACTTAAAGAATCAGACCACAAAACCTCTATAGGTCCCGCATTTGCCATATTCTCCAGGGAATGGGATCTGACTGGCCCAGAGCCATCAAACAGTCTCCTTCCAGAGAAGGACTTTCAGAGAATCCTTGCTGATTTTTTAAATAGTATTTGTTAAGTGCTTACAATGTGCCAGGCACTGTATTAAGCACTAGGGTAGATACAAGATAATCAGGTTGGACACAGTCCCTGTCCCACATTATTATTATTATTATTATTATTGCATTTATTAAGCACTTACTATGTGCCAAGCACTGTTCTAAGCACTGGGGAGGTTACAAGGTGATCAGGTTGTCCCACTTGGGGCTCACAGTCTTAATCCCCATTTTACAGATGAGGTAACTGAGGCACAGACAAGTTAAGTGACTTGCCCAAAGTCACACAGCAGATAAGTGGCAGAACCGGGATTTGAACCCATGACCTCTGACTCCCAAGCCCGTGCTCTTTCCACTGAGCCACGCTGGTGCACAGTCTCAATCCCCATTTTTCAGATTCGGTAACTGAGGCCCAGGGAATTTACGTGACTTGCCCATGGCCCCACAGCAGACAAGTGGTGGAGCTGGAATTAGAATTCATGCTCCTCTGATTCCCAGGCCTGTGTTCTTTACACCAGGCCACACTGCTTCTATTGGATGCTTAAGTAGAACTTAAGCCCCAACCAAGGATTCATTCTGCCCATGTGGTGCCTGGGGACAGGCGTCACTCCAAGCTTTGGGATAAAAGTTTCATGTGCAGAGGGAATTGCCCCAGCATGTGCTGAGGATGGCAATCCAGCAGGAATGCCAAGAGACTGTAAACTCACTGTGGGCAGGGAATGTGTCTCCCAAATCTGCTGTATTGTACTCTCCTAAGCGCTTAGTACAGTGCTCTGCATATAGTAAGCACTCAAATACCACTGACAGATTGACTGATTGACTAAGAGGGACTGAGGGGAGCCACCACAATGTCACCTACTCCGTGGAGATTTCAGTTACCGTAAATTCAGAGCCAAATCAGCCAGTGGGGAGGAAACAATGTTCCAAGTGTCCAGGCACTAAGAATGAGCCCTGGAGAGCAGAGTGACTGGGAAAATAAGGATGTATGGTGCAGCCTGGTCCCATTTCAGAGCTACATAGATGAAATACGATTGAATGAAAGAATAGCTGGAGCCAGGTGGGCACCAAATAGAGCAGGAGGTTGGATGTCTCACATTCACTGCATCTCAGGTGGAAGAGGCCTGGCAGGGTGGGATCGGTGAACATACCTCATCCACCTAAATGCCTTAGGGAAGTAGTGTGACCTCGTGGAAAGATCGTGGGCCTAGGAGTCAGAGGTCCTGGGTTCTAATTCTGACTCCATCACTTATCTGCTGTGTAACCTTGGGCAAGTCGTTGTACTTCTTGGTGTCTGCTACCTCAACTGTAAAATATGGATTAAGGCTGCGAGTCCCATGTAGTACTCAGACTGTGTCCAACCTGATTATTTTGCGTCTACCTCAGTGCTTAGTACAGTGCCTAGCACACAGTAAATGCTTAATAAATACCATTAAAGAAAAATGCCAGGGCTTCGCCAAACATCACAATACAGTCAGATATCAAGCCCAAGTTACCATGGTGATGGTTGCTCCACACAATGGTGTTTTTGCTTTTTCCTGGTCTTGTGGCTGTCTCCTTTCAATTAGCCTTTCTTTTCATATTTGATATTTCTCCATTCTATGGTGAGCCTGATTTCACAATCCTCACTCACCTCCCGCTATGGCTACAAAGGCAATTTTACAGAGGAGTGCTTTAGCCACAAATTTTCCTCTTCTCCATTTTCTCCTGGTCACATCCCAGGGCTGAAATCAGACAGCACTTCACACAGTCCTGAAACTGGTCAATCCCGCTCCTTGTTTTGCAGAGACTAATAAGGGACAGAGGGATTCTGTGCTTCCTGTGCAGTTTCATTAGAGTCCTCTCTGTCAACCCTTCACTCTAATTGCTCTGAGCTCAAAAGGTCTAGGAGCCCAGTAATAATGCACAAGCTAACCCTCCAACCATCTGGGGTTTGGGAAAATACAGAGATGCAGAGGATCTGTAAGAAGTGGGGTCCTCGCCCTTGTGTGTGTGGGGGTCAGCGCAGTTCCATTTTGGGGGAAGGAAGCTGGGAGCCCATTGACACTGCTCTATGAGTAAGCTCACTTTCAGGTGAATAAGGTTTCAAATCAAGACTCCTCTCCACAACTGCAGCCGACACTCAGACCGACAGATACTAGGAGGCCCTGACAATCACCAAAGTTCAGATACTCTGACGGGCAGAAGCCCAGGCTTTCAGGCACATGCAACACATGGCTATCCAGCCACACTGGCACTCAGATGTAGAGAGCCTCAGACTCCAAAACAATCAGCCGGAGGAACAATTAGACACATGGACATTCTGATTCACAACTGCACAGTCTGTCGGGACTTTCTTAAATGCAGTGATGTTTCAGTGAGGCAGCAGCACTAACTAAAGGGAAGGGAGAACTCTGAATTGTACTTTTCAAGTGCTTAGTACAGTGCTCTGCACACAGTAAGTGCTCAATGAATACAACTGAATGAATGAATGAACTCACCCTGTTACTCTCATTCTGAAGCTGCAATAGACAGTAGGCCATCTCTCTCCCCTCTGGGTACTCCTGGCATGTATTTGCCCAAATGCCATAGCCCTGCTCTAGTTTTCAGAGAGGTTCTATCCCACCCTTGGCTCCAAGTTCCAGAATCTGGAAATGTGCTTACAGCAGAAGTGGCTGTTGGAGGTGCCCTGGTGCTGACCCAACCACTTTGCTTCTAGGTTTGAAGGAAATGAATAGTATTTATTGAGCACTCACTGTGTGCAGAGCACTGCACTAAGCACTTGGGAGAGAGTTGGTAAACATATTCCCTGCCCACAATGAGCTTACAGTCTAGAGACTCAGCACCTAGGAAGCGCTTACTAAATACCACATATTGATTGACTGAATGAGGCTACAAAACCTCTGATTGTGATTAGTCTCTGGAAGGGGCAATATGGTTCCACATTTTACAGAAAGCTAGTCTACAGCTGAAGGGGAGGGCTTTTGCTTTCTTTACCAAGCAGCTGTAACTTCAGCCCTGGTTAGAATCTCACACCCTGGTATGACTCCCAGGAGTTTATTATTGTTTAGTTTGGAAACTGCAGTGGCATGGAGGAGGTAAAACCCAATAAAAGGGTCTGAAAAGATGGTGGCGGGTAGGAGGGGAAGATCAAATTTCCTTTCAGCCAAAGGAAAGGAGATAATCTTCACTCCCCTGGAGAATCTCTGAGAGTTCCTCAACACCACCATCAGGCTGCCCTCTCTAGACCTTCCAACCCAAGGTGTTCCTTCTCCTCACTTGGCTGAAAAGGAGTAGTAGTAAAAGTATTTACTAAATGCTTACTGGGTGCTGAAGTACAGTCCTCTAGACTGTAAGCTCATTATGCTGTCAGTGTACTCTCCCCAGTGCTCAGTATAGTGCTCTGCACACAGTGAGCACTCAATAAATACTATTCATTTCCTTCAAACCTAGAATCAAAGTGGTTGCCCTTATGAAACTCTTGACTTAATGTAATGAGGGATAGTTACCTGCGCTGATGAAGATTGATGCAACAGGACAAGATGGACTCAGATACTACCAGGCTAACACTAAACAAATGCATACCATATTGACACTCAAGTAAATGTCTCACTTCTTTTGAGGAATTGTGTGGTGGGGACAGTTGCTGGTGGGAGGGTCTGCTCAGTTTTCCCATTTGCACAACATGTGATTTCTATACTGTTGCGAGTGAGAACAGCAGGCAGTTGACAAAAGGGCAGCTGAGATGATGGGCCTCAATCTTGTCATATTACCTCAAAAATGCCATTCCTAATGAACCTGCAGCTATCAAAAGCAACTCTAATTAGGGCCCAAACACAAAAAGCAAGAAGACTCATCCAATTAGACAACAGCATCTTGGGCACTGCCAAGTTCCAGCTGAAACAGCCTCACTAACGAGCTATGTGTCGCTCGCTTTCGTGTGTCAGCCTCCACGGCAAGTGACCTTTCAAATGTCAGGGTTCATATTTTAAAAATTAAAGCTCATTTTAAAAATTTTGAGCTGTTCTTCTGGCCTTGGGGCTCTAATGCATATGCTTGGAAGGAGAGTAAAGGTGGGGTGGGGAAGGATATGATGGGGGGAAATGCAGAACAATGACAGGGATGGACTGTTCAGCTCTCCTGCTCTTAATTAAACAGATATGGCTCAGCTCGTCTCTTACTGGTGATGTTGAGGACTTTCATTAGTGTGGGTCAGGCCAGGGCTTTAATATTTTTGACACACAGAGATCTATTACTGCCTATTCTTTGTGGGTTAAGTACAATTAAACTAAGATTGCTCACTGCAATAAATAGCGTAATTTTAAATTACCATTAATGGTATAACACCTACAAATCCACATTTGCCTGTCATCTAAATGATAGGCTTTTAAGGGAGATAAATCACTTGACTTAATTTTCTGAACATGAACACTATTTTAAATTCGCTATTTTACTAAGTGGAAATAACATGCAGTATTACTTGTTTTCATCCTCTGTGGTAATTGGAAAACTTTTATCTGCATGCCACTGCAGTTTCCAAACTAAATAACATTAATAAATAACAAGGCCTGGAGAAGCCACAGAATGGATCTCTAGGAAGCTCACAATATACTGAATTAATTTTTTCTACAGTCATGGGCCAAGTTCCTAAAAGAAATAAGTCAGTGACTAAAAGAAATTGAATATGTTGTATTTCTCTTTTTTATTCCTCTGGTTTAGGTTTTCATGTACAATGAGATAATTTTCCTATTCTGCTCTCAGTTTGAATTCCTGAGCACAAACTCCTTGTGCCAAAAGAGAGAGCCCAGAGAAACTTTGCCAGACCAGGACAAGGGCCACCTAAGCCCAACTGCCAAAGCCAAATGGTCCCCCTGACTGTTTGACCCTGACATTCCCCTCTTAAGAGCCCAACCATCAGGCCCTAACTTCTCATAAGCTGCTTCAAAGCCCTCCAAACTGACAGTCCCTAAAAAACCACCCTTCCTCATCTCCCACCATTTCCCTGCTCTCCTCCCCTCCATTTTGGGCAGGGAAGACTTCTCATCCAGACATCTATCTGGTCTTTCATTCATTTATTTATTCAGAATTTATCAAGTGCAAAGCAGTGTTCTGAGAGCAGTGGAGGCTACAAAGGAGAACACAAAACATGATCCCCGCCTTCAGAGAGCTTTCAGTCTAATGTGGGAGTTCATTCATTCATTCATTCATTCAATTGTATTTATTGAGCACTTACTGTGTGCAGACCACTGTACTAAGCACTTGGGAAGTACAAATCAACAACATATAGAGACGGTCCCTACCCAACAATGGGCTCACAGTCTAGAAGGGGGAGACAGACAATAAAACAAAACAAGTAGACAGGTGTCAATGACCATCAGAATAAATAGAATTATAGCTATCTACACATCATTAATAAAATAGAGTAATAAATATGTACAAATATATACAAGTGCTGTGGGAAGGGGAAGGGGTAGGGCAGAGGGAGGGGGAGAGATGGGGAGGGAGGGATTTGAGATGAACACAAATATCCAATGTGCAAGTAGACAAGAATCCTAATCACAGAAGTATTAGACACTTCTCTGTCTAGTATTAGAGAGAAACACGTTAAGACATAAGTGATACCATCCTGGGTCAGACCAATTAATCTTCCAGCTTAGTATTTTCTCCAGCTGTGGCACCAAAGAAAGTGGGTTGCTTGCCCTCCTTGACAGACAGCTATATATTTAAGAATGTACATTCCAACATCCCCAACTTTGCCCTCTTAGGGATCTCTCATCCATGAATTTATCCAATCTCTCTTTGAACCTTCTGCACAGCTTCCTGTGGTAATAAATCTTAACTTGTTCTGTGTGAAGTGTTTCTTTTAGTTTATTTGAACCTAAAAAGGGGGTAGGTTCAATGTGTGCTTCTTGCTCTGGTTTTGTGCATTTTTAGCTAACTGCAATTCCATGTTCAACCTCTCCACAACCTTCATGATTTTACGAACTTCTGTCATGCCCCGTTTCAGCCTGAATTTTTCCAGTCTGAAGAGTCTTAATCCTTTCAATTGGGCCTCCTATGGAAGTGTCCCATTTCCCCATCATCTTGGTTACTTTCTCTATCCCTTCTCCACTTTCCTGATGTCCTTTCTAATATGTAGAGATGAGCCACTTTTCTCCCACTCATCTGGTCACCCCATCCTCACCAGAGTCCCTTTCTCTTCACACACTGCATCCTGAGCCTAGGATATCACCTCCCAAAATTCCTGTCCTTCCATGTTTCAAATTGTTCCCCAAATTCCCCTTCTCTGAGGACACTGGTTCCTGACTGACTTCAAGCAAGAATGAAAATCCTCTCTCTTCACATTCCCACCACCTCTAATGGTCAGTTGACACTTCCTAGTTTTCACTAGCTGGAAACAAGTCACACAACCACTTGTAATTAGTGCATGTATGGCTCTCTTTATTATTTATGAATGCTTGTTCCACTGCTTGTAAGTTTATCCTTCTAGTTGTCTGTGTATATCATCAGTGTCTGTTTTAGATTGCCAGATCCAAGAGATTAGAAACCATAGGTTATGTTCCTCACCCAGTGCCAGGTCCAGAAGGGGTTTCTAGATGATAAGGAAATTGTTAAAGATGATATTAAATGCTCTCCATGCTCTCCCCTTCCCTGATTGCCTGAAGAGCCATGGTGCAGGGGAAGGAGGCATGGAAGGAAAAAAGATCTTTATCTGATGCCCAGATAAAGATATCTCTGCCACTTGCCCAGGGTCTCCTAGTAGGCTGCTCTGCCCCAGCTCCTCTATCTTCAAACAGGATGTGATTCACTAACATCAGTTCCTCCCAATTGAATATCCCCTAAAAGTTTCCTAGAGTCTGGGGAAAAAAGAACCTCTCCCTCCTTCCAGTCCCACGCTGTTAGTCTGCGGCTGTCTCTGGCTAACAATGGCATTAAACTCCATAGTTGTGTTCCCATTATCCCTGGGCATCCGGCACTCTCTAAGTGAGGGCAGAATAATACAATAAAAAATGAAACCTATATTCTTCCAGCTACTAGAAGGTGGAGACTTCCTCACCAAGAGGATTGATTGGTTGAGGGGACATCCGAACATCATCAGAGGGTAGAGAGACCTAAGCTGATTTGGTCAAAGCCTTCTATCTAACCCCAGACCCCATATTAGATGAGTGAAGCTGAGGTTCCAGTCCATCCCCGAGCCCATTGCTGGTTCAATCTGGGAGGCAGTCAGATGTGCTAACTGCTGGTGACTAGCAGGGGCTCCTTATTTTCTCTTCCTTTCTGAGATTTCAAATGAGGAAGAGACCCCAAGAAAAATGGCCCCTGATAAATAAAAGGAGAGAACAGGTGGAGTGCCTTGAAGTCAATGGTCAGGAGCAAAGGCCTGATGCAGCAAGAAAAAATGGTAAACATGGAAGATCTGTAAGAGGTGGAGTGTGCTGAGGGATGTTTTAGAAAGACAGTCCAGATTGTAGAGTGTAGTACATTTAGTTCTTCCCTAAAGTGCATTTTCACTGCGCTTTAAGGATGGATCACTGCTAGGATATAACAGAACCTTCTGGATGAAGGACTCTCCTGTAAAGAATGATTGATGAGCCTTGGCTTTGAGACTTCAGGACTGAGGCAAAGGAGTTCATTATAGTGATAGTGCTCTGTGCAAGGCCACTCGCATTGTCTTATCCCTAACAGTAGTGTTTCAGACAGAACAAGATCCAATATTGGCAGAAAGAATTGTGCCCATGTATGTATGCCAGGGTGGTCAAGGCAACCTTGATACTGGGTATGTCCAGAATATACCCCCCCACATAGATAACTGAGTATGTACACTGGAGAGGGGAGAGGCTGCAGGCAGGGAGACCGGCGGGGGAGGCTGAAGCAGTCGTCAAGTGGGGACCTGAAAAGAGCCTGTACCAGGATGGTTAGCAGTTTGGATGGAGAGGAAAGGGTGAAACTGGAAATGTCACAGAGAAGGAAATAGCAGAATTTTGCACTAGACTAAATTTAAGAATTGAAAGATAACAAGGTGTCCAGGATAATCCCAAGGCTGTGGGCTTCAGGGACAGAGAGGATGATGGTGATGTTGATTGTGATGGGGAAGTTAGGAAGAAGACTGAACTCCTTGTCTTCCCTCCCAAACCCTGCCCTCTCCCTGACTTTCCCATCACTGTTGACGGCACTACCATTCTTCCCGTCTCACAAGCCTGCAACCTTGGTGTTATCCTCGACTCCGCTCTCTCCCTCACATCCAAGCCGTCACCAAAACCTGCCGGTCTCAGCTCCGCAACATTGCCAAGATCCGCCCTTTCCTCTCCATCCAAACCGCTACCCTGCTCGTTCAAGCTCTCATCCTATCCCGTCTGGACTACTGCACCAGCCTTCTCTCTGATCTCCCATCCTCGTGTCTCTCCCCACTTCAATCCATACTTCATGCCGCTGCCCGGATTGTCTTTGTCCAGAAACGCTCTGGGCATGCTACTCCCCTCCTCAAAAATCTCCAGTGGCTACCAATCAATCTGCGCATCAGGCAGAAACTCCTCAACCTCGGCTTCAAGGCTCTCCATCACCTCGCCCCCTCCTACCTCACCTCCCTTCTCTCCTTCTCCAGCCCAGCCCGCACCCTCCACTCCTCTGCCGCTAATCTCCTCACTGTGCCTCGTTCTCGCCTGTCCTGCTGTCGACCCCCGGCCCACATCATCCCCCTGGACTGGAATGCCCTCCCTCCCAACATCCACCAAGCTAGCTCTCTTCCTCCCTTCAAGGCCCTACTGAGAGCTCACCTCCTCCAAGAGGCCTTCCCAGACTGAGCCCCCCCTCCTTCCTCTCCCCCTTGCCCACCCATCCCCCATCTTACCTCCTTCCCTTCCCCACGGCACCTGTATATATGTTTGTACATATTTATTACTCTATTTATTTATTTATTTATTTTACTTGTACATATCTATTCTATTTATTTTATTTTGTTAATATGTTTGGTTTTGTTCTCTGTCTCCCCCTTCTAGACTGTGAGCCCACTGTTGGGTAGGGACTGTCTCTATATGTTGCCAACTTGTACTTCCCAAGTGCTTAGTACAGTGCTCTGCACACAGTAAGCACTCAATAAATATGATTGATTGATTGATGACTTCAGCTTTAGCCATGCTGAGCTTAAGATGCCAACCAAACATCTATGTGCAGATGTCCTTGAGGCAGGAGAAAATGTGAGATTGCCAAGCAAGTGAAAGGTTGAGGCTAGCCTGATCAATTTGGGAGTCACCTACCCAGTGGTGATAGCTGAAGCAGTATGAGCAGATGAAAGATAATAATCATAATAATAATGATAATAATGCTAATTTCTTAAGCGCTTACTATGTGTCGAGCACCGTTCTAAGTGCTGGGCGGCGGGGGGGGATACAGGGTAATCAGGTTGTTCCAGGTGGGGCTCACAGTCAATCCCCATTTTACAGATGAAGGAACTGAGGCACAGAGAAGTCAAGTGACTTGCCCAAAGTCACACAGCTGACAAGTGGCAGAGCCAGGATTAGAACCCATGACCTCTGACACCCAAGCCTGTGCTCTTTCCACTGAGCCATGTTGCTTCTCTATGAATGAGTTCCCCAGAGTGAGTGAGTGCAAAGTGATCAAGTATTAAGAAGAAATTTACCATAAGACTTCATTCAGTGAGAATCAGAACCCGTTGTTCACAAAGCCCATGACAAGGAGGCATCTGTGCTATTCTAAAAGGAAAAAGCCCAGGTTCAGGCTCCTAAATTGGTCAGAAAGATTGTGGGTCTCAGCTAAAAGACATTAATAGGGACTTAGCATCATTAGGATGCACTTTAGGGACCATTTCTGATTCCCAGATGATAAACCACTGATTGGATTCCAGGCAGCAGAAATCACCCTCCCCTGGGGACTGAGTTTTTGCACCTCCAGACAGGGTTTAGTGCTGAAGGAGTTTGAGGTTATTCCACTTATATTTTGTTTTTGCCTCAGTTGAAGGACCCCCACAAAAGTAAAGGTTTGCTGCCTGTTATGATCAGTGAGGAGTTACAAAAAAAACAGCCTGTGGGGGGTTAAATAGCATGCATTCATTTTGTGAGTGGAAATCAGGCCTCACAACTCTACTTGAATTTTTTGTAGGATCAGTACCGCCTAGTGGAAAGAGACTGGATCTGGGAGCCAGAGGACTTGGGTTCTATACCTGGCCCTGTCACTTGTCTCCTGTGTGACTATGTGACAAGTCACTTAACTTCTTTGTGCCTCAGTTTCCTCCTCTGTAAAATGAAGATTCAATACGTGCTCTCCCTCCTACTTAGACTGTGAGCCCCATGTGGAACAGGGACTGTGTCTGACCTGATGAGTTGTGCCTTGTATCTACTCCATTGCTCAGTACAGTGCTTGGCACCTGAAAAACACATAAATGATATCATAATTATCATTATCATTTTGTGGAGAGAAGGGAACCAGTAAACTCAATTCTTCCAAAGAGCACATTTTCACTATGTGTTTTGGGTATGACTCTGTTAGGGAATTAGGGAATATTCAATGACACGCGATGCGACAGTGGAAGAAACAATTGTGAGCAGGTACACAGCATCAGTCAAGGAATTAGTATCATACTGTCAGTTTTCCCTAATTTGGGGTTTGTCCAGTACATAATAACCCTGCTACAGGGGAACTGACTGTATTTAGATTTTTAAATGGACTGATAAAGTTCCACATCGAAGGCTTAAAAAAATATCAGAGTTATCTTGGGAGCCAAGGAATGTTTTGCCATGATAAAAACTGGCTAAAAGATAGGAAACCCACGAATATAAGGCCACTCTTAAGTACAGAGAAGTGTAAATACTGAGTCATCCAAGGATTGATGCTAGGACTGGGTTTGTTCAGCATCTTCAGAAATGATTTGAAAGAAGTGTGTGAAGGAAAATCTCCAAGTTTGTGGAGAACCCTATGCTCTTCTGGTGGGTGAAATGCCATGCAGTTGATGATAAACTGCAGGAACACCTCATAAGTCCTCTAGACTGTAAGCTCATTGTGGGCAGGGAATGTGTCTGCCAACTTTGTTGTACTCTCCCAAGAGCTTAGCACCGTGCTCTGAACAGAGTAAGAACTCATTAAATACCATTAATTGATAAAGCAGAGTGAATGTGTTGAAAAATGACAGATGAGCTTCAGTGTGAGCAAGTCCAAGGTGATAGATCTTGGGAAAAATAATCCAAGCCTGAACTACATGATGATGGAGAAGGTTTAGGGGAGGACACCCATGATGAACAGGGGGATGGAGAAGTTTCTGTATGAGGCTAGGCTGAAGCATTTAGGACTCTTCATTCTGGAAAGATGAAGCTTGAGAGAGGACATGACTGAAGTCTATGAAATCATGAAGGATGAAAACAGGGTGAATACAGAATCGTTGTTCAAATCCAACAGCACTAGGATGAGGGAGCACCCATTGAAAGTGGTAGGTTCAAAACAAAAGAAATGAAACTTCTTCACACAGCAGGGGGTAAATATGTGGAATTCATTAACACAGAAAGTTATATGGGTAGAAAATGTTAACAGATCCAAGAGGGTATTGAATAAATTAATGGAAGAGTTGCCCATAGAGGGACACTAGAATGAAAGCTAGAGGTGTAGATGGGAAAAGTTGGGGACTGTGTCAAGGCATACAAAAAGCAAATGATTCCTCCAAGTATTCTACTTCCCCTGTCAGAGGCAGAGTACTGGGATAAATGAATCATTGCACTGACCAAGTCGTGATCAAGCTGATGTTCTTCCATTCTTCTCAAGTACAGGAGTAACTGGTTTCAGGTTTATTTTAAAAGATCTATTAGATATTACAGTGGCAAAAGCTAGACTGTGGCCTGATTATGAGAAACTATTTGGTGTCTTAACCCTTGTTTCCTCCTTTGATTTACCCAAGATTGGGAGACTCAATCAATCAGTGGTATTCATTGAACATTACTGAGTGCAGAGCATGTTACTAAGCACTTGGGAGACTACAATACCACAGAGTTGGCAGACATGTTCCCTACCCACCATGAACTTACAGTCTAGAGGAGTGTAAGAATGTAAGGAGAAGGAAGAACAGAATGTTCCAAAGACACAGGGAATCCTCCCAGGCTCCTTGGACTTCTCCAGCACCTTTCTTATCCCTTTAGTTCTTAACTCATTTCATGTTGTGCCACTTTCAACCAACCACCCATCTCCTTTCACCCAGGCATGAGTCAGAGCAGAGGAAACAAGCTAATCAGGTTGGACACAGTCCCTGTCCCACATAGAGTTTACAGTCTTAATTTCCATTTCACAGATGAGGTAACAGGCACAGAGAAGTTAAGTGACTTGCCCAAGGTCACACAGCAGATACGTAATGGAACTGAGATTAGAACCCAGGTCCATATGACTTCCAGGCCCATGCTCTTACCGCTAGGCCACACTGCTTCTCTTTCACTTCACCTTATTCATTTGTTTCCTACTGACCAGTCTCACCAGGCCCTCAGCTCAGAGTTCAACAGTCAGAGTCAAGAAAACAAGTCAAATCCCCAGAAGCAGAATAGAGCAGGATGAAACAGAACTGGACCATCCCAACTTCTTTTTCCATTCAATGGTATTAAGCCCTTACTGTGTGCAGAGTACTATACAACAGAAATTGGTAAACAAGTTCCCTGCCCACAATGAACAACACATCAGAGAAAACTCTTGAGTGAAACTGGGCTGATCATGGCTAGAGGACCCACAGGAAAGGCCATTGGGCTTGTGGAGTTTAGACCCCTAGAGAACTGCTAAGGAACCTCGCAGCAAAGATGAAAAATTTCCAAGAATGGTCATCCGGGCCAGAGGCGTTCCTCTGAGGGCACACTTTCTCACAAAACTGAATGGCTCCTAAGCACAAAGAAAAGTCTCCCTGGAGGTTATTGATCCTAAAGCTGGAAGAAGCTTGTGAGGATGCACTGAATAACAGAGGTGAAGGGAAAATCTTGCGGACTGCCAAGTTCTGACCCATGGCTGTGACATCAAGTGGGGGTCCAATCCATGAAATAGCAAAGCGGAGTATGCCAAAATGATCTTCCATTTCAGTTCTTACTCAGCAAATCCACTCCTGGTTCCAGAAGCAGCCAGCTTGGCATGGTTTCAGCCTAATTAAGTTGCTAATTAAAGATGCTGTCATTTCAAGCTTAGCATATTCATCACCAATTAATATTTACTGAGCACCCACTGTGTGCGTGGCTTTGTACATGCTGTAGAGTTTCAATAAATTAGACCCTGGGGCTGTTTTCTGGATCAGTCTGGGGTTCTCCTAAGGAGATTTGAGGGTGTGGGGCATGGGAGATGTGGTTTACCACCTGTCTGAGCTACCCCAAAAAAGAGGCTTCCACCTGCGTGGGAATCAGAAAACGCACTGGACTTTTCTGCTGCATGGGAGATGGGCCAACAGACCAATTTGTCCTGATTCTGCCTTTGGCAAGGTTTGAGTCAGTCCTGCTGGGAGACTCTACCTCTTATGGCCAGATTTCTGTCAAAACTTTCCCTCTCCCTATATCTCCCAGTCCAATGCCATCTTACCCAAGCTCTGGTCAATTTTAGGAGCCTCAGCTTCCTCCTCTAGACTTCACCTGCCCTCTGGGCACAATATCTACTCAGAAAAAATAGCCCCAGCCCCAGGTGGGCTAGCCAGAACAGCCTGACTGGAGCCCAGAGCAATCAATCAGATTCAAATATTAATTCAGCGAATCCAGAGACATGAACAATCAACCAGTTAAGTGACAGTTCAATGAGCTGAAATTGCACCTTAATCACTTTAGAACAAATGCACTAGGGCTTCCTGGGATGACAGGGAACCAGTAAAGAGATGGGAGTCACTTTGATGAGGAGCTGGAGAGAAGAAGCTATTTTGGGAAATGGTCAAGTTTGTGGGCATTCAATGACATTTATTTAGCACCTACTGGGTACACAGCACTGTACTAAGTTCTTGGGAGAGTACAACAGAAACAAGACAAATGTTCCCTGTCCCAAGGAGCACCAGTGGCCCGGCTCTGGCCAGGGGGTCAGCCTAAGTGTGTGTGTTTATGTGTGGGGGTGAGGGGGAGAGGGAGCTTTTGATACCCTGGGGATTTGGTGGGGAGAAGAGAAGAAATGGAATTATCACACAGACACATCCCTCCCTCCCTATCCTTTAGACTGTGAACCCCATGTATGTCGGATCTGATGATCCTGCATCTACCCCAGTGCTTAGCATTGTGTTTGGCACACAGGAAATGCTTAACAAATACCATTATTATTCTTATTAAATAGACACTGGTGATGTGAAGGATCAAAGATCCAACATCCTCTTGGATTTCAAAGTGATCACAAAGGTCAGGTAACTTGGGTACAACTTCTGCCCCCTGCCTTCACAAGAACTTGAAGTCAGGGCACTCCCGCCAACAGTAACATCTTTTCCTCATTGCCACCTGTAAGAAGGGTCTTCCCAGCCTGGAGTCATCCCTTGAGGGATGAGAAGAGAGACACACTTCCTCTATTAGCTGCCCTAATTCTGTCTCAGGTCCTAAGGACACTGGTAATCTCTCCACTTCATTCAGCAGTGCCTCAGGGGGTTGTCATAAGCCCCTTGAGGGCAGAGCCTACACCTCAATGTTCAGTTTTTGAAGAGCTCCAACCTCAAATAAATGTTACTGGGGAGGAAACAAAAAACAATTCTATGTCCCCAGACCCTCAGGGTTCAGAAGTTTATGCAGAAAGGTCTTATGACAGAAGGGTCTATCTGTCAGTGGAATGGAGAAATGTTCTAATACAAATAATTATGGTACTTAAGCGCTTACTATGTGCCAAGCACAGAGGGAAACCAAGAAAAATAGAATAGATAGAAAAGAGAGGGTTCTTTAGTCTGGAAAGATTGTGAGGTCCTTGAGGAATGAGTCCATGCCTGAGAGACAGGGACCATGTCTAATTCCCAACTGTGTATTCTCTCCCAGAGCTTAGTAGAGTGCTCTGCACACACAGTAAGAGCTTAATAAATATGATTACTACTGGAAAGATGAAGGGTGAGAGGGAATGTGATTGAATTTTACACACTCAGGGAGCATGTGGACTCAGCAAATACAGAATTGCCTTTTGCCACATTCCATAATAGGAGGAAAACACACAGAGCCTGAGGATGGTAGGTTCCAAACACACACCTAGCAGGGAATAAGCATGTGGAATTTGGATCCCAGGAAGTTGTAAAGCCAAAAACAGCTCTATGTCAGAGAGGTCTGGAAAAATTCAGGGAGGAGCAGTCCATAATGGATTACAGAAGGGTCCATTAAGCATGTAAATGACATTAGCAGGCACACCCTGAACCATTAACAGAGTCAAAGGCAGCCAGCATGCAATTCCTCCAAGCATTCTAGGCTGGACAGACTGTTGATCAGTCTGATCAGTTTTTTTGGCCTTAGGTTCTTTAGCATGAAACATGCCTTTCAGAATATCAAGAATTTCATTGCTGGACTTCATTCATTAGCACAGCAAGAAACAATTCTTCACATCAGGCTGGGGTTGATATAGGGCAGGAGGACTAGGCTCAGGAAACCCTCTCTTAAGGACCCCTCTGTAGCCTAGGGAGAGTGGAGGGTCCTTCTAGCATTTTCCTCTAATTCCAACCTGGTGTCCTACTTAAAGCCTTTAGGACCCCAGTCAATCTTGCAGCTCTCCACCTTCTGGGACCATGAAGCTTTGAAAATTCCAAATTAGTTATCTTGACCTCTGGCCCTTAAAGATGACCGCAAGGCATCAAACCAACAGAAAATGTTTTATAAGTGCTTAAAATTCCCTCCCAATATTTATTTTTCCATTTATCCTTGAATTTATGCTCTGATTCACACCAAAATTTGAAAGAGAAGCACAAATGTAGGGTCTGACTAACTTATTAAACATGCTCAAAGGGAGGGAAGGATGTGGGCCTGGGGTGAATATTAAAGTGTTTAAGGGTGATGCGGGGCTGGGGTGGGGAGAGAATCAAAGTGCTTAATGGGTATAAACCCTTGTGCATAGACGATGGAGAAGACAGGGCGAATAAGGTAGTGAAAAGAAATTAGTGAACGGTACACTGCTGGTTGGTGTTCACACAGTGCAGTGCTCTGCACACAGGTAGAGCTCAGAAAATACTACCCGGGGAAGTCCTTAATGCCCTGGGTTTTTCTTCTTACTAGAAAAACTTAATAGCAGTTCTTTTGGTCTTAGGTTCTTCAGCATGAAACATGCCTTTCAGAATATCAAGAATTTCACTGCTGGACTTCATTTATGCCCCAGCCAAAAAACACCCCAGCCAAAAAGCAACCAGAAATAGGTGCTCTACTGAATCCTATGGCCAAGGGGTGGCTGGTGAGCATACAGGCTGGGGTAGGGACCCTGACTTAATCGATCAATTAGTGGTATTTATTGAGCACTTACTGAGTGCAGAGCGCTGGACAAAGCACTTGGAAGAGTACAACAGAGTCGGTAGACATTTCCCTGCCCACAACAAGCTTACAGTCTTAAGGAAGGACAATGAACAAGACCTTGGATTAAAGGGAGAAGGAACAAGGGAAAGGGAGGAGGGAATCAATATTCTCCTGTCATGGAATGGGGAGAGGTAAAGGCAGAGTTGGACATCCCCAGAGGGAAACCAGGAAAAATCCTGGTGGCCTACTCAAAGATTTCAGATCTCCCACTGTCCCTCCCCAATACTTTCTTTTTCTCTACTCTGAAAAGTGGTATTTCTCAGCAGCATCTCTCCCTTGAATGCACCATGGGGGTTTGGGCGGAGGGAACCTTCCCAACATTGCAGTGGTCCAACTCTGGGAAGTGAGCAGGATGTTTAAAGATGTCCTGTTCAGGCCCTAACCCATTTGTGTTTTGAACTTCTCTTCCCTAAAGCTCCTGGCTAAAGACAGGCTCTGTTTTTCAGGACTGACATGAATATTTCCATTAAGATATCAAAAAAGGTAACTCAAAAGCAACCTAAATGCAATCTATAATTATATCTTGGTGATATAATTATCCCCAGAGCATGTCTGCACATAATTCATGTACAACTAGCCCTACATTTTCTCCTGCTAAAATGGAAGATCCTGAAAACAAGGTGTCTGAGTGTCTTCATTAAAGACAGAACATTTCTCGATGATGGAGATAATTGGATTGGAGGCGAGATGGAGCATGTGCCCAAAGGGATAAAAGGAATCGAGATTTTTTTTCTAATAAATATGCATCTGCGCAGTTGGGGCTGGGATCAGTACCTTTCATCATCAGCACAGCAGGCACATGCTCAGCTGGGGTGAGGTGGGGGAGGAGGAATATTGTCTTTCATACCCATTGGGAAACAGGAGTGCTATTTTGGTTCCTGAGAGCCGCCAGCTTACTCTGTGAATTAAATGTAAGAAGAGTGACTGAGGCTGAATCAAAGGCCTGGGTTGTTCCCGCTCCAGGTTCATACCCAGCTCCCCCATAAGGTGGCTCCTGCAGAGGTAGATTGCATGTTGAATGATGGCTGCCTAAAGAGAAAAGAGCCAGGGAAGAAAGCACCTCAAACTTGACATTTTTAATCAGTGTAAACCCAATAATTGCTGCTTTTGAATGCAGATTGGGAGGGGCAAAATAACTGTAACTTGTTAGTATTTTCCCAGTTACTTAATTTTCTCAGTTTGTTAAATCCACTTCTCTCAGAGACACTTGGGTCTTTTTTTAATGTTATTTGTTGAGTGCTATGTGTCAAACACTGTTCTAAGTGCTGGGGTAGATACAGGTTTATCAGGTTGGATACAGTCCCTGTCACATATGGGGCTCACAGTCTAAATAGAAGGGAGTAGGATTTAATCCCCATTGGACAGATGAGATAACTGAGGCACAGGGAAGTTACGTGACTTGCCCAAGGTCACCCAGCAAACAAGTGGAAGAGTCGTGATTAGAATCCAGGTCCTCTGACTCTGCAGCCCATGCTTTTTCCACTAGGCCATGCTGCTTCTAAGAGGATCTGTACCCTTTAAACATTTGATATTCATCCCACCCTCTGCCCCACAGGACTCATGTACCTATCCACAGTTTATTTTAATGTCCTTCTCCCCCTCTGGACTGTAAGTTCCATCTGGGTAGGGAACGTGCCTACCAACTCTGTTATATTGTACTCTCCCAAGTGCCTAGTACAGTGCTCTGCACACAGAAAACACTCAAAAAATACCACAGATTGACTGATTGAAGGAGCATCTTAATGTTACTGGTGTTTTTTCATTTCTAGAATTTGTGTGTGTGTGTGTGTGTGTGTGTGTTTGTGTACGTGCAAAAGAATGCAAACTTGTTTCATTCATGATCAATCCATCAATGATATTTACTGAGTGCTTACTGTGCAGAGCACTGTACTAAACACTTGGGAGAGTACAATACAATGGAGTTGGTAAGCATGTTCCCTGCCCACAATGAATTTACAGTCTAGGGGAACGCAGACTCCTGACCCAGGTTCCTCCCTGGTTTTATTGTTCTATATGGGCCTGGCCCACAGCTGCGGATCTTCCCAGCCTGAGCACTGGTCTAGGCCAGACTGGGTCCCAGAAATGTGGGTCAGATTTGATTTGGGGGCCCTGTAACCCCCAGCAGTGTGGTGACCGACACACCATTGTGCAGACACAATCAATTGTATGTGCCCAGAAGTCCTTGTGTCACACTCAGGGCACCACAGGGAAACCCCATTTGTACAATCCTGTCCCTCTTTCCCTTGAGAAGGGAGATAAATCTCAGAGAGGCTGAGAATGGGCAGTGAACTCTTACAACTCAGTTTGGGATGAGACAGGTCTTACATTGTTTGTTCCTGCAGTCTCCTTTGTGTACTCCCCCAAGTAGACCATAGTGGGCTGTTGGAACATACACCTGATATGGTGCCCTAAGGTCTATGCCTCTGAAGAGACAATTCTTCCTACTCTCCACTCTGGGAACAATTTAACTGCAGCAGTGTAGGGTACCCAGAATGCTCCAAATATGCCTAGGATCATTGCTTAGCGCTCAGTCATCGTCATTTATACACCTTACAGCACAGAAACCCCTCCACCCAGCACTAGGCTGGAGACAAGTCATTTGTCTCACATTTATCTCTTCTACAATGCAATTAGGGAAATACACAAAAGCTGAGTTGCTACAGGACCTTGAGACTGAATGAGGTGCCCTTTAGCCAAATCTGATCAGATTCCAGACTGAAAGGTTCAACATCTGTTCCACCATTTGCTTTTCTTCATTTCTAATTTTTTGCCAGAAAACTCTGTTTCCTCTGCCAGGCACAAGCCACAGTGCAGCAGATCCTGTAATCTGCTCAGTCTGTATGGCTCCCTTGCTCATATTTCTCCCTGAACCTCGCTCTCTCGTCACCCTCAAGGCATAAGTGGCATACAAAGAAAGGAAATCCTGTCCTTGATTATTTTTCCCCAAAAGCTACTGATCCAACTTTCTTCTCCCTATCCTGGGAACCCTTTTTGGAATGTCATGTTCAGAAGGAGGATGGAGCCCTCTGCAGGGGATTGTGAAGTTTACTAATGGCAAGAATCTTGAGATCCCAAAGCACTAAATCCCCAAAGGTCAGATGGAAAAATTAAAGCCAAGAAGAATGCCAGACTATTTGTTACACCGTGCTTGTGTCTACACAGGCAAGGTGAAATGGAAACTCAGTGCAATCCTTTGAATAATGGAAAACACAAATGGCCATCCAGACCATTGGTTTATTGCCAATAGTTCCTATAGGATGGTTGGAGGAACACTGTGCTGATTGACATCCACCCTGTTGTGGCAGGGTGTCCTAACATCCCCAGCTTTTCCTCTCCCATCTCTAATATTCCCTCCAGTAATTAATTATGGACCCCTTGTCCATGAATTTATCCAAACCCATCTTGAATCTGCTGATATTTTCTGCCTGGACAATTTCCTGTGGTAATGAATCCCATATGCTTGCCACCCGTTGTGCAAAGAAGTGTTTCCTTTTGTTTGTTTTGAATCTTCCACCCTCAACTTCAATGGAGCAAGCTAAAATGCATCAACTAGAATTACACACACTTCCAAGTACGAGTCGATCGTGACTTTATATAGTGACAAAACAGGGCCTTTTAAAATATTTTTAATTCCCTTTCTGATGATGCCCAGCATTCAGTTGGCCTTTTTGATGGCTGTCACATATTGGACAATCTTTTTAATGTCACAAATAACTCCTAGATCTCTTTCTTGAGAGCTAATAGTTTAGAACTTATCATGTAGTTGTCATTTAGATTATTTTCCCAAGGTGCACTATTATACACTATGCTCAAATTGAAGGTTGTCTGGCATTTTTCAAACCATTCAATGCCAGGTTTATATGAGGCCTTTCTGACTTTTCATTTTTCTCATCTGTGCAGCATTTTAACACCCCAAAGAGCTTAGTCCTACCTGGAAACCTGGGGATTCCACTGCACACTTCCATTTCCAGAACATTTATGAAGGTGTTAAACAAAACCAGTCCTAACACTGACCCCTGGGGAACACCACTATTAACACTTCTCCCTCCTGAAAAGGGTTTTTTAAAAAATACTATTTGTTAAGCACTTACTACATGCCATGCTGGGGTAGATACTAGCTAATCAGGTTGGATGCAATCCATGTCCCGCATGGGGCTCACAGGTTTAATCCTCATTTTACAGATGAGGCAACTGAGGCACAGAGAAGTGAAGTGACTTGCCCAAGATCACACAGCAGACAAGTGGAGGAGCTGGGATTAGAACCCAGGTCCTTCTGACTCCCAAGCCCAAGCTTTATCCACTAGGCCACACTGCCTCTCCCTTGCCTCTGTTTCCTATATTTGATCCAATTTTCTCTCTATGACAGAATAATTCCCTATTGCACAGGGAATAGAATATTCCCTCAAACTCTATGATTCCTGAGGTATTTTAAAAAGTTTTTGGTCTGGAATCCTGTCAAAGGCTTTTTGAAAACCTAACTGTGTTTTCTGCACTGCTTCTCTATCAAGCCACATGTTTATTAATCCTTTCAACAACCTTCAGCAGGTTAGTGAAGAATAACTTCCCCTTTCAGTAATCATGTTGTCTTTCCCCCAAGAGATTGTGTTTTTCTAAGAGCTCACTAATCCTAAACTTAAAAATAGACCCTTATTTTCCAGGTATAGAAGTGGGATTTTCCAGCGTTCATTGACTAGATCACCTTTGGAGCCTTTTTCATAACTGTGAGTCACAATGATGATCCACCAGTCCTCTGTTTCAGTGGTAATTTGTAATAAGAAGTTACATTCATTCAATCATACTTATTGAGCACTTACTGCATGCAGAGCATTGTACTAAGTGCTTGGGAGAGTACAATACAACAATAAACAGACACAATTCCCTGTCCACTACGAGCTTACAGTCTAGAGGAGTTCTGCACCTTCCCTTTTGAATTCCTTTAGAACTCTTGGGTGGAGGCCATCTGGTCCTGGTGATCTGTTCACATATACATTATCAATTTGGTCTAAGGCATCCTGGATGATGACAAGAGTCTACTCCATTTCCTTTTAAGTGCTACAACCCCTCCCCTCCCCCCAAACTAATTTGGGTGTGGGGACTCTAACATCTTCCTTGGTAAAGACCTAACTCAAATAAAGCCTCTATATTAACTACTTTTTATTTCTGAACGCACCTACCCCCAGGATGGTGGTAATGAATTTCACAAGCTTATCAAGTGAAGTAGTGGTTCCATTTGTTGGTTGAGAAAAATCCTGCTATTGAGAAAAAAGGGGTGTTGGGGGGATGGATTAACCAGATTGGCTGTTTATGTTGATTGAATTATCCAGGTAATTACTTCAACCACCATTAATACAGTATCAAACACTTAGTACAGTGCTCTATACCCAGTAAATGCTCAATAAATACCATTGATTTCTCTTTGACTTTGTAGTCCCAGAAAGGAAGTTCACTAATGAGCCCAGGAAAAATATTGAGTATCCTACCTTTCCAGTAATGTCTCTGACCTCCTGCTCAGAGGTGAGGTTTCCCTAAATTTTTATTGTGTTTTTAAACAGCCTAGAGTTGCCTCTGCTTCCACTGTAAGAATGTCTATGGCTATCAGAGCAGAGCTTGCCTCCCTGATTATCATCACACACCGAGAAATTATTGCTCCAGGTTCCAAAGTGTGGGTGCAGAGGGGAGAAGACTAACCTTCTCCAAACAGTGACCCTGGAGAACTGGGGGCATCTGCAATAATAATAAAAATAATAATAATAATAATGGCATTTTTTAAATGCTTACTATGTGCAAAGCACTGTTCTAAATGCTGGGGGAGAATACAAAGTGATCAGGTTGTCCCATGTGGGGCTCACAGTCTTAATCCCCATGTTACAGATGAGGTAACTGAGGCTCAGAGAAGTTGAATGACTTGCCCAAGGTCACACAGCAGGCATGTGGTGGAACTGGGATTAGAACCCATGACCTCTGACTCCCAAGCCCGAGCTCTTTCCACTGAGCCATGCTGCTTCTCTAATAATAATAATGATGGAATAATAATGAAAGTAGCACTTAAGTGCTTACTGTGAGTTGAGCACTGGGGTAGATAGGATATGAGACGAGACATAGTTACAGCCCCATGGGGCTCATAATCTATTTTATCCCATTTTACAGATGAGGAAACTGAGGCCCAGAGAAGTTAGGTGACTTGCCCAAGGTCACATAAGATGTCAGTGGCAGAACTGGGACTCAAACCTAGTTCTCCTAATGCCCAATTAAACATCAGTCTTCCCTGGGGAGAGATGACCAAAGTGATCCAGCTCTCAGCCTGAGAAAGCTCTTGAGATTGGGATCCTCTTCCTTGCCCACAAGGGGCTTCACTAGGAATCAACCATAGAACTCTCCCCAGAGAACGGCAGGCTAGTCAGACCCCACAAATGGACAGTTACTTTTGTCCTTGGAGAAACAGCCTCCAGAGTCATGAGATCCAGGAGTAGTGGAGAGCAATCAAATCCAGTTCCCGTTGCCTGAAGTTAGAACCTCAGCTTCACCACTTCACCTCTGAATCCATTCAAGACTGTAAGCTCGTTATGGGCAGGGAATGTGTTTGTTTATTGTTATATTGTACTCTCCCAAGCACTTAGTACAGTGCTGTGCACACAAACGCTCAATAAATTTGTTTGACTGATTGACTACTGAAGATTTTCCCTGAGGGAGACCAAAGACAAACATTTGCTGATTCCTGGATTTTGTGGAGAGGTCTTCTATGGGTCAAGGCCAGAAGTTAAGTGGGTCTCTGGATTGTCCAGCCATGTTCCCTTTATTATTTTTATTCTTATTAGTAATAACAAAGGTATTTGTTAAGGGCTTACTAGATGCTAAATACTGTACTAAGTGCTGAGGGTAGATACAAGATAATCAGGTCAAATGCAGTCCCTGACCCTCTTGGGAAAGACTAAGCAGGAGGGAGAACAGATATTCAATCCCTATTATACACAGGAGGAAGCTGAGGCATGGAAAAGTTTTCTCACAATAATTATAATTACGGTATTTGTTAGGAGCTTTCTACGTGCCAAGCACCATACTAAACACTGGGGTAGACACAAGTGAAATAGGCTGGGCACAGTCCCTGTCCCAAACGTGACCCATAGTCTATAGGGAAGGGAGAACAGGTATTGAATTCCCATTTTACAGTTGAGGAAACTGGGGCTCAGAGAAATGAAGTGATTTACCCAAGGTCACACAGCAGGCAAGTGGCAGAGCCAGGATTAGAATACAGGTCCTCTGACCCCTGAGGCCTGTGCTCTTTCCACTAGGCCATGCTGTGTTACTCATTCTTCTTTCTCTATACTCCCGGCCCACAAATCTGAAATGGATAGTGTCTTGTGAGAATGGCAGCCTTGTGGGCCTGAAGAGAAGCAGGACATATGGGAAAGAGAAGTTTGGACTCACCATTCTTGTCGGCCCGACGGAATATCTATGAAAAAAAAAAAAAGGAAGATGCAGTGTCAGCATTCTGTGGAGCTGCCTGGCCGCCTCAGTGCTTTCTCTCTAAAACACCAGATTGCACTGGATCCCAATGATTCCCTTTGTGGGTTCAGTCCCACTCTCTCTCTCTCCATCTCCAAGAAGGACAAAGGGGGGATGGGGAGAAATGCCAAGGGCAAGTAACCTCATCCCGTCACTCGCTCTTGGTCAGGTCTAGGGCTTTACTGTGAGAGGAGAGAAGCACAGGGTGAGTGTAGTTTTGTATTTGGGATCAACAGTATTTTCCTTCAAGTGCTTTGTAATCCTGCATCTCTGGAGTGAATACTTTTTAATGTTAGGAGCACAATCTTAGTAGGTCTGTGGGTGGGAAAGAGGTATGGTAAATTTAGGTCTAAAATGAAGTCACACACACACACACACACACACCCCACACACACCCCCATCAGATTTGCTGTGGTTTGGATCACTCAGGTGGGAATGAACAGGTGTAAATGTGCAAAATATAATATTAGACGATGACAGATTTCTCCACACAGCCAATTGTGAATGACATTGAGTGGGGAGATGGAGCCCAGCCTTGCAGGTGGGTTCTAAATACTTATATTTAGCAGCCCCCAAATGTCCCCAAACCCCTTCTGTTCTCCTTAGTGATACTATGATGATGCATCTTGTGGGCAGCAGGAGTCTGGAAAAGAAAAGGAGCAGGCCTGGGAGTTGGGGAGAGAAGCAGGAAGGCGGACTTGCAACTATTACAACTTGGTGTCATCCTCGACTCCGCTCTCTCATTCACCCCTCACATCCAAGCCGTCATCAAAACCTGCCGGTCTCAGCTCCACAACATTGCCAAAATCAGCCCTTTCCTCTCCATCCCAACCGCTACCCTGCTCATTCAAGCTCTCATCCTATCCCGTCTGGACTACTGCATCAGCCTTCTCTCTGATCTCCCATCCTCGTGTCTCTCTCCACTTCAATCCATACTTCATGCTGCTGCCCGGATTGTCTTTGTCCAGAAATGCTCTGGGCATGTTACTCCCCTCCTCAAAAATCTCCAGTGGCTACCAATCAATCTGCGCATCAGGCAGAAACACCTCACCCTCGGCTTCAAGGCTGTCCATCACCTCGCCCCCTATTACCTCACCTCCCTCTCTCCTTCAACAGCCCAGCCTGCACCCTTCGCTCCTCTGCTGCTAATCTCCTCACCGTACCTCGCTCTCGCCTGTCCCGCAATCGACCCCAAGCCCACGTCATCCCCCAGGCCTGGAATGCCCTCCCTCTGCCCATCCGCCAAGCTAGCTCTCTTCCTCCCTTCAAGGCCCTGCTGAGAGCTCACCTCCTCCAGGAGGCCTTCCCAGACTGAGCCCCTTCCTTCCTCTCCCCTTCGTCCCCCTCTCCATCCCCCCATCTTACCTCCTTCCCTTCCCCACAGCACCTGTATATATGTATATATGTTTGGACATATTTATTACTCTATTTATTTATTTATTTTATTTGTACATATCTATTCTATTTATTTTATTTTGTTAGTATGTTTGGTTTTGTTCTCTGTCTCCCCCTTTTAGACTGTGAGCCCACTGTTGGGTAGGGACTGTCTCTATATGTTGCCAATTTGTACTTCCCAAGCGCTTAGTACAGTGCTCTGCACATAGTAAGCGCTCAATAAATACGATTGATGATGATATTATTCAAACTATTTTTCCACAGCTTATTTTTCCTGGTCAAGTAGAAGAGGCAGCAAAGACCCCCCAGACTGTGAGCCCCATGTGGGACAGGGACTGTGTCCAACCTGGTTGATCTACCCCAGTGCTTAGTACAGGGCTTGGCACATAGTAAGTGCTTAACAAATACCATAGTTAGTCATATTATTATTATTATTATTGAGACAGAAAAACAGGCCAGGGAAGTAAGAGAAAGATCAGGAGAGCACGGTATTGCTAAAGCCAAGATTTGAAAGCCTCTTCTCGTCAACCTCACCACTTATGTCCTACCTCTGGCCTGGAACTCCTTCCTCTTCATATCTAACAGATGATCACTCTCCCTACTTTCAAAGCCTTATTAAGAGCACATCTCCTCCAAAAGGCCTTGCTAAGCCCTCATTTCCCCTACTCTCTCTTCCTTCTGTGTCACCCAAATGAATGAATACTCTGAGGCACAAAGAGAGACTAGTTGCATGGCCTAGTGGAAAGAGCACAGGCTTGGGATTCAGGGGACCTGGGTTCTAATTCCAGCTCCACCATTTGCGTACTTTTTGACCTTGGGTAAGTCACTCAACTTCTCTGTGCTGTGGTTTCCTCATCTATAAAATGGTGTTTCAATACCTGTCCTTCCTTTCTCTTGGACTGTGAGCCTCATAGGAGATAGCTGTGTGACTTTGGGCAAATCACTTAAATTCTCTGGGCTTCAGTCACCTCATCTGTAAAATGGGGACTAAGACTGTGAGCCCCACGTGGGGCAACCTGATCATCTTGTATTCCCCCCAGCGCTTAGAACAGTGCTTCGCACCTAGTAAATGCTTAACAAATGCCATTATTATTGTTATTATTATTAATTACTCTCCCCACCTTCACAGCCTTATTGAAGGCACATCACCTCCAAGAGGCCTTCCCAGACTAAGCCCCACTTTTCCTCATCTCCCACTTCCTTCTGAGTCATCCTGACTTGCTCCCTTTGCTCTTCACCCCCTCCCCTAGCCCCACAGCACTTATGCACATATCTGTAATTTTATTTATTTGTATTGATGTCTGCCTCCCCCCATCTAGGCTGTGAGCTCATTGTGAGCAGGGATCGTTACTTTTTATTGTTGTAGTGTATTTTCCCAAGCATTTAGCACAGTGCTCTACACACAGTAAATGCTTAATAAATAGAATTGAATGAATGAATGATTTGTACCCTTTATTTATCCCACCCTCAGTCCTACAGCATTTATGTACATGTCTGTAATTTATTTTAACATCTTTCTACCCCTCTAGACTGTAAGCTCCTTGTGGGCAGGGAACATGCTTACCAACTGTTATATTGTACTTTTCCAAGTGGTTACTACAGTGCTCTGTACACAGTAAGTGCCCAGTAAATACAATTGATTGATTGAGAAGAGAGTAATCAACAGTTTCAAAGACCAAAGAAATGTCCAGAAGAATGAGAACAGAGATGAGGCCAGTGGATTCAGCCAGGAAAGGACTGAGACAATCTTAGCGAGAGCAGATTTGGGGAGTGGTGTAGGTGAAGTGCAGAATGGAAGGAAGGTAAGGTGATGATACGAGAGGGAGGAATAAGAGGGGTACAGAGAAACCTACCGTGTTGGAGTGAGAGCAGTAGGGAATATGATTTTATAAGGCTTGTGAGATAGCAAGGCATTGGACCAGGATTAAAGGCAATCTACCCAGAGTGTAGAACTAGGGTTCTATGGGGTCCTAAGGATGGAGACCATCAGAGGTGGTGGGGATAATGGGGCTAAAGCACAATATGGCAAGAGAGAGGTGGGTGGTGGTCTTGGGCTGAGAGGCCCGGGGTTGAGACTTAGAGCAGAATGGGCTTTGGATGAGTAGGAAGCTGGGTCACGTTGGAGTACTTGTTGGCACTAAGGAAGGAACAGGGGCATGTGGTTGAGAGTATAAGGGAAGCAAAAAGGACATCTTTATTCCTGGGCACAAGTAGTCAATGGGAACATTCAGGGTGGTGCATCAGGAAGCATGAGAGCACAAAGAGAGACAGACAGTCTCAAAGGAGAAGAAATAATCCAGAAAAGAGACACACAGGGAGACAGGACACACATGAACACACACCCCCTCAGATCCACAGTGCTGCAAATTTTTTTTCAGGTGGAATGCCATGGTTTCGGCACCACCTTCGTGCATCAGGAGATCTGAGGGGCTTATGCAGAGTGTCAGGGCTCAATCAATCAATCGTATTTATTGAGTGCTTACTGTGTGCAGAGCACTGTACTAAGTGCTTGGGAAGTACAAGTTGGCAGCGTATAGAGACAGTCCCTACCCAACAGTGGGCTCACAGTCTAGAAGGGGGAGACAGAGAACAAAACCAAACATATTAACAAAATAAAATAAATAGAATAGATATGTACAAGTAAAACAAATAGAGTAATAAATATGTACAAACATATATACAAGTGCTGTGGGGAAGGGAAGGAGGTAAGATGGAGGGATGGAGGGGGAGGCGAGGGGGAGAGGAAGGAGGGGGCTCAGTCTGGGAAGGTCTCCTGGAGGAGGTGAGCTCTCAGTAGGGCCTTGAAGGGAGGAAGAGAGCTAGCTTGGCGGATGTGCGGAGGGAGGGCATTCCAGGCCAGGGGGATGACGTGGGCTGGGGGTAGATGGCTGGACAGGTGAGAACGAGGCATGGTGAGGAGATTAGTGGCAGAGGAGCGGAGGGTGCAGGCTGGGCTGTTGAAGGAGAGAGGGAGGTGAGGTAATAGGGGGCGAGGTGATGGACAGCCTTGAAGCCGAGGGTGAGGTGTTTCTGCCTGATGCGCAGATTGATTGGTAGCCACTGGAGATTTTTGAGGAGGGGAGTAACATGCCCAGAGCATTTCTGGACAAAGACAATCCGGGCAGCAGCATGAAGTATGGATTGAAGTGGAGAGAGACACGAGGATGGGAGATCAGAGAGAAGGCTGATGAAGTAGTCCAGACGGGATAGGATGAGAGCTTGCATGAGCAGGGTAGCAGTTTGGATAGTGAGGAAAGGGAGGATCTTGGCAATGTTGTGGAGCTGAGACCGGCAGGTTTTGGTGACGGCCTGGATGTGAGGGGTGAGGGGCTCAACTATTCTTGTGTGAGGTTGGTCAATGATCTATTTTCATCAGCAAGTCCCATTTTCACAGAGTGGCAGTGGCATGATGCAGCTTCCAAAATGCAACAAACCTGCTGCACTGTCCAGATGGGCTCATATGGACTCAGAGATAAAGCGATCCACATTCAGTCTCCAGCAGATCATGGACCATCAGAGCTCAAAGACAAAGCAAATCTCAGTCCTTGCTCTCTGTGGCTTATGGGATGTGGTGTCAATCCAGTCCTTCCTTCTTCCCTTTAGATATCTTTTTCTAGATTTTTTCCCTTGAGAGACCCCCAGCCCTGGTCCCAGCCTCAGCCTGCCACGGCCTCCTGGTTAGGAAGTCTAGGAAATGAGAATCTGTCAAGGAGTGGAAAGGACTTAAAAATCATAGTAATAATTGTAGTATCTGTTAAATACCTAGTATGTGCCAAGCACTGTACTAAGTGCTGGGAGGGATACAAGATAATCAGGTTGGACACAGCTCCCGTCCCACATGAGGCTCACAGGGGAAGGGAGAACAGGTATTAAATCCTCATGAGGAGGAAACTGGGGTACAGAATGTAAATGACTTGCCCAAGGTCACACAGCAGGCAAGTGGCAGATTTGGGATTAGAAACCAGGTCTCCAGACTCTGAGTCAGTAGGCCATGCTGCCTTTCATGGATGGTGGCCAGAATAGCTGGGGCTCTCCCCACTGTGGAAACCCTAGACTTGGCAGCCATGAAGTGACACCCACTTAAGAAAACCCATAGGCAAAGACAGGGCAAATTGCACTATGTCAGAGAGCTGCAGCTTGTCTAACTCTTAGAGCACACAACCGGAGTTGCCCGCAGCCTAACAAAGCCTCCCTGATCAGCAACCATGTGGTCGCAGTGAGATGCTTAGAAAAATCTTTCAGCTCCAAGAGGTGGAGAGGGGCTCTTATGTTCACAGATGGGTAAACTGACACCAATCAACCAGGCACAGCCTTGCGCTCCACCTGGAACCCCTGACTGAGCCTCATGTGCAATTGGGGTTATCTATAGCAAGCTGTCCTCAAACTCTTGAAGATGGCCTCGCTCTCAAGCTGCAACAGAACATCACCCATAGAAAGGAGGGTGGTCAAGGGGAGAAGTGGCGTGGCTCAGTAGAAAGTGCATGGGCCCAGGAGTCAGAGGACCTGGGTTCTAATCCTAGCTCTGCCACTTGTCTGTTGTGTGACCTTGGGCAAGTCACTTCACTTCTCTGGGCCTCAGTTACCTCATCTGTAAAATGGGGCTTTTAAGACTGTGAGCCCCAGGAGGGACATGGACTGTGCCCAACTTGATTAATTTGCATTTACCCCAGCACTTAGTACAGTGCCTGGGCACATAGTAAGCACTTAAATATCATTTTATAAAAAGAGGTGGGGGGAAGGAGGGTCAGAGTGTCCAAAAGGGGAGAGAGAGGGTGGCATTAAACTTCAGTCATGATCTCCTGGGCTCTGGGGGCCAGCCTGGAGACAACCTCCAATGACCAAGATCTTTCACTATTCAAGCCAGGCAAGAGGAGAGTGGAAAGACATAGTGGGTGGAGGAGGCTTCTGAGAGATATTTTCAGTGTCGTTAGTCAGTGGCATTTCAAAACCAATGCCGGCAGAGCTGACCTCAGAAAGAAGCGTGGGCATATGGCTACCCGATGGAGGGAGTCAGGAGTGTGAATAAGCCAGGGAGGGACAGGAGGCACAGCTGAGGCTGGAGAGCAGAGGGGAAAAAGCAACTGCTTACGGGACAAAGGGGAAGCAAATCCTAGACCTTGACACTGGAAAACTGTTACGGTGCTGTTACTGGGGCCTTTTCTCCTCATTAGAGTGGCTAATGGTCTTGTGGCTGAGGACTGAGACTCCACAGCATCCTTGCCATACAGGGCACCACCCACTACCTCTATAACAAACACAGAGGGTGGTAAATCCCAGACTTACATAGTCCAAATTTGAGACAGGACTAGGCTAGGGCAGGAGTTGGTCCTGAGGCTAGGACTTATTAGGAAAAAAACCAGAAAAGAGAGAAGAGAGGAGTACTGAGCTGGCCTTTCTCTCTGGCAGCTGACAAGTAAATAGGAAGAGTTAGAGATGACTGCACATTTATCTGAGTTGGTAAAAGGTCACACAATGCTAAATCATAAAGGAGTGATGGGACTCCCAGAACCTTAAGTAATCCAGCAGCTCAGATCAGTACAGTCAGTTCAGACCCATCAAGCCAATTCCAGTCAAAGCAGAATGGTTCCTTGCTGGAACTCTGGTGCAGAAAAAATCCATTCCAACCCACCTCCTCCCCAAGGTTCTAATTCAGTCCAGTATTCAACAGCTGAGTAAGGAGGAAGATTCTTCACTCCTTATTCCTGGAGTTTGAAAGGAATGAAGTGAAATAAAGAAGCCTCAGATCACCTCACCTTCTTGTTTCTTACCTGCTAAGCCTATGCTCCTAGGCCCTCATCCTCCTGCCCCCCTTCCCTGGCCACGTCCAAACGCTCTCTTCATCCAGCCTTGAGGTCCAGCTGCCCCAGAGGGTTGGGCGTTGCGAAAGGGTTCTACTTGGCTTGAAGTAACTACTTATCCCATGGCTCGGCACGCTTCATAGCCCATTTGTCAGAGGGAAATGCCAAGCGCCAGGAGGGAGGGGGACATTCATTGTGCCCAGTTTCAAGGACTAGGCAGGCACCAGGCAAGGGAGGATGGCAAAGGGGCAGGATGGGGTGAATGAGGCTGAACTAAAGCAGGAGAATCATCCAACTTCCACCTCCCATTTCTCACTCCACCTGCCCTCTCGCCCCAGATTAAATGCCAGGTGGCAAACCATCTGGCTATGGAATTGAATTCTGGGGGAGACACAAACATCCAGTGGATTCCCTAGCCAACACTAAGAAAGAGATTGAGAGGTGGGGGTTGAAAGGGACTGAATCTCCACTGCCTGATAGGGTGATGACTAATTTTTCTATGTTTCCTCCACAAAAAAAATCATATATATATATAAAAGAACTGGGGGAGGGAAATGAATAGCTGCTACCAGGGTATTCTCTGTTGAGGGCAACATACTCATTCATTCATTCACTCGTATTTATCGAATGCCCTTTAGGAGAGGAGAGGAAGTGTGGAGGAAGGGAAAGGAGACCTTAGGTAGGAAGAAGTCTAAGAGGAGCTGACATTTGGGCATCTCCAGCATGGCTCTCATATTACTGGTTCACCAATTCTCAGAATCTTACAGAAAACTGTATCTTTTAAAAGTGATATCAGTGAAACTTTCAGCTAAGCCGCCAAAACTCAATCACTTTCTTGTCTATCCTCGGGTATTCCAAGTGACCCCAGGATATCCCATCAGGTCTGTTAGTGTGTAGGAGACCCAGACACAAGTTGATCCTGTTTAATTGGGATTTTCAATATTTCTCACCCCAGACAGACCCTGTCTCGTGGATGTAGCTGCGGCCCCAGGGATCCACTGATGACAACTGGCACAGGAAAAATAACTTTCAGCAGTAGTGCTGCTTCTAGCTCTGGAGGATGGAAACTCCAGTCAATCAATAAATTGATCAATTTACTGAGTGCTTACTGTGTGCAGAACTCTGTACTAAGCACTCGTGAGAGTACAGTAGACACATTCCCTGTGCACAGCGAGTTTACAGTCTAGAGGGGGAGACAGACATTAATATAAATCTATTTATTATTGAGTTCCCAGTCTGCAACATGCTTAGCAGCTGGGAACCGGGGCAGTCTTTGACCAGACTGAGAAGGGATCCGGGAAAGAGAAAGGTGGGGGCGAAAGATGTTCAGGTAGACTGTAATCTTGTTGTGGGCAGGGAACGTATCTACTAACTCTGTTACAGTGAACTCTCCCAAGCATTTAGCACAGCCCCCTCTACACAGTTAAGCACTTGATAAATAAGATCGAGCGAGTGATTCCCGATTCCAAATCCTCAGCCCAGACCTGAATTCTGCTGTAATAACAATAATGATAGTATTTGTTAAGCACTTACTATGTGCAAAGCACTGTAAGCAGCATGGCTCAGTTTACTCTCAAGCATGGGCTTGAGAGTCAGAGGTCATGAGTTCAAATCCCGGCTCCGCCAATTGTCAGCTGTGTGACTTTGGGCAAGTAACTTAACTTCTCTGTGCCTCAGTTCCCTCATCTGTAAAATGGGGATTAAGACTGTGAGCCCCACGTGGGACAACCTGATCACCTTGTATCCCCCCCAGCGCTTAGAACAGTGCTTTGCACATATTGAGCGCTTAACAAATGCCATCATTATTATTATTATTCTAAGCGCTGGACTGTCTCCGTATCACCCTAGTCGGGTGGAGCGGGGATCGGGTTGTACGCTGGACAGTGGCTCCGAATCGGTTTCAGTAGCTCCAGGAAAATCTCTACCACTTTATGTCCCCAGCTCCGAGAAGGGAGGGTTTTGATGGCCCGGGCCAGCCAGCATTTCTCTCGCGGAATTCTCCGCTCCTTAAACCGTCCTCCCGGAACTGAGCCCAGGGTTCAGCCCCTTCCCGGGTTCGGTCCGGTTTCTTGGAGCGGCACTTTTCAAACCCCGAATCTCACTCCCGTCCCCGCCCTGCCCCATTCCGGCCCTGGAAAGGATGGCTTGTTCGGCGCTGCCGAACTTCGGGATGGGGCCCCACCCGACAGGACTGGGATGGGAGCTTCGGGAATTTTCGCGGTTGGGAGTGCGTCCAGGATATTGAAAGGGCCCAAACCCCGCAGCTTCGTTTATGGTACGTAGAGACGCCTCTGTAATAATAATAATAATAATAATGTTGGTATTTGTTAAGCGCTTACTATGCAAAGCACTGTTCTAAGCGCTGGGGTAGATACAAGGTAATCAGGTTGTCCCATGAGGGGCTCACAGTCTTCATCCCCATTTTACAGATGAGGGAACTGAGGCCCAGAGAAGTGAAGTGACTTGCCCAAAGTCACACAGCTGACAATTGGCGGAGCCGGGATTCGAAGCCACGACCTCTGACTCCAAAGCCCGTGCTCTTTCCACTGAGCCACGCTGCTCTGTAGGCTGCTAAATGTAGCTGGGGCTTTCATTCATTCATTCAATCGTATTTATTGAGCCCTTACGGTGTGCAGAGCACTGTACTAAGCGCCTGGAAAGTATAATACAGCAATAAAGAGGGACAATCCCTGCCCACAACGGGATCCCAGTATGGAGCCCCTCCTCCCTCCCGACCCCTACTGATCATCACTCCCTCCACCAAAGCCCGGCGAAGAGTCGGGGTGCGGAGGAGCGGCACTGTACGAGCCGGCCCGGAGCGAGTTCTCCTCATCGGCTCTCTGGCAATCTCCCCTTCACAGCACTCCGCGGGTTCCCTGCCCTTTTCTCTCTCGTTGCTTGGGCTAATCTCTCCCCCCGCCCCGCCCAACGCCCACCGAATTCCCTCTCTCTCCTCCCGTCCCCTCCACCTGGAGCTGTTAGAAGGGGACACCAAAAGGCTCAAGTCCGGAGTCAGCCCGGGAAATGGGGCCTCCCCCCCAAGCCTGATCCCAGCTCTGTCCGTAGCCGACCGGCTCCCTTCCCCCTGGCCCCGTCCCGTCCCCGGCTTCTCCCCCTACGGTCTTTCCTCCCAGACGAGTGCTACAGAGCAGGGGGAGCCGGAGGGCGGGGGGATGGGGACAGTGGGGTGAGAATCGCCCGTGGCGGGGAAATCCCGGAAAGGGGAGGAGGTCCGGGATCAAGCCCTCCGGACGGCGGGGCGGGGGGCCCGGCGATACTCACGTCCAGGATGACCGAGGTGCCCCTCCGGGGCGGCGCCGGGCACAATCCGTGTCCGGCCCTCGGCCCCTCGGGCAGCGGCTCCCTGGGGTCGCTCATCCTGGCGCCCACCCAGCGCAGCAGCCCTCCCAGTGCCCGGCCCTGCGGCGGCGGCTTGCGAAGCAGCCTGTGCACGCCGTCCCTGCAGAGGCGCGCTGCCTGCTCGCACATCGCTCACGCCGCCCTCATGCTGAAGCCGGGACCTCCTCCCCCCACGCCGCATCACCTCTCCTCGCCGGCTCCGGGAGGCGTCGTCGCCGCCGCAAACCCCGCCCCCGCTCGCCCGCCCCCCCACCAGTCGCGTGGACACGGAGCCCAGCATCTCGTGCGCGGGGCTGGGAGCAAGAATCCCCAACAGCAACCACGCCTTCCCCTCATCTGGAGACTCCCCTCTCCCACTCGAGCCTGACACCCCCCAAAATCCCCTCCGATGGCTTTAGGACTTCTCCCATCTCAAACCCCGTGGTCCAACCCCTCTGCCTCCCAAGCCCAACGCTCTATCTCCCTCCCAGTCCTTTTAAGTTGTGTTTGTTAAGTGCTTGCTATGTGCCAAGCACCTGTACTAAACACTGGGGTAGACACACGATAAGCAGATTGGATATAGTCCCCGTCACACATGGGGCTCATAGTTCTGACTATCTCTCACACTATCCCACATATGCCTGTCACGTTTCTGCCTCTGAACTTGGTCTCCCTCTGGTTCTCTTCTCCCCACTGTGGTGCCCTTCCTCAAAGATCTCCACCCTTTCCTCTGCTTCTCTGGAGAGCCCTACACAAGAGTCCTCGATTTTGAGGGGCAGAGGGAGCTGGACTCCTGGCTCCTCTCCCTAACTTTGGAACTGAAGCTGATCCTTTTGGTTAGGGCCAGGTCCCTTTGCTTCCCCTCCACTTCCTGACAGCCCAATTTCACCCCAACTCTGGGGAGAGGACAGAAACCCTGGAAACCAGCTATGTTCTGAAGAAACATAATCCACAATCTGAGATCCTACTCCCCTCACCCAGCCCACTACCACCAGCTGGGATCTTCTCTTCCCTCGATTTCATCAAACCTCCCTTCCTTTCACAACCTTTCTAAAAAGCCATCACCTCCACGAGGTCCTCCCTGAATAATTTTTCCATCTTAATCCTATCAGCCCCCTGGCACCTCAACACTCACATATCTTCTTATCTACCTATCAATCTTTGTTTTATCTAAACTGACATACTCTTAACAATTATAATTTCACTGTTTTACCCTGCTTGGCTTTCTCATCGGATTTTAAACTTCTTGAGAGCCAGGACCATTCCTCAAGTATCTATTCTAGTGCCCTGACCTCAGGAGAGGTTTGATAAATATTGATGATGATAAGGGGGATGGGGATCCAAATGAAGAGGGCCAGTGACTGCTCTGCCTTGTCTCCTTTTGAGAGCCATTCATCAGCCTGTCCTCCATAGCTCATTTCTCCCTTTCTCCAACACCTGCTCCAATTGGCTTTCCCAGAATTTCTTAGTTAAATAAAAGGAAAACTTCCCAACTTTTCCATGATAGTGAAGGATCCCTCTTCCTAGCCCCACCTCTTCCATGATGGCCCTAGAGTTGGGATTCTCTCAGTTGTTCCCCTGAGTTTTAGCTTCAGTTCTTGGCTGTCCCATATTTCTCTGGCCTTGCTGTCACAGATTGGTCAGTAGCCTCTTCACTACCCCTATTGCTCTTCTCCCTCTCCCTCCCCAGGCCTCAGGGAAGCACCGCTACACCCCCTGCACCCCCACCCCAACCTGGGGCATTACTCATTGTTTTCACCCCTTGCTCAGTCCAAGCTTCTATTTCCTGGCTTTTTCTGCCTTCTAGGACCTTAACAGATCCATCTCCCCAGAACTTCCATCGATTCAGGTAAACTGAGCCCCTACTGTGTGCTAAATTTTTCACCAGTGTCACAATGGTCACACAACACAGAGAAGACAACATTCCTGCTCTTGAGAAAGTTAGATCCAAAAGAGGCAAAGCATGATAGACCATCAGAGATATCCAAAAACACATAGCAGAGAGAACAGCATAATAATAATTATGGCATTTGTTAAGCACTTACTATGTGCCAAGCACTGTTCTAAGCACTGGGGTAGATACAAGGCATTCAGGTTGGACACAAGTCCCTGTCCCATATGGGCCCACAGTCTCAATCCCCATTTTACAGATGAGGTGACACAGAGGAGTTAAGTGACTTGCCCAGGGTCACACAGCAGACAAGTGGCAGAGGCTGGATTAGAACCCGTGACCTCTGATTCCCAAGCCCGTGCTCCTGCCACTAGGCCATGCTGCTTCTCTGAGTAGCAGCATGAGAAGCAGCATGGTGTAGTGGATAGAGCATGGGCCTGAGTGTCAGAAGGTCATGGTGTCTAATACCAGCTCCACCACTTGTCTCCTGTGTGATCTTGAGCAAGTCACTTCACTTCTCGGCGCCTCAGTTACCTCATCTATAAAATGGGGATTGGTAATTTGAGCCTCATGTGGGACAAGGACTGTGTCTAACCCAATTTACTTGTATCCACCCCAGGGCTTAGTTCAGTGCTTGGCACATAGTAAGCACTTAATTACCACAATTATTATTATTAAATTTTGGAAAGACTGACAATCCAGAAGCAGATGTGACAAACACTGCAATTGGTAGGTACATCAGCAGGGTATCTATTTTTATGTGCACACAACATTCCTTGCATATAAGTCTTTTCAATCACCTCTACATGCATAAATAAGCTCTTCATTAGTAGGGCCATATTTGAATATGAAGGACAGCTGTAAACAATACATATAACTTTTCTTAGTATATATACAGGTCTTTCATACAAGTGGTACACACCCAATGTCAGGGAGGAGGGCATTCTGAAGAGTTAAAGATGTATTGGGACTTGGTCCTCTTCCACCCCCAGCAATGTAATAATAATAATGATGGCATTTATTATGTGCTTACTATGTGCAAAGCACTGTTCTAAGCACTGGGGAGATTACAAGGTGATCAGGTTGTCCCATGGGGGGTTCACAGTCTTAACCCCATTTTACAGATGAGGTAACTGAGCCACAGAGAAGTGACTTGCCCAAAGTCACACAGCTGACAATTTGCAGAGCTGAGATTTGAACCCATAACCTCTGACTCGAAAGCCCATGCTCTTTCCATTGAGCCACGCTTCTTCAATCCAATATACTTCATGCTGCTGCCCGGATCATCTTTGGGCAGAAATGCTATGGGCATGTTACTCCCTCCCTCAAAAATCTCCAGTGGCTGCCAGTCAACCTACGCATTAAGCAAAAACTCCTCACTCTCGGCTTCAAGGCTCTCCATCACCTCGCCCCCTCCTACCTCACCTCCCTTCTCTCCTTCTACAGCCCAGCCTGCACCCTCTGCTCCTCTGCCACTAACCTCCTCACTGTACCTCGTTCTCGCCTGTCCCACCACCGACACACGGCCCACGTCCTCCCCCTGGCCTGGAATGCCCTCCCTCCACATATCCACAAAGCTAGCTCTCTTCCTCCCTTCAAAGCCCTACTGAGAGCTCGCATCCTCCAAGAGGCCTTCCCAGACTGAGCCCCCTTTTTCCTCTCCTCCTTCCCCCAGCACCTGTATATATGTTTGTACAGATTTATTACTCTATTTATTTTACTTGTACATATTTACTATTCTATTAATTTTGTTAATCATGTGCATCTAGCTTTAATTCTATTTGTTCTGATGACTTGACATCTGTCCACATGTTTTGTTCTCTGTCTCCCCCTTCTAGACTGTGAGCCCATTGTTGGGTAGGGACCGTCTCTGTATGTTGCCAACTAGTACTTCCCAAGCTTTTAGTACAGGGTTCGGCACACAGTAAGCGCTCAATAAATGCGATTGAATGAATGAATGAATCTCACCTTGGCGGGGATGTTGAAACAGCCAGAATTAGAGAAGCGGCATGACCTAGATGGAAGTATTCATTCAATCGTATTTATTGAGCACTTACTGTGTGCAGGGCACTATACTAAGCGCCTGGGAAGTACAAATCAGGGGGTTTGGTTTCTAATCCCACCATTTGCCTTGGGCTTCCTCATCTGAAAAATGGGGATTAATTGCTTGTTCTTCCTCTCAGAATGTTAGCCCCACGTGGGACAGGGCCTGGGTCTGATCTGATTACCTTGTATCTGTCCCAGCACTTGGCACATAGTAAGTGCTCAACAATACCACTATTATTATGATGATGCAAATGCCTATTGGGACTATAACATCAGTGGAAGCTTTCTTACAGAGGACCACCTGGAATTTTTCATATGGTTGGATAGTTTCAGCAGGAATTTTGGAAATGTTGGCTAATATGGGGCAGTAAAGATTGCAGTGACTACTGAGGTGGCAACTCTGGCAACTGCCTGTTGGTCTATGATGCTATGAAGCAGCATTAAAACTACACTGGCATTCATTTTGGCCTTTTCCTTAACTCCCTTCTGCATCACCCTGACTTGCTCCCTTTAGTCATTCTCCCCCACCCCCAGCCCAGCCCCACAGCACTTACGTCCATATCTGTAATTTCTTTTTTGTCAATGTCTGTCTCCTCCTCTAGACTATAAGCTTGTTGTGGGCAGGGAATATCTGCTATAGTGTACTCACCCCAGCACTTAGCACAGTGCTCTGAACACAAGGTGATTGACTGACTAAATGGGTTTTGTATGTGATTTTGTTCCATGCATTTTGCAATGTTCTGCATCCCATCTCACTTGTTGCAGCCAGTGGGGCTCTTGGTAAAGGATGAATCACTGGTGCTTGTGGCATCCTTGTCAGCCTGCCCAGGCCTTTCCTCTAACTGGGTCAAACCAGAGATTGAACTTGCTTGAGGCAAACCCTGGAAGGAATTATCTCCCTTCATAGCCTCCCCAACCACCCAACTCTTTCCATTCTGAGGTCTCCTTTACCAGCCACGCCTCCTCAGTGAACTGGGGGTAGGCTCACGCTAGCCTCTGAGCTATCATCCTCTCTTGAGAAAGGGGATTCTGCCATGAGTTTTTTTTGGGTAAGGAAACATAGGGTTGCCAGAGTGTTTGGCATCTAGGGCAGGGAGTCCATTGAGGAAAAGAACAGGGAGCCCTATGTGGGACAGAGACTGTGTCTGACCTGGTTGTCTTGTTTCCAACCCAGTGCTTATTACTTGTTTGGAACAGAGTAAGTGCTTATCAAATGCCACTATTATTATTTTCTTTTTCTTCTTATTGTACAACACAACCAGTTGGCATGAAAGCAATCTTGCCCAGGTGCTGTCTAAAACTAGTCCCTGGCCCTTTCCTTTACTTCTCTGTGTTTCAGCTTGGCCTCTTCTCTTCTGAGACCTCATTTCCTTAGAAACCTATAAGATAACTGATTGACACTGCCCCTTCCTGACTGAAAATAAGCATGTGGAAGAAAAGCTCTAGTGAGCTAAATGCTCCCTCTGCTGGCAAAAGCACGGTTATGTAATAGGCGGTGGTCTCTAAACACAGAATTGTGTAACTAGACCGTATATTGGGTGGGGCTCCTCCGTGCCTTGTTACTCTTCATTTGGTTTAATGTCGCCAAATATTTCCTGGTTACATTTGAAAATAGGAAAGCCAAGTTAGGGTTTCCTTTATTCCTTGGCTACAGCAGACCAACCTATAGGGTGGGATATCAGAAGGGCAATCAGATGCAGGCATCAGATGGGTTCTAGTACCTAGAGATGCTATTCCCAGTTTGGCATCCTGACCTTGATCCACAGCCACTGTATCTGCAATCATTTTTTCTTCATTTGACCCCAAAGTTTAGTGTAATTGCTTTGGTTGTACTTTTCCAATCAGTATAACACACTGGACCCAGATGATGCTCAATAAACTCCATTATTCCTGGTGGAAGTGGTTGGAGTGACGGAGGTGGAGAGGAAGCAGAATACAGTCATTCATAGGGTGGGTAGGATAACACTGGCTATGGTCCATTGGTCTGTGATCATTTTGGGCCATAAATGGGTCCTGCATGTAAAAAGCCTTCTTGACCACTTCACTGCACTCTGTGCTCCTAGTGAACATGACTGGCATGATGAGAGTGAAAGTGACCCTGTGCAAGCCCCTAAAACCATAATCAGTTCCTTCGTGCACTGAGGCTTATCCAGCCTTCTTGATGGAAGACTCCATTATATCATCCCAAACACATATAATCAGTGCGGGCTTCCTGGAGGAAACGGGGCCTTGAGGTGGATTTTGAATCAAGGGAGGAAAAGGAAGGTAAAGAGTGGAATATCCAGGAAAATAGAGGAGTGTGTAAAGGGGCAGTAGGGAGGTCTGCTTTTACTGTGAAGCAAACCAGTCATTGAAAGTTTTCTAAAATAGTGTTCAGTGCTTTATAGGTGAACCTGAGTCACTATCTGTTCTGTATGACAGCACTTCCTGTGTCCCCTAGTAAGGAGAGATGATGTTTATTTGAGAAGAGGTTGAGCCGCCCCATGTGGGACAGGGACTGTGTCTTATCTGATTATCTCAAATCTACCCCAGCACTTAGAATAGTACTTGGCACACAGTACGTACGTAAATACCGTTTATACAAATAGGCGAAGAATAAGAGAGAGATTAGGAAGATTAGGACCCTGGGCTCACTGTCTGATTTTGTTCAGGACCAGCAGTAATTATTGAGTGTCTACAGTATGTAGAGGACTGTATTGTTCTAGGTACTTGGGGATGTATAACAGAAAGAAAATGCCTGGTCCCTGCCCTTGAGGAGTTTATGTAGTCTCATGTTCTCCTAAACCCCTCCCACTGCTCCCCTAACTACTAGGTTAAGACAACAGGACCAAAACACTCACTTGCTAAGTTGACAAGTGGCAAAGTTTGAAAATATTCTTCAGAATCTACAAATATTTTAACAGCTCAAATGACATACATCTTCGTGAATTAATAGGATTTGCTACTAGTACATGCCACATTCAGTACAGAAGTATCAGGTGGAGAGCATTGAGACAAAATTACATCTTCTTACATACCTTCTGATTGGCCCAGGGGTGACCCTGATTGAAAGGTGCTTCCTGGAGGTGCCAAGGTTCTTGAACGGTTCTTCTCATCCCTCCACCAATTGTTTGGATTCTGGGGACTGTCCTGAGGCTCCCCACCATAAAATAATAATAAATAATAATTATGGTATTTGTTAAGCACTTATTAGTGCCAGGCTGTACTAAGTGCTGGGGTGGATACAAGCAAATCAGATTGGGCACAGTCCCTGTCCCATGTGGGGCTTACAGTCTCAATTCCCATTTTACAGATGAGGTAACTGAGGAACAGAGAAGTGGGATGAAGGAACATGATTAACGGCCTGAAAAAGCCTAAAATGCTCTGTCAATCAGGTGGATGTGTGACTTCAGGATTCCTGAGGTAAGCTCTGAGGTTGGACTAATGGTACTCAGCTACCAAAACCATTAAATCTTGATTGCATGGAACAGAATCAGCTGGGCAAAACATACCCATGGTCAAATGCAGCACTAAGTGGATTACTCCCACAACAAAGCTATTCAAACCAAATTGGGAACACAAAGGAGAGACTGAATATTTTCAGTTCCTCATTAAGCCCTCTGTGTGTGATTCACAAGTCCCTCTTGGATTTCTTTCAGGTTCTGGGCATGAAGGCCAGGGCTCATTTTCATGGTTTTGGAATGACAGTGTTTGCTCACCCAGGTTGGGTCCTAGAAGCTTCTATATCATTTGATGCTGCTCGGGTTCAAACTGAGTATCACATTCTACAGTAGCTTTCAGCTGCCTCCCTTCCACAGAGTTATGATAATGTTGCAAATCAGGTTACCCTGAGAGCCACAGTCCTTTGGAGATGGAGAAATTCAAGATAGCCATCAGAAAGGGAGTCCTCCTGTTAGACAAGCAGCCACAAACCATTACCCTCTCCCATCTTCATTTTACATTCCTTCCTGCTTCTTTATCACGGAGTGATGGCTTGATTGATTGATTATTAGCATTTATTTGATGGTATCTACTTTATATAGCACCATAGAGACTCTTGGGAAAAATATACAAAACCATGTAAATTGAAGGCAGTCCCTCCCCACATAGAATTTAAAAGCTAGAAGGGGAGACAAACACAGAAGTCACTCATGATTAAACATCAGAACTAGCTCTCTTCCCTCCTCTCCCTCATCTCCAGTTCAGGAGCAGCAAAAACCTCAGTGTTCCAAAACTGTACAGTGCTCATGATCCTTGCATCATCCACCCTCCACTCCTGGGGGAGGGGAGGTGGAGACTTTGGCATGATGGTTACGGGCAACAATCTTGGCAGGGGTTTGGGTCCTGAGCCCCCAAGCAATCTGGCTTCAATGGCTGGAAGCTCCTTACAAGGAGGGTAAGTAATCTTGGCCTGAAGAATACATTGCCAATGAGGAACATACCTGCTATTGCCTTGTGGGTTGACAGGATGAGATCCGGACCCAGGTGAGAACAGACAAAGGGTATTTGGGAAGAACCACACCAGAGGGAAGCTTAAGGAACTCAATTCTTGGTATCCTAACAATGGGGACATGTGTTGATTGGGATTCTCAAGGTTTGCTTTGAGGATCATTGATAGTCTCTCAGAGCTTTTCTGCCTTGGGAGCTGGAAGATCTCCCCATAAAATTACATCTATATGCTCTTGTTCACTTCCTCAGGGAGTTCATCTGGTCAGCTACCACCACTGTGCGGATGACTTCCGAATTCATTTAACTCCTAATTCTGCCTATAGGACAACTCCACTAATAATAGTAACTGTGGTATTTGTTAAGTGCTTACTATGTGCCAGGAACTGTACTAAGTGCTGGGGTGGATACAAGCAAATGTGGTCGGAGAGAGTCCATGTCCCATACAGGGCTCACAGTCAACCCCCATTTTACAGATGAGGAAACTGAGGCACAGAAAAGTCAAATGACTTGCCCAAAGTCACACAGCAGACAAATAGCAGAGCTGGGATTAGAAACCAAGTCCTTCTCACTCCCAGGCCTGTGCTCTAGCCACTGGGCAGCACAACTTCTTTAATTTGGATGTACCACGAGCACCTCACACTGAACACATCTCAAATCAAACCACTCATTTTCCCTCCTAAATCTACTCCTCCCAATAACCTTCTCACCTCAGTCAATAACACCACCATCCTCCCTGTCCCAGAAGCCTACAAACTTGATGTCATCCTTGATACTTTGCTTTTTCATCTCTCACATTCAGTCTTCTGCCAAATCCTGCAGTTTTTCCCCTCTTAAAAATCTGGTCTAGCTTCAGCTAGATTATTGCGCTGACCTTCCAGCCTCCAGTCTCTCCTTGCTCTAGTTTATACTATATGCTTTTCCATGGTTCATTTTCCTGAAGCACCGCTCAACCCACATCTTTCCTCTCCTCAGAACCCTCCTATGACTTCTTGTGTGTCTCTGCATCAAACAAAAACCACTCACAGTTGGCTGCAAGGCTCTCCCCACCTGGCCCCACCTTTCCTACTTTCTCTCTTCACCCACTAATCCCCAAATGTCTTCGCTCCTTGCAAGCCAACCTTCTAGCTGTACCTCACTCCCTACTCTCCTGCCTCCCCTTGCTCATGATGTTCTTCCATTGTGGAAGATTGCTCTGTCAATCTGTCCCTCAGACAGAGCATTTAAAGCCCTCCTAAAATCTCACCCTCTCAAACTTTCCCCAGCTGATTTCTCAGCACTCAGCCATATCGTGCTTTCAGCTAAACAAACACTTTTGAACCTCTTTACAGCCTCCTTAGAAGTCACATGTCTATACATAATCAATTATTCAATATTTTTTGACTACACTAGTAGTAAATATTTTATGTTTATCTTCCATTCTAGTGTAAGCTCCTTGTTGGAAGGGAATGTGTCACCTCTTTCTGTACCTCCCAAGCACCTGGTACAGTACACTACACCAAGTGGGTGCTCAATAAATTCTACTACTACTTCTAATAGTACCTATTGCCAGGGAACTGCCAGTTCTAATGTAAGGAGATTTCCCCACCAGGTTCTTGGATTAGGGACTAAAATTTAGCCTCCAGATTTCTAAAGAAGCTTCAGCAACCCTATACTTCGCCAACCTATGATAATGGAGTGCTGAAAATCTACTTTTTCTTGCTAGAAAAATTAGACTAAGCTCTCTGTGGACAGGGAACATACATACAATTCTGTTATATTAAATGCTCCCAAGTGTTTAGTAGAGTGCTCTGCACACAGTAAGCACTCACTAAATATGAATGATTACTAGAAGAGCCCTGACTTGTATTTTATTTTAGTGAGCTTGCTTCTTTAGATCCATTTGTCTTGTCAAGACTACTATGGCCATCATCTAAATCAAGCAATCAATAGTATTTATTAAGCACTTACCATGTGCAGAGCACTGTACTACATGCTTGGGAGAGTACAATACAGAGTTGCATAAGGGAGTTCTGGCAGTCCAATTTCTCCTCCTAGAAAAATTAGACTGTAAGCTCCTTGTGGACAGGGAACATGTGTACCAATTGTTACATTAAATTTCCCTAGTGCTTAGTAGAGTTCTCTGTGCACAGTAAGTGCTCAATAAATATGATTGATTGACTAGAAGAGCCCTGACATATTTTCCTTCAGATCCATTTGCCTGGTCAAGATTATCTTGACCTTCACCTAAATCAATCAATGGTATTTACTAAGCACTTACTGAATGCAGAGCACTGTACAGAGTGCTTGGGGGAGTACAATATAACAGAGTAGGTAGACACATTCCCTCCCTACAAGGAGGTTACAGTCTAAGATCCTGAGACTTGGGTCTTTAGGATCAAGCTGAAGACACACACCTCCCCCAACCCCACAATGTATTAGAAGCCCCTGCCTATTTTTTGTGCTAGACCAACCCATCCAGGAGGCTGGAAACCCCACTCTGTTCCCACAGACAGGTTCTCCCTGGGAATGACAGACAATAGGTGGTATGTTCCCCAGCCATGCAGCCAGGATCCAAGACAGATGGCCCAGGAATCCAGTTATCCATCTTGAATGGTCTAGACTGTGAGCCCGTTGTTGGGGACTGTCTCTGTTGCCAAATTTACTTTCCAAGTGCTTAGTACAGTGCTCTGCACACAGTATGTGCTAAATAAATATGACTGACTGAATGAATGAAAGGAACTGGGGCTGCTACTCAGGCTGACAGAGAGCCATCCTGGGGTAAAGAGAAATAAGCCAGGAGTTAGGGGTTGGTTCCCTGGACCCTGACAGAGATCCCCATAGTGGCACCTAGAATTTCAGACAGATGTTGAGCAATATTTTGCTTTAGTACCGGATTTGGACCTAAGTTGTTTTCCAGAATCTCAGACAGCAAGATCTGTTGCCTTTCTAGTGATGCAGCAGCAGCTAATATTGGTTTTTCAAAGATTTCAAACCCACAGCACTTTCTTTGAAATTGCTTTGTTAGCCTTCTAGACGTTTGGATAAAGAACAGCCTATTACTTCCACTGACAGGTTGTGCAGAGGATTTTTCCCTGGAGCGGGTTTTAGTTGGCTTTTTTTTTTCTTCTGTCAGTGATGTTTATTCAGACCATCTGAATTTTGCCATAACTGTCCTGAGCAGGAATGTGGTCACTGAGGGAAAGTATAAATGAGAACTGTTCTGGCTAGAGAAATTAACTTCCCAGAATCCTATTGCCATAGGTACATCACAGCATCATAGAGAAGTCATGTAGATAAGCAGCAGATCACAGGTTCAGAAGGTTTAAAATAAATTTTGGATTAAATAAGAATTTAAATCACAATTGAAAATGAAACTCATAGCACTGGCCCTATCCTTTTAAATGATAATTAAAAATAAAAAAGGTATATGTTAAGCACTGTATTATGAGATACAAGATACACTGTACTAACAGATATTGAATCCTCATTTTAAAGATAAGGAAATGGAGGCATAAAGATGTGAAGTGACTTGCCGTGGCAGAGCCAGTATTAGAACCCAGGTCTCCTGCCGACCAGGCTCCGTGCTCTTCCCACTAGACCAAACTGCTTCCCAAGCTCCTAATGTTCCCTACCAAGAGACAGCATCAAATCAATGGTATATATTGAGCACTTACTGTGTGCAGAACACTGTATTAAGCATTTGGGAGAGGACAATACAACAGAATTGGTAAACACAATCCCTGCTCACAATGAGCTTACAGTCTACAAGGGGAGGGAGACGAATAAAGTGGATTAGGTATAGGGGAAATACTAGAGTATAAGGCTATTTGCATAAGCACTGTGAGGCAGGGGTGAATAAGTGCTTAAGGGGTACATATATAAGATCATAGCCAACTCGGTGGGGAGGGCAGATAGGGGAAATAGTCAGGAAAGGCCTCTTGGAGGTATGAATTTAGGAGAGGTGTGAATAATAATGATAATTATGGAATTTGTTAAGCAATTACTCTGTGTTAGGCACTATACTAAGCGCTGGGGTGGATACAAGCAAATGGGGTTGGACATAGTCCCTGTCCCACATGGGGCTCACAGTCTCAATTCCATTTTACAGATGAGGTAACTGAGGCACAGAGAAATGAAGTGACTTGCCCAACATCACATAGCAGACAAGTGGCAGAGCTGAGATTAGAACCCGTGACCTTCCGACTCCCAGGCCCATGCTCTATCCACTACGTCATGCTGCAAGGTGGGGATGAGTGTTGGATAAGGGAAGGGGAGGGAGTTCCAGGTCTGAGGGAGAATATGGGCAAGGGGTTGGTGGTGGGATAGATGAAAAATAGGTACAGTGAGTAAATTGGGTGTTAGAGGAGTGGTGTGTGTGGATTGGGTTGTTGTAGGAGATCAGTGAGGTTAGGCAGGAGGGAGAGAACTGATTGAGTGCCTTAAAATGGATGGTCAGGTGTCTGTTTGATATGGAGGTGGATGGTCAACCACTGAAGGTTTTTGAGGAGAGGGGAGATAAGGACAAAGCTTTTTCAGAATAATGATCCAGGCAGCAGATGAAGCATGGACTAGAGAGGGGAGAGATAGGAGGCAGAGTGGTGAATGAGGAGGCTGATGCAATAGTCAAGGCAGGGAATGATGAGTGTGGTACCAGTTAGGATGGAGAGGTAAAGGGCAGTTTCTAGAGATGTTGCAAAGGTAGAACCAACAGGATTTCGTGTCAGATTGAACATGTGGGTTGCAAGAGAGATGGGTTGAAGATAATGCCAACGTTCCAGACTTGGAAGATGCCATTCCCATGACCTGAGATGGTGGCATAGTCGCCCTCTTTCTAGTAAATGTGTGGAATTTCCCAGTTTGTGTTTCATTACCACTCCTTTCTGCATCACCCTGACTTTCTCCCTTTATTCATCCCCTCTCCCAGCCCCTCAGCAGTTAATTACATGTCTGTAATTTATTTATTTATATTAATGTCTGTCTTCCCCTCTAGACTGTAAGCTCACTGTGGGCAGGGAATGTGCCTGTTTATTGTTATATTGTACTCTCCCAAGCACTTAGTACAGTGCTCTGCACACAATAAGCATTCATATATGACTGAATGAGTCGAAAATTCTAGTGAATCAGGCTCATGTGTCCCAGACACAGTTGGGCTGCTCAAACTTTGTCTCAGCTCTCTTCCTCTCCTTGCTTCCAGGTCTTCTAGGGTGAACAGCCCTGCCCTAGAGTCTACCTTCACATTTCAAGAGGTAAGTAAATGGAAACCTGGTTTGGAACACCACTTGATCTTTGGAGAAGCAATGTGGCCTAGTGGAAAGAGCACAGACTTGGGAGTCAAAGCATCTGGGTTCTAAACTTAGCTCCCCCACTAATCTGCTGTGTGACCTTAGGCAAGTCACTTAACCTCTCAGTGCCCATCTACCTTGATGTTACAACCTACATTGATGACTTTCCCCGATTAGAACTGTCCTTCTGGCTGAACACTGCAGTAGATCTCCTAGGATCTGCACCCTCTATTCACTCCCTTCCTCAGCCCCACAGCACTTATATACAAATACATAGTTAATTTACATTAATATCTGTCTCCCCCTCTAGACTGTAAGCTCACTGTGGGCAGGGAATGGGTCTACTAACTCTGTTACACTTTACTCTCCCAAGCTCTTAGTGCTCTGCCCACAGTAAGCATTCAATAAATGTGATTAATCTCATTTGAGGTGGGGTGTGACTGGAGAGGAGATCAAGCAGTCCAACATGAATGAATGGATCTTGGAGGAAGTTCTGTCCACCGCTCGTGTCAGACTTTGAGATCCCCCTCAGACAACCCAATGCGTCACTGCATGATGCTCCAACAGGTGAAGTTATGATTTTTCCACCATCAGCTAAAATAATGGCATTAAGAAGCAGCGTGGCTCAGTGGAAAGAGCACAGGCTTGGGAGCCAGAGGTCTGGGTTCTAATCCCGGCTCCACCACTTGTCAGCTGTGTGACTTTGGGCAAGTCACTTCACTTCTCTGTGCCTCAGTTCCCTTATTTGTAAAATGGGGTTGAAGACTGTGAGCCTCACGAGGGACAACCTGATTACCTTGTATCCCCCCAGTGCTTAGAACAGTGCTTGGCACATAGCACTTAATAAATGCCATTAAATCAGAGAAGCAGTGTGGTTCAGTGGCAAGAGCCCGGGCTTTCGAGTCAGACATCAGGGGTTCGAATCCTGCTCCACCGCTTGTCACCTGTGTGACCTTGGGCAAGTCACTGCACTTCTCTGGGCCTCAGTTACCTCCTGTGTAAAATGGGGATTAAGACCATGAGTCCCACGTGGGACAACCTGATCACCTTGTAAATTCCCCAGCGCTTAGTACAGTGCTTTGCACATAGTAAGCGCTTAATAAATGCCATCATTATCATTATTATTATTAATAAAATAAAGATTGCTTGCATCAATTTTCAAGAGAAGCAAATGTACTTACAAGTATGATGGAAGGAGGGAGAAAGGGGGAGGGGGAGGGGGAAGAGAAAGAAGAGAAAGAAAAAAAGAAGAAAAAGGAGAAGAAAGAAGAAAAAGGAGAAGAAAGAAAAGGAGGAGGAAAAGGAGAAGAAAGAAAAGGAGGAGGAAAAGGAGAAGGAGGAGAAGGAAGAAGGACAGCCTTAATTGGGAGAGGAGTCTGAATCTGTGCAAAGGTGTTCTAAAGATGTTTTCCTGGTATAAAGTGCTTTAAGAAGAAACAGAAAAGGCTGCTGTCAACCTAATTGGGACACATTCTTCACCACTGCCACAGTAAGTGGAACCAACATTTACTCCTGCAACCTTCTGCAAAGACTCATATTAATGTTACAATCCCTCATTTATTCACAATTGTGATGTTATATTTTGCATTGCTTTAATAAAGATTAAACAAACATTCAGTGGTGCTTAACTTCATAGTATATTGCAAATAAAGGAACTTCATATTACTCTTCCAGAGGTCCTGGAAAGGACCCTAATGTATCACATGTAAGTTTATGGGAAAATACACTCTATGATTCAACCACTCATGATATGCCCACATTTTCAAGGAATATAACTCCATTTCAACATGTGATGGGCCTGAATTAGCCAAAACCAAAGTCAGGAAACTTCAAGAAAGGCCAAGGAAAAAATCTTCCCTCTTTCAAGAGATCCTATGGAGTTACAGCATTGCCAGCACCTTGGGATAAGCAAACCAGACAGCCTAAGACTGGGGTTTGGGGCATAGATAAAGCGGCAGAAAGCCTGGAATCTTCTTTTACTGTGACTTGCACTGTCTTCAGAGCATCACAGATAAATAAACCAATTATTATGTACAGTCTGGGGGAGGACCGTTTGTCTGGTACAGTAATTCATATAAAATTGCTTTTGCTGTCAAAAATTCTTCTGAAAATCAAATTTCTTCCAGATTTATTGTCAGTCCCAGGAGAAAAAGCAAACCCCCAAGCTTATTTCAGGCAAACCCATAGTTTTCTCTTCCTTGCTTCTAACCAAAGAGGCCCCAGGGACAACCTGAGGCAAAAGTGGGAGGATGCAGCAGGATGCAGGTTTTATGTACGTAAAACCTGACTGAAGCCAGACTGCTGAAGACTGAATGCTGCTTTGAAATGACCCAGTCCTGACAGGAGAGCAGCGACCTGGGGAAGAAGGCAGGGGGTACTATCCCCCCATGTCGGCATCGTGGCAACACTGACAACTAGATGTGTGCCCAGCTTTGAGACCCAATCAGTAAATACTATTTACTGAGCATCCACCTTCAGCCAATCAATTGCATTTATTGAGTGCTTACTCTTTGCAAAACACTATACTAAGAGCTTGGGAGAGTACAATATAACCCAGTTGGTAGACATGTTCCCTGACCACAAGGAGCTTACAGCCTAGAGGGGGCAACAGACATTGATTTGAATAAATTATGGATACGGACATGAGTGCTGTGGGGCTGAGGGAAGGATGAATAAAGGGTGCAAATCCAAGTGCAAGGGTGATGCAGAGGGAGTGGAAGAAGAGGAAATGAGGGCTTAGTCTGGGGAAGACCTCTTGAAAGAGATGTGCTTTCAATAAGGCTTTGAAGGTGGGGAGAGTGACAGTCTGTTGGGTATGAAGCAGGAGGGAGTTCCAGGCCATAGGCAGGACATGGGCAAAGGGTTGGCATCAAGGGGTCAAGGTATAGCGAATAGGTTGGTATTAGAGGAGCAAAGTGTGCAGGCTGGGTTGTGGTAATGTTCAATAACTACTACTGAGTGATCATATTTGTATTATATTGGCCTCCTCACTAGCCTTCCTACTTCCAGCCTCTCTCTGCTTTGGTCCATATGCAACATGACTATTCAGCTCCTCTTCCTGAAACTTTATTCAGACATCTCCCCACTATTTGAAATCCTCCCATGATTGTTCATTTCCCTCCACATCAAAGACTTCTTGCCCTCAGTTTCAAGAGTCCCCACCAATAATAGTAATAAATTGTGGTATTTGTTAAGCGCTTATTATGTGCCAGGCACTTTACTAGGTGCTGGGATGGGTACAAGCAAATCAGGTTGGACACAGTCACTGTCCCACATGGGGCTCAGTCTTAATCCCCATTTTACAGATTAACACACACAGAGAAGTTGTCTGATTTGCCCAAGGTCACACTGCAGACAAGTGGTGGAGTTGGGATTAGAACCCAGGTCCTTTTGACTCCCAGGCCCATGCTCTATTCACTAGGCCTCTCTGCTTTTCTCCACCTTGCCCACTCTCCTCTGCTGATGCTCTATGGCTCACACCTCACTTGTCCCAAACCTACTTCCTAACTGTATCGTATGCTTATCTTAACCACCTAAGACCCCAAACTCTGCTTCAATGCCTTGGATTCCCTCCCCTCCCCCAACTGACCCCCCCACCCCAAATTTGCCAGAACCCAGCCCTTTGAACTTTCAAACCCTCATAAAATCCTACCTCCTCATACATGTGTTCTGTAATTACCAATACCTCAAATCATATTTCCCCCCAGCCACCTCTTGCAGATTTATGCCCAGCATCCGCATTTATGTAGCCATGCCTACTAGAATGAACAATTGTGTTGATTTATTCTTATTTCACAGCTCTGATTATTTCCATTTTCTTCAGTAACGTGCAGACCCCTTGCGGTCAGGGACTGTGTCTCATGCTTCTGTTGAACTGCCCAATTGCTTAGTGCAGGGAATTACATTTAGTAGGTAGTCAAACACCATGACTACGAGAGATCACTACATGTTTTCCTGCCCTGTTCTCATTGAGACCAAGTTTTCACTGGGGACTGTCTCCAATTACGCCTTGACTTCAGGGATAACTAGCTGTTTTACATAGAAAGCTAGAACCCAGAAAGTTAAGATTGCATGGTCTCCGCAGTGTCAGGGCGGGTTCAAAGGAGTAATGAGGCCCGATGAGAAGTACTGTGGCCAAGTGGAAAGAGCACAAGCCTGGGAGTCAGAGGACCTGAGTTCTAATCCCTCCTGGCTCTCCCATTTACCTGCTGTGTGATCTTGCACAAGTCACTTCACTTCTTCGTGTCTCACTTACCTCATTTATAAAATGGGGATTATTATTACGGTATTTGTTAAGCTCTTACTACATGCTAAGTACTGTTCTAAGCACTGGGGTAGATATGAATTAGGCAGGTCAGACAAAATCCCTTCCCCAGATGGGGTTCACAGCTTAAGTAGGTGGGAGAACAAGTATTGAATCTCCATTTTACAATTGAGGAAACTAAGGTATAATTTGATCAACCAATTATGACTGTGAGCACCATGTGGGACAAGGGCTGTGTCCAAATTGATCATCTTGTACCTACTCCAGCACTTAGTAAGCCTGGAACATATGCTCTTAAATACCATTAAAAAGAGTTCCCAAGAGACAGATGTAGATGGGCAAGGGAAATTGCTCTGGCAATGGGATCCATGGATCGGGGGCTATACTGCCTGAACCCTTTGGCAGATTGCAGGCAACACAAACGGGAGTGGGGGCAGTGAGTGGAGAAATAAATACCATTCCAGCAACAAGTGCTTGGTTCCATGCTTGGATTCTCTTCAGTAATGGCCAGAACAGCTGCTGAACAAGGTAATATAGTAATCCAGACACTGACTCCTCTCATACATGCCCAGGTCTAGGGCTCCTGCCTTCAGGGCCTTCTCTCATCAGTGCTCAGAAATCCTAAGTAAATGATGGCAGGTCCAGAATTATATTTAGAACCCCCTCTAGCTACAGATCAATGAGCCTTTTGAAACTGATGGATGAGGTTATTAGGTTTCCTGTAGACGTGGCAAATGCAGCTAATTACTCTTCATCTTCACCAAGTGATATTAACAAATGGGTTTTGGTCTCCTGGCTGTTTTGGTGACAGAGCGGTGTCAGACAAGTGGTGGTATTGTTTGGGAGAAAGTGTGTTAGAGGTAAAGAGAAACTTAATATTCAGGCTCAGAAACTCAATGATTTTGATGAAATGCACAGTCATGAGCAAAGCCATAGACATTTTAGTGCTTGACCTATTTGCAGCCATTTTAATGTGATTTCCTGTGCAACGCCAGGAGCTTTCAGATTTTTTTAGGAGTCAATGTAGGAAGAGACTTCAGGAAAAAGGAGAATGGGTTCCATTCAATGTGAGAAATATCCTGATTCTTTGTTCCCAAAGAAACATCTGCAGCCTGTCAGTGATTGGCTCACTTCTTGCTCAGAAACCCTATGGATACAGCCTCAAGATTCAGCCCTCGAGAAAAGAATAGCAGTTGTGAAAAGACCAGACAGACGCCTGGCCTGAGATAACCTGATGATGCTTCTTCAAGACAGTTGATCCCTTTGCTGGGACTCATTCATTCAGTCATATTTATTGAGTGTTTACTGTGTGCAGAGCACTGTACTAAGCACTTGGGAAGTGCAAGTTGGCAACTGACTCCATTTACCCAGTGAATTTGAGGGTTTGGGTTAGTTGACATAAAACAGAACAGTCCTTGCTCCGGTCTTTTGTTTCTAGACTGTAGCTGCTACCTAAACCCCAGTTTCTCCCAGTTCTACCACTAACCCAAAGGGAGGAGGTTTGCCATCTACCAGAACTGTTTGTTGAGTTTTAAGGTTCCTAGGATGGATTGAGAAGGGCAAACCTTATGCTTTGTTCCCAGGTGGCTCTTGGTCGATGCTGATGGCCCATGTGGAATGCTGATGGGGCATTGTTGTTCCCAAGTTTGAGTCACTGTGGAAGAGAACCTTTTTCTTATGGTACTTACTGATGTCACAGTAAGAAGGCTTCATTGCTACCCAATAACAACAACTACTGTGGTATTTGTTAAATGTTTACTGTGTCAACCGCTGTACTAAGTGCTGGGTAAATACAAAATAATCAAGTTGGACACAATCCTTGCCCCCAGGAGGCTCACAACCTAAGTAGGAGGGAGAATAGGTTATTGCACTTCCATTTTACAGATGAGGTAACTTAAGTGATTTGCCCAAGGCCACACAGCAGACAAGTGGTAGACCCAGGATTAGAACTCACGTCCTCTGACTCCCCAGGCCTGCACTCTTACCACTAGACCATGCTTGCGCCTGTTGAAGTGCCCTGAATGAGGGGCACAGTAGCTAGAAAGCCTTCCCTGTTTTTAGAATCCTAGGGACAGCAGAGAAAGAGACAGGGGAGATATAGTGTGGAGATATTTGGGATCAACAATCTTAGCCAGAGTTGCTCTACTAACCTCAAGCTCAGGAGTTGGTTTGGGGACTGCCCAATGTCTAGGGATAGCCTCCCCAATCCTGCCCAACACTGTAAGAGTAAAGCCTTCCTTCCCAACCATTAGAAGGGTGGGATGTTGGTGACCACTCATAATCAAGGACTGTTTGCCTGGAGTGGTGAGAAGTCTGAGGACTGCCCATTCTAAGGACTGTTTTGTGTTGAATTCTTCAATTTGTTCGTATTGTTTGTGACTTATGCCTTGGTTCCCTCCCTGCTCCCACCTCCCATTTAGATTGAGAGTCCTCTTGCAAAACAGAGACTGTGCTGTAATTGATTCTCTTGTATCTACTCCAGCTCTTAGTACAAAGGGCTTAATAACCTTCATGGTTCTTTAATATTCCAGTGCCTTCTGGATGTATGCTCATCTTGACCCCTTTTGGAGGCTCTTTCTGGCTGATTACAGACCCCTGACCTGAGCCAGGATCTCTCTCAATTCACTCAGTTGCCATCCTACATTTTAAAAGCTTCCTTCCCAGCCCATAGCCTCCTCGGCACACCTCCTTCCCACCTCGGGGGTCTTGCTGATGGCCACACACCTGCAACACCCTCGTTGCAAGACTCTAGAATGTGCCTTCCTTGAAGAACACCATTTGACAGCCAGCTACTCAAGCTATCACCATGTGCATGGTTTAGGGTTGAGAGACATCAGGCTGTATTGCAGCTTTAAGCTTCCATTCCTCCCCCACATCACTGTCCTATCCAAGAGTAACAAAATTTTCATCTGTTTTCCTGAGGCTCTAAAGTAGTAGACCTTGGCCTTAATAAAAGCACATCTTCCAAAAGGCCTTCCCCAACTAAGCCCTCATTTCCTCTATATCTCTTCTGCATCCCACTTGGATTTGCTCCTTTTATTCACCCCTTCCTCAGCCCACATGCACATATCTGTGATTCATTTATTTATACTGATATCTCTCACCCTCTAGATTAAGCTGTTTGTGGGCAGGGAATGTGTCTACCAACCCCATTGTATTGTACTCTCCCAAGCACTTAGTATGGTGCTCTACACAAAGTAAGGACTCAATAAATGATTGAGTGGCCTGCCAGGAAGGTGGGCAAATCACAACTTCTTTGTGCCTCAGCTCCCTCATCTGTATAATGGGGATTAAGACTGTGAGCCCTATGTGGGTGGGGTGGGGGACAGGGACTGTGTCCAACCCAATTAGCTTGGCACATAATAAAAGCTTAACACATACCACAATTATTATTATCCTTCTCTCTCTCACTGTGCAGAGGTCTTTGCCACACCGAATTGTCCAGGATAGTTTCTTGCAGTCTCTTCTGCCCGAGTCTGGGTCATCAATAATTCTTTATAAGGCTCTAGAGAGAGCTACACAGAGACACATAGAGCAAGAGACAAAAGACAGAGCGAGAGACAGAGTGAGACAAGGTTGCTGACTCCAATGAACCTGTATGTCTGGCTGGCCAGGATAGGGACCTTAAGACAATCTGTCTTAAGGGAGACTGCTTTAGGTAATGGTGCTATTTCCTTTCCCTTTTACCTATTGTCAGTTCAGAGGAACTGGGTGACACTTTTCCTTTTATGGGATCATTGGTGTTTCTGTTTTAACAAGTACCAATGGAAACCCACTCAGACTCTCTCCACACGTTTTTTCCTGTCATTAGTCGGATGCCAAATTTTCTTGGGTATAATTAGGAGAGAAATGTTTTTTGATCCTTTTATTCCTGAAAGGTTTTTGGTCTCTTCTCCCTCTGTATTAGGAGGCTGGATCCAGGTTGAGTCAGCCACCTCTGAAGAGGCAGATTTGAAGAACAAATCTCTACCCTCAGGCATATAAAAAGAGAGGAGAGATGTGATTGTGACTCACCCTGTCCCTGTCATCCAGACCTTAATGGATTCTAGGCCCCTCCAGTTGAGAGACAAAACCCCCTGCAACAACTGATGGGTTTAAGTGTAGTTTCAAACAGATACCAGGGAGCTGTCAGTACAATTGAAAAGTTCTCAGTTTCAGCAGGACACAGAACAGAGCTGTAATATGGATGGACAGTGTGGGGTAAGGTCAAAATACAAACACACACACTCACCTCAGGGTGTTAAGAGACTCTTTTTGGAGTGGAGAAGCATTTAAACAGTGATCATCAGGGTTTGAGGGTGAAAGATGTGGTGCCTTTCATCAAAGCATAGAAGAGAAAAATTTGCCCTGATGCTTCAGGAGAGGAAGGCTAAGATCCTAGGGATTAGTAACATAGAATCACTCTGCTCCTCCAGCCTGGTCACATACCCTCACGATGTCTCCAATTCTTTTCTGGCTAAAACCAACATTTATCAAACACTTCCAGAACAGGGATGCAGGACACTGTACTAAACACTTGGGAGAGTACAATATAACCAAGTTGGTAGACACATTCTCTGCCCACAGTAGACTTAGTCTAGAGGCAAACATTAGTATAAGTGTTACAGATAGGTACATAAGTGATTGGAGGATGTGGGAGGGAAGGGGAAGAAGAAGAATTGGGGAGGTCTAGTTCCATCTAGGATAGGACTGCTTGATCATTGGAAAAACTGAGCAAGTTCTCAGACCTACTGTCCTAAGAGCACCCTCATGACTCTCCTCAGGCTATCAAGGGAGGGGAACCACCATCACATCTGATCAAACAACAACACTTCTATTCTTACCTTCACTATGACTATTGGCCCTTCCTCATGTAACTGTCCCGCAAAAAGGGAAAACAGAAAAGGGTACTTCAGAGAGAATAGAATGAGGTGAGTTTTGCCCTGGTGAACATCTCCCTCTGCTGTGGGCTTTAAGCCCATTGTTTAATAGGGTTCATTAGAGCCTTCAATTGACTCAATCCAGGTGTGAAATCACCAGCCCTGTTAGTGAGGAAAAATGTGAACTGAGCGCAGGCTGGAAACTACAGAACTGACTGCTGAGTGGGCAGGTGAAAATGATGTTCATTTACATTTTTTCTCTCAGTCCCACCTGCCCAACATCTTGGGTGTTGTTAAATAATTCAGGCTACCTCAGCAGCAGAAACTCATGTATTTCCCCTCCTATCTGAACAGAGCCAGACAGGAAAATACTAGGAAAATCCATACAGGGTGATCTGGGTTGTGTTTGGTTCTGAGAGGCTCTTTGGAACTCAGGTCAAGTAAGGAATCACTTGGAGCCAATATGAGGAAGGTTAGAGAGAAAGAAAGGAACTTCTGGTTTTTAAGCTATAGCCCCTTCCTTACCTGCATCTTCCTCCTCCCTCTCCCAGAGTTAAAATAATAATAATGATGGTATTTGTTAAGCACTTACTATGTGCAGCACTGTTCTAAGCACTGGGGTAGATACAAGATTATCAGGTTGTCCCACATGGGGCTCACAGACCTAATCCCCATTTTACAGATGAGGTAACTGAGGCACAGAGATGTCATTGCAGAATTTTCTGGTAATGATTTCTGAGCCAGTCTGACCCTGCATCTCAGTCAATGGCCCAGCTGTGGCCATCCTGGTCTTCAAGTGTGGTAATCTAGGTCCTTACTCCCTTCATACTACCCCCACCTCTTGCACATCATGGCTACCCCCAGGGGCTCCAACAGGGACCCCTGTACACTGTAAACTCCTCCCTCTAGATTGTAAAATGCTTGTGGACAGGGATCACATCTTCCAACTCTATTGTACTGAATAATAATTAATAATAAGTATGGGATTTCTTAAGCGCTTACTACGTGCTGAACACTGTTCTAAGCGCTGGGGTAGATACAAGGTAATCAGGTTGTCCCACATGGGGCTCACAGTCTTAATCCCCATTTGACAGATGAGGTAACTGAGGCACAGAGAAGTTAAGTGGCTTGCCCAAGGTCACACAGCAGACAAGTGGCAGAGCCGGGATTAGAACCCATGTCCTCTGACTCCCAGGCCCATGCTCTTCCCACTGAGCCATGCTGCTTCTCTTAGGGATTGCTCTGCCCACAGTAAATACCACTGATCAGTTGATTGGGAGTCAGGCCTCTGTCCCATGGCATTAGGGCAAGAGAGATGAGCCTGGTTAGGCACACAGAAATACCCAGTTCTCCTAGAATGCGGGGTTGCATTGTTAGAGAACTATATGCTATGGAAACTTGTCACTATCGTGCTCGCCTACGGTCCGACAGATTATGCGTGCACATTTGACATCACATCCAGACGTGTGCATTGTGGGAAGAACATTCCCTCCTTCTGCCACCTTGTTCTAGCTAAAATGCTTAGTGAAAACATGCATTCTGGCAGAATTGAGTGGACATAAATGTGTAGCTGTCAATCAATCAACTAATGGTATTTATTGAACCCTTACTGTGTGCAGAACACTGTACTAAGCACTTGGGAAGTGCAATGTAATAGATGTGATCCACAAGGAGCTTATAGATTGAAGATTGGGAAGTGGTGCAACCTAGTGGAAAGAGCACGGGACTGGGAGTCAGAAGACCTGGGTTCTAACCCCGCTCCACCACTTGCCTAGTGGGAGACCTGGGCAAGTCACTTAACTTCTCTATGCCTCAGTTTCCTCAACTGCACAATGGGGATTCAATCCATTTGGGCAGGGACTGTGTCTAATCTGATTAATTTATATCTAGCCCAGCTCTTAGAATAGTGCTAGACACATATGAAGCACTTAATAAATACAATAATTATTATTCATTATTATTAAGTAATTAAGAGGAAGATGGTTTGTATCTGGCAGCATCTAGCACCTCACACCTAACACTGTTTTAGTTTTTGCCTCTTCTATCACCATCCTCTCAAAGTTTGATTGCTGGGCACTGTGCCAGTCCATCTGCCACTGTTACTTCCCAGTTTTCATTTGAGACCCAACATTGTCTAAAACTTCACTTTACTCCATCCTTAAAACATTTCCTCCATCCCTGTCGCTTTCATGTGCCCTTTTTCAGCTCACCATGGAACATCTGTTTGAGTACCCTACCAACAATCAGTCTTCTCACATGTCCAACCCAGCGAAGTTGGGTTGAGGTAAGCACTGTTTCAGTGCCAGGAGTCTGACTTCATTCCAGGACTTTAATACTACTACTAATAATAATAATAATAATTGTTGTCTTATGCTGTCGAGTCGTGTCCAACCCATAGCGACGCCATGGACACAACTCTCCCAGAACACCCCACTTCCACCTGCAATCGTTCTGGTAGTGTATCCATAGAGTTTTCTTGGTAAAAATACAGAAGGGTTTACCATTGCCTCCTTCCATGCAGTAAACCTGAGTCTCTGCCCTCGACTCTCTCCCATGCCGCTGCTGCCCAGCATGGGTGAGTTTTGACTTGTAGCAGATTGCCTTCCACTCACTAGCCATTACCCAAGCTAGGAATGGAATGGATATGCTTCTGCTTTTCTCTCCCTCCCACATTTGAGACTGGTAGAGTACTGGAAAGTCTCCAGGTGTGACCCTAAGAGGTAAATACTACTACTACTACTAATAATAATAACTATGGTACTTGCTAAGCTTTTACTATGTGCCAAGAACACTGGGGTAGATACAAGTTAATCAGGTCAGACACAGTCTCTGTCACATAGAGCTCACAGTCTAATTAGGAGGGAAAACAGGTTTTGAATTCCCATTTTACAGATTAGGGAATGGAGGCACAGAGAAGTTAAATGACTTGTCCAATGTCACACAACAGGCTCATGGGAGAGCGAAGATTAGAACCCAGGTCCTAATCAGGTCCCTCTAGGGTGTAAACTCGTTGTGGGCAGAGAAGATGTTGCATTGTCCTCTCCCAAATGTTTAGTACAGTGCTCCGTACATAGTAAGTGCTCGATAAATACCACTGATGAAGTCCTCTTACTCCCAGACCTGTGCTCTTTCCACTAGGCTTTGTGGTTTCTACTGAGTGCTTACCTGACCAGTCACTGCTGAAGCTGGCCACAAACTTCATTGTTTGTAAATTTGTCTTGCCACTAGATGTTGCGTATGGCCCATAAGTGAAGTTGATGGAACTGCTGAAGAAGTCGGATGTGGCATCTAAGCATGCTTAGAGTCTGGGGAAGCGATGGGTGGTAGCAGCTGGGAGAATCTACTTCTACTTCTTTGGACATCCCCCTCTGACTATCTTTGGTTTCTTGAGCAGCCACTCTGCCCCCATCTAGGGCCACAGCCCTATCCAGACCTCTACCTCCCTCCTCTCTCACCAACCCAGGTACCTTGCTAGGAAAACATCCAAGGAGTGTTCAGAAATACCCCCTTTAATTCACTCCTAGGAAAGACCAGATGGAACTGGGATCAGAGCATTCCTGCCTTGAGGAATAGAGGTCTAGGTGGCAGTTCTCCAATGGCTGGAGGGAGGGGGGAATGGCAGGGGTGGGCCAGGGGCTTGGGCATATGGGGCAGGGTCTCGATTTAGAACCAAGAGACAGGAGCATAAACAATGTCATTAAAAAAACTCAAAACAAACAAAAAACCCAAAAAGTTCATATTTTCCCTGGCCACATCTTCCAAAATATTATAGGCTTCAACCATGTCCCCTCTCAGTCTACATCTTTCCAGACTGGAGTCCTAATATTTTCAGCCTGCCTTCATCTGGAAGCTTCCCCAACCCACAGTACTTCTGTACATATCTGTATTTTTATGGTATCTGTTAAGCATTTACCATGTGCCAGGCACTGTACTAATTGCTAGGGTAAATTAGCTGATTAGCTTGTAATCAGGTTGGACACAGTCCCTGTCCCACATGGAACTCAAATCTTAATCCCCATTTTACAGATGAGGAAACTGAGGCACAGAAAATTTAGGTAACGTCCAAGATCACATGGCAGACAAGTGACAGAGCTGGGATTAGAACCCAGGTCCTTCTGACTACTAGGCCTATGCTCTATTCAGTGGGCCATGCTCCTTCCCTATTATTTTAAAATCTGTCTCTGTCTCTAGACTATAAGCTCCTTGTGTACAGGGAACATGTCTTCCAATTCTGTTTCTCCCAAACAGTTAGTTCAGTGTTCTGCACACAGTAACAGCTCAATAAAAACCATCTTGGTTGCCCTTCTCTGTACCTTTTCCAGCATTATTATGTCCTTCCTAAGATATGACAACCAGCACTGCATACAATATTCCAGGTGGGGGCATCCCATGATCTCAGAAAGTGACAAAATGGTGCCTTTTATTTGTTTTCTATCTGCTTTCTGATGGTGACCAGAATTTGGTTGGTGTTTTTGGCTGCTGCTGCACATAGTTTAAAAAAAAGTCACGATTCAGAGTCTTTCATTATTGGATCATTTTTCTTTAGGCACATTTTCTCACACTTGCTCACAGTGAAGCCCAGCTGCTATTTATTGACCCACTCACTCACCTCTTTCAGTCTTCCTGTGCTTTCTTCATCTGCATGACATTTGAATGTCTGGAAGAGCATAATGTTATCTGAAAACCTGGAAATCTCTCAGCACACACTCTCTCTTTCAGATTACTTATGTAGGTGTTTACGTAGGTATTTACACTTTTTCTTCCTCCAAAGTGGCAGTTTATCCCTTTTCTTTGTTTCTTATTTTTTAGCCATTCCTATCCATGACAGAACATTTCCTCCAATCCCATGATTACACTGGTTTTGTAAAAACCTTTGGGGAGGAACCATGCCCAAAGCCTTTTGAAACCCTAAGTATATTATGTTACTGGTTCCTCTTGATTCACATGCTTATTGATCCCTTCAGGGAACTCCAGCAAGTTAATGAGGCCTGATTTCTCATTACAATGTTGTCTTTCCCCAGTAGCTTGTGTTTACCTAGGTGCTCACTGATATTACATTTTATTATTGATGCTACTAATTTGCCAGACATAGGTGTGAAAGTTTCCAATCCATACTTCCCAAGATTACTTCTGGAGCCTCTTTTATCCATGCAAATTCCATTGGAGATCTGCCAGTCTTCTGGTACAGGTGCCATTTATAACAATAGGTTACATATTCTTGCCTGGTGTTCCACAACTTCCCCTAGGGGTTCCTTCAGAATTTACAGTGATCACCACGTAGGTCCAGTGATTTTCTCACATGTGGATTATCAAATTATTGGAGAGGTCATTTAGGTCTCTAAAGGAACAGTCTACCACTGCTAAGTCCTCAGTGTGGCTGTGTCACCATCTCCCCACAATAGACACAGCTCACATGGGTAGGGACTGAACCTTTTTCCTGTCCTGCCCCACAGTGCCCACATCAGGGCTCAGAGTTTGTTGAAAGAATGAAATCATTGTCTTTGTCCAGAAACGCTCTGGGCATGTTACTCCCCTCCTCAAAAATCTCCAGTGGCTACCAATCAATCTGCGCATCAGGCAGAAACTCCTCACCCTGGGCTTCAAGGCTCTCCATCACTTCGTCCCCTCTTACCTCACCTCCCTTCTCTCCTTCTACAGCCCAGACTGCACCCTCCGCTCCTCTGCCGCTAATCTCCTCACCGTGCCTCGTTCTCGCCTGTCCCGCTGTCGACCCCTGGACCACGTCATCCTCCTGGCCTGGAATGCCCTCCCTCTGCCCATCTGCCAAGCTAGCTCTCTTCCTCCCTTCAAGGCCCTACTGAGAGCTCACCTCCTCCAGGAGGCCTTCCCAGACTGAGCCCCCTCCTTCCTCCCCCCTCCATCCGCCCATCTTACCTCCTTCCCTTCCCCATAGCACCTGTACATATGTATATATGTTTGTACATATTTATTACTCTATTTATTTATTTATTTATTTTACCTGTACATATCTATTCTATTTATTTTATTTTGTTAATATGTTTGGTTTTGTTCTCTGTCTCCCCCTTCTAGACTGTGAGCCCACTGTTGGGTAGGGACTGTCTCTATATGTTGCCAACTTGTACTTCCCAAGCACTTAGTACAGTGCTCTGCACACAGTAAGTGCTCAATAAATTTCCTGCCATGGGAAAGTCTTCCTTGGGGCCAGGTCCTCTTTTGTGCTCCCTTTCCTGGTCAGTGTGAAGTCTGAAGCCAAATCTATCCTTTGAAACTAGGCAGCAGCAAGAGCCACAGCAGAGGGAGGCTCATTTGAAAATTTAAAAAATAGATATTAAAATATCCAGTACTTTATCTTAACCAGGCAGTCAGACTGTCTGGTCAGTATACCTTGAGCACTGTGGGAATTATACTTTCTCAGATTTCAGGATTTCCTGACTCTGGAGTGGGGATTCTTGGCTCAGTTTGAGGATCATCGGTACATAATGGAAAACATGATCCTGTGATTCTCCCAGAGCTAAGGGATCATTGCATTCTTTTCCCTGACATTGGACAGGGAGAACCCTCCTATAGCCTGAGAAGGCATGTGTCTCTCCTAGAAGGCTTAAGGGCCCTCAATATCTTGAGTTTTTACTGGCATAGGTGAAGTCCAGGGCTATGATATTAATCCCAGACAGTGTTAACTATCTTAATGGGCCAGTTGCCACCATAAATCCAGCATCTGTGTTCTCACTGTCTGCCATCCCTGTTTGCCTATTCCCTCTCTGAGCAGAAAGGAAAGGGATATTGTTGTTGCCTGGGGAGGAGAGGGGAACATAACATCCTGTTCTTTCACCCACCCTCTCTTGAGTGGAGATATAGTGTAAATTCCTTGTGGGCAGGCAATATGTCTATCATCATCATCAGCATCATCAATAATACTTCTTGAATGCTTACTATGTGCAGAGCATTGTATTAAATGCTTGGGAGAATGCAGTACAACATAATAATAATAATAATAATGGCATTTATTAAGCACTTACTATGTGCAAAGCACTGTTCTAAGTGTTGGGGAGTTTACATGGTGATCAGATTGTCCCATGGGGGGCTCACAATCTTAATCCCCATTTTACAGATGAGGTAACTGAGGCCCAGAGAAGTTAAGTGACTTGCCCAAAGTCACAGTGCTGACAATTGGCAGAGCTGGGATTTGAACCCATGACCTCTGACTCCAAAGCCCATGCTCTTCCTACTGAGCCACGCTGCTTCTCAATACATAGTTGGTAGACACGCTCCCTGCCTACAATGTGTTTATAGTATAGTGTGGCAGACAGACATTATTATAAATAAATTATGGGTATTCAAGTAAGTGCTGTGGGGCTGAAGATGGGGCTAATATCAAATGCCCAAAGGTCAATATAAAAGTGCATGAACAAAGCAGAAGGGAGAGGCCATGAAGCAGTGGGACCTAGTGGATAAAGCACAGGCCTTGGAATCAGAAGGACCTGGGTACTAATCCTGGCTCTGCCACTTGTCTGCTGTGTGACCTTGGGCAAGTCACATAACTTCTCTGTGCCTCACTTACCTCATCTGTAAAATGGGGATTAAGATTTAAGTTTAGGCTGCCCTAAATTCTGTTTTAGCCAGGGGCACATGTGGGATATGGACTGCATCCAACCTGCTTAGTTTTTATCTACCCCAGCGTTTAGTACAGTGCCTAGCATATATTCATTCATTCATTCAATTGTATTTATTGAGAGTGTACTGTGTGCAAATCACTGTACTAAGCACTTGGGAGAGTACAATATAACAACAGACACATTCCTGCCCACAACCAGCTAGTAAGCACTTAACAAAAGCCATTAGAAAAAAAGGGAGGGAGCCAGGAAAAAGAGAGCTTAATCAGGGAAAGCCTCTTGGAGGATATACGACCTCAATAAGGCTTTGAAGATGGGGAGAGTGGTGGTCTGGCATATATAGAGGGTGAGGGAGTGTTTACCAACTCAACTGTGTTGTACTCCCCCAGGTGCTTAGTGCAGTACTCTGCACAAAGTAAGGACTAAATAAATACCACTGATTGATGGATTGATAAACCTCTTGGCCTGAGGGGAAAAGAGTAGGAAGAGCAATCAATGGGAGGTTTGGGGGAGTCCATCCTTGGAGATCTTTTAAAAATAATAATAAAAACTGTTTGTCCAGATAGTTTAAGCATTTCTCTGTATAGAAGCAGGAGACTGGGTTAGATGATCTTTCAACAACACTGCTAGCTCAGATTTTAGGATTCTAGAGAGAGTCAGGGGACAGCCCGAAGAAGACAGTGACCTCTGTTCGTTCATTCATTCAATAGTATTTATTGAGCACTTACTGTGTGCAGAGCACTGTACTAAGCGCTTGGAAAGTACAATTTGGGAACAGATAGAGACAATCCCTACCCAACAATGGGCTCACAGTCTAGAAGGGGGAAACAGACAACAAAACAAAACAAGTAGAAAGGCATCAATAACATCAAAATAAATAGAATTATAGATATATACACATCATTAATAAAATAAATAGAATAATAAATATGTACAAATATATACAAGTGCTGTGGGGTGGGGAAAGGGGTAGAGCAGGGGAAGGGAGTAGGGGCAATGGGGAGGGAAGCAGGAGCAGAGGAAAAGGAGGGCTCAGTCTTGGGAAGACCTCCTGGAGGAAGGCTTTGAAGGGGAGGGGGAAGAGAGCTAGTTTGGCAGATATGAGGAGGGAGAGCATTCCAGGCCAGAGGTAGGACGTGGGCCAGGGGCTGACGGTGGGACAGGCGAGAACGAGGCCCAGTGAGGAGGTTAGTGGCAGGGCAGCAGAAGGTGCGGGCTGGGCTGTAGGAGAGAAGGGAGCTGAGGTAGGAGGGGGCAAAGTGATGGAAAGCTTTGAAGCCAATAGTGAGGAGTTTTTGCTTCATGTAAAGGTTGCCAGGCAACCACTGGAGATTTTTGAGGAGGGGGGTGACATGCGCAGAGTGTTTCTGTACAAAGATAATCCGGGCAGCAGAGTGAAGTAACGGGAAGAACTGGGAGGAGGGTACTTAGTAGGCGACATGAGGGGGAGGGGAATTCAAAAGGAAGTGGGGAAGAGAAAAGGTGAGAGTGACAAAGGTAAGAGGTTTTTTTTGTTAAGGGAGAGTTTTCCTTCTCTAGTGCCGACCCCTGGGCCATCTCCTAGACGGTGGGATTGAATTACCCGGAGACAAGTGGTGAGGGAAGCTTTGAAGCCACCAGAGGGAGCTCCGACATCATGTGTGTCTGTGTGCCTCCGGCTGCCCTAAATTCGGTTTTAGCTCGGGGCACAGTCAGCGAACGAGTGAGTGCATGAGTGAATGTGAGAAAGAGAGAGAGAGAGAGAGAGAGAGAGAGAAAGAGAGAGAGAGAGACAGAGAGAGAGAGAGAGAGAGAGAGAGAGAGAGAGAGAGACAAAGAGAGAGAGAGAGAGAGAGAGAGAGAGACAGAAAGGCCAGACCTGGCAGATGCAAGTGTGCATTGAGGAAAAGGCGTTTTACACATATGTATATGCTAAATAACAGGAAAATAGCAGGCCCCATAGGCTGCCAGGCCCTCCAGAAGTCATTTTATGTATTCCCCTGCCTCTGGGCTGGTAGGCCTCTTACCCAGAGCAGGTGCCCCCTGCAAGGGGAGTACAGTCCTCTATTCCTTGGCTTAGGCACCCCTAGACCAAGGCACCTTTAATTATTCTCTCACTTCCCATTTGTCATCAATAGTATTTATTGAATATTTACTATGTGCAGAACACTGTACTAAGAATATACAAGAGTACAACCCCACCCCCGACCCCCACCCCAGAATCCCTATGACTATGAGAGATAAGCTGTCTCCCCCTTCATGAGACCTTGGGGGAAATCAATCCATGAATCAATCAATGGCATTTATTGAATGGTTACTGTGTGCAGAGCACCGTACTAAGGACTTGGGAGAGTACAGTGCAGTAGAACAATAGAGTAGGTAGGCACGATCCCTACCTACAAGGAATTTACAGTCTAGAGAGGCAGACATTAAAATGAATTTACACATAGGAAAAATGGCAGGGTATAAGGATATGCACATAAGTGCTGTGGGGCTGAGGTTGGGGTGAATATCAAATGCTTAAGGGATACATGGCCAAATGACTAGGTGATGTAGAAGTGAGGGCAAATAGGGGAATTGAGGGGATAATTCAGAGAAGTCCTCTGTAATTTTAATAAGAGAGAAGGTGTAATTTTAATAAGGTTTTGAAAATGGGGCAAGTGGTAGACCATCGAATATGAACAAGGAGGGAGTTCCAGGTCTCAGGGAGGACATGGACAAGGGGTGAGCAGGATCCTGGGAGGAGGCTCAGTGACTCCAGTCCATAGGACTGGTCTGTGCTTCATGCTTTCCACCACCTTGAACACTGGAGGGGAAGGGGGTTAGTACTCAGCCCCTAGACAGTCAACACTGAGCCAGGGCTGGTGTCCTGGTATCCCTCTGGGAGAGCCCATCCTCTCCTATTGCTCTCAGCCTAGGTTAGGAGAGAGAAAAGGCAGGTGATGGCTGGCTGCAAAACTGAGGTTGGGAGTGAGGGACAGAGTTCTGCCTGTGGGACTGACCAAGTGAGGAATGTTGAGCCATGGCGAGGAATGTCTGGTGGGAGATAGGGGGAGAGAGGTGGGAGCGTCAGTACCCAAGATGAGGGGGAGTCAGATATACCAAGTTAGAGGGAGTCTATTGTGGAATGGGGGAAACGTCTGCAGCATCAGGGGGAATGCCCGAGGGATGCCTCTCAACTCATGTTTCACTCCAGACTATCTACCTCTGACCCAGTCCTGCATGTGACCAGATCATTGGAAGCCATCGTCCATGTACCTTGACACTTACTCTTAGTGTTGGGATAACCAACTCTGTCCAAGACCTGTGGTAAGGTGAAAAGTGAAGTCCATTTCCAGTTCTCCCTGAGCCCCAACGCTGTACTCTCGGTTGTAGAAAAAGCTGCAGTTCCCTTGCCCCACTTTGAGCCGGATCTCTGATTTGCTATGTTAGCTCAGGGAATAGGTATGGGACCAGCTTTGGCCATGCCCATCTATGTCTGCTGAAGGGCCACATTCATGGGGAGCTGGAAGTGAATATTATTATGCCTTCCCTTGCTAACCCCGAGGCCCAGCCAACGCTGCCTGAACCCGCTGAGGACACACTGGGATGGTTATTGGACAGTTGGCAGGGATGGGGGCCCAGTCAGACAGAAACCTAAGATTTGCAGCCAATGGTCAATGACCACCCCTGACCCCTGGCTCTTCTCAGAAAGGTCCCGAGGGCTAATGGGGCAACTTTGCTGAGAAATCTGTCAGGTTAGAAAAACATGCCTTTACCTCTCCCCACTACAGAGGGGGAAAAGAAGGGGAGGAAATGACATACAGCACCCCCTGCCCCCACAGACTGTTTTTGGGTTCCCTGGATGATTTCCCTACTGACAATGCCAAGCATGAAAGCTTTCCCGAGTCAGCGATTTGTATTTAGAAGGAGTTATTTCAGAACTCTGGAGAGACCATCCAGTTATCTGACTTTGGCTAGAAGACAACTTCTCCCCTTAGCTCCCCCCTGCCTCGCCACCCCATCCTATACTCTCATCCCAAACTCAGCCAGAAACAGCTATTTCTCTGCTTCTGGAAGCCTCCCCACCTCTCAATCCCTCATGGCTCCAAGCCAAAATTCCTCAGGAACAGGATTCTGCTCTTCCTCGAGGGTCAGGATGGGAGTTTACTGAAAGACCACAGCTCCCTGGGGCCCTACCTGGGTGGCCACATCAGGCAGCCATTAGAAAGGGAAGAGAAGAGGCAGGGACCTGGAAGAGTTGGGTCTCAAAGAGAGCTCCAGACAATATTTGAAGTCACCCCAGTGCCCCTGCTCTCTGGAGAACTGAAATCAATCAATCAATCAGTGGAATTTATTGAACACTTACTGTGTACACAGCACTGTACTAAGTGCTTGGGAGAGTGCAATACAACAGAGTTGGTAGCAGCACCCCCTACCCACAAGTGCCAGAACTTTCTCTCCAGGTAACACAAGTTCCTGCCAAGTGGGTCAATGATGCCATGTTTATTCAAGCAGTGACTTTCTGCCCTAGATCAGTGATTTTCAAACTGGGGCCCACGGGACCTCTGGGTGACTGGGAAAAGACAGTCAATGCCACCCCCACCGCTGCTACCTTGCTCCCTCACTCTTGCTCTGTCTGCAAACTCCTCTCTGCCACTCTGGAGCCTGGCAACTTTTAAAAATGACCCCCTGATCTTCCTAGCTTTTTTCCAGCTTGAGAGGAAGGGGGGGGGGACACTCCTCCCGACATAGAGAGCGCCCCCCCCCCCACAAAGAGACTTGTCAGAATTGAGCCTGAATTGCCCTTTTTCACACCCCTCAAGGAACTCTAGAGAGAGACAGTTGAACTGTGCTGGATGGTCAAGATTGGAAGCGCTGAGGCAGGGTTGTGTTCTTAGCCACATGTCTAAGACACTGAATCTGGGCAGGCAGAGGTGTGAGTGTCCCCCTCCACCCCACATTCATTCTTGCTTTAGGTCCAAAGCTGGCTTATCCCTACCTGTTCTCTCCCTCCCCGCCAGCCCCCCCACAGCCCTTGCATTTTCCTCACCAGTGTGCCCTGGGCTTATCTGGTTGGAGTTGGTGGTGTCCACAGCCTCCCACCCCGCTCCCAAAAGGCCTGGCCCTTGGAGGTGGGACCTGGCCGAGGGCCTGGGGCTCTTCTACTCTGAACACACACAGGCAAGCACACAAACCACTCAAAGGGAATGGTTGTCAAAGTCATTTTTTATTGTAAACGTTGCCATTTGGAGGCATGAACCCTGATCCTGATGATGTGTGGACCAGAGCCATTCCTTCCCATTTCCAGGTGGGATCCACGATTGCGCAAACTCCTGCAGGGGCTACGATTCTTTCACAGGGCTAGCCTCAGATTGAGAACTTGCAGCACACGTTCTAGCAGCGGTTCGAACTCTCAGTCCCCTTTCCCTTGAGCCAATTAGTGATATTAGGCCCAAATTCTGGGAGGTTGGGTTGGGACACGGGGGTGCATTCAACCCACATGCCCAGGCAGCAGACCTAGGTCACCTTGTCACTTGTCCCCTCACCCACCTAGACACCATGAGCAGGGCTGGAGCCACATGGAGGCTTCGACTTTTAAAGAAAGGAAGTCGAGAATCCACTTCCCTGACTTCCCGGCACCCACTGGACTCCCACTTCAGATTCAACATACTGCCGCACAAAGGAAAGCGCCAGCAGCATCGGCTCCACTGAAAACCAGGCCTGGTGAACAAACCCATTTGGTTTGACAGGCAGAGCTCGAGTCATACAGACAGGCAAACAGACCCCCTTCTACTCCTCTGGGAGAATGGGCTTTGCCGGCTTGTTGATGTGATTTGGGGGGGGGGGCGGGGGGGGGGAGAGGGACGGAACAGGGATGTGCTACACTAAGTGGGATTTTTCTTTTCTCTCCTCAACAAGGAACTGGCCACGGCCAGGGCACCTCCTTGCACAAAGCGCACAAAGTTGTCGCCCGCCAGAGGCCCCAAAGCATAGAGACCTGGCTCCTGGACGCACTCATAGGTGAAGGGGGCAACATCGATGGGGTTCCTCTTGGGGTTCACAGGCTTTAGGGGGTCCACAGCCAGGTTGGCTCCATTGTTGGGCAGGAAGGAGAGGTTGGGGTTGGAACCGATGAGGAGGAGAGCCAGGGAGATGCTGAAGACCTTTTGCTGCCCCCTGCCATCCTGGAACACACACCTCTTGTCATCTTTGAAGAAGAGGAGCTGGTGCTCCGGGAGGCTGAGGTAACCCTCGTACGACCCCGGAGTCAGTATGGATTGTTCCCGCATCATCTGGTGGACTTTGTGGTACTCAGGGTACATCATCTTGGGGAGCTGGTTGAAGATGAGGCCAGGGTCATCCACTTTCCTCCGGAAGGCGTGGATCACGGGCACATTGCAGTGCCGGGCAAAGAGAACAGCGTCGGCCGCAGACAGCCCAGCCCCGACAATCAGGACGGGGTCCGAGGTCTGGTCCAAGGTCCCATCCTTGGTGGAAGTCTCCAGCACGGAGAGCTCGTGGTGGACGAAGGGAAGATCTTCGCCGGAGATGCCGAGCCAGGATGGGCTGTCGTACGTCCCCGTGGCCAGGACCACGTTCTCAGCAGAGATGGAGAAGGGCCGCTGACTTCCATCACTCCCCGCCATGAATCCACTCACCTGGAAGAGCTGCCGGTCTGGGGTAGCCTGGCAGGCTGCCGGCTCCTGGGCGCTCCAATCGGAGAAGCAGTCAGGACTGGAGCCCAGCTCCCGCCGGGGGCCAACCCTCCTCACAGCTGTTACTGTGCTGCCACAGTGGAAGTTATGGCATAGCCCCTTCTTCATCACATAGTTCTGGTAGTAGTGAGCGATGTCCCCTGCCGTGGCCCGACTGTTTCTGAAGCCTCTGTGGCAGGAGACCAGCAGGGAGACTAGGTCAGCCCAGCAAACCTCAGGGCCATTTGCCCATGGGACCTGCCTTACTGTGCCAGTAACCCTCCAGGATTCCCCCGGGGAGCTTGTGGAGAGGGACAGAAAAATCAAATTACTGCAGAAACCCGATTATCCAAATGATGACAGGCTTCTGAAGCCTGTGTCAGAAGCCACAACCGATGACCCAAAGTGAGGTGAGTAGAGTTCAGCTAATCCGTCAGGCAGTCTAGATGATCAAACAAATGAGGGTAGCCCCCTGCTGAAGTAGCTAAACCCCATTTTGTTGGGAGATGGGAACTTTCAATCTTCTCATCTGAATGAGTCTCAGTCAGGCTCAGACCATCTGCTTTCCCGGAGAGGGATAATGCATGATTATGTTCGGTTTGGCTTCAGGTCACACACAGAAGAGATCAGTTCTCTCCCTGGTTGTATACTCTTAAAAACGAAATTCATCTACCAAGAACTTGCATAGCGCTCGGGGGAGACTCACTCGTTAATGCCCAGCAGAGAAACTGAACAGTAGTGGGCCGTGCTGGGCACTGGCCCAGTCTACAAGGGCTCAGCTGGCAGACAGCCCAGAAAACACCAGTGGGGAGGAACAGTGGGAAGCTGAAGGTGGTGGGAGCCCCAGGGGTAGGAAGGGCCCATTTAAATTGGGAAAATTTGGGGAAGCAGCCCAATGGGGATTTAAATGTGCCCTGAAAAAGGTCCTTTCAGACCAGCTGAGGAGGGAGACAGAAAATCATTGTGGTATTTGTTCAGTGCTTACAATGTACCAAGCACTGTACTAAACACCAGGGTAGATACCAGATAATCAGGTCAGATACAGTCCCTGCTCCCCATGGACAACGTAAAATTGCATGGGGCCCAGAGAAGTGAAGTGATTTGTCCAAGGGCACACAGCAGGCCAGTGGCAGAGCAGGGATTAAAACCCAGGTCCTCTGACTCCCAGGCTCACGTACGATCTACTAAGCCAAAGTTACTGTCCAGTGAGGCCTTCTCTTCTTGCCCCCACCCCCTGCTTTTCCTCACATATCTATTTGCCCCAAGCCTGTGAAAAAAGTGACCAGAGGGCTGGTCTTTTCCAGCCCTGTACTAGGGTGCGAGAAAGGGTGTGTTTCCAAGTCCCCGAGCAGGTCAGATACCTCTAGCTCTGTGGTGATCCAGAACACATACGGTAAACCTAGTTGGTGCAGTCCTAATGTTGGGGTGGGATGGGTATAGAGGACTGTCCTGTCATTGTCTGTGGTTGGGGGTTTCATTCTGATGCCTGTCTGTAAGCCATTGTACCTGCCTCAACCTGCTAACAGACACACTGTGGGCGCTTGTGATGACAAGCCCACAGCTGCTGTACCATTAAAAGGAAATTACAGGGGTGACTTCACCCCAGAAGTTCAGAATCAACATCTCTCTCTTTCATTCTCTTCCTCTCTCACCTCCTCCTCCCCCTCTCCCTCCGTCTCCCTTTCTCCATGTTTGGGACTGAAAGCCTGGGTAGTGCTCAGATTGCTTACCGTCTTTTCTTCTTCATCCAATCTTTGAACTGAAGGTCTGGGAGGCCCATCCACTCACCTTGGCTTAGTGTGATCATCGAGCCCTCGATGGACTGGGAAGAGAGGAGAGATGGAGAGCCCGTACGTCAGCCAGGTTTCCCTGCTAGGACTGCCCAAGGCAGGGCAGGCTAATTCTGTTGACCTGTTCTTTTCCGGTGGTACTGAAACCCATCACTCTTCTACACGCCCCCTCCCTTCATGCCTTCATGTCCTGAGCCCTGTGGATGGAGTCCAATTATCAGGGCCCTGGCCAGGGCGGGGTGTCTCGGCACTGACTGACGATGCTGAAAGTGGCCCATTGGTGCTTCTCTGTGTGGGTGAAAGTGGGTTGATAGAGTTAATCCCAATCCCATCCTGTGAAAAATCAGGCTGGGAGCAGATCACACAACAGAAAGGGAGAAAATGGTCTTCAATTGCAGCAGGAGGAGTTCAGGGCAGCTAAGGGCATGAACTTCCCCTCAGAGAGGGTCTTTAGAGAGTGGAATCAACTAGCAAAGGATGCTGTCTGGATCCCAGGCAAGGAAGTGGGAGGGGCAGGGTGACCGGGCCTCTTTTCCCCAACTCCCTCTCCCTTCTGTGTCATCTAAGGACTTGGATTTGCCCCATTTGGGCACTTGATATTCACTCCACCCTCAGTCCCACAGTACTTATGTACATTTCCATAACATTTATATTAATGTTTGTCTCCCCCTCTAGACTGCAAGGTCCTTGTGGGCAGTGACTTGTCTACCAACTCTGTTGTACTGCACTCTCCCAAGCACTTAGCACACAGTAAGTACTCAATAAATAACATTGACTGATTGATTGATTGTGCCAATCTGAGGTAACTTGACTCCATATATGAAAGGAGAACTAGAGAAAGCCCCTGAGCCCCTGGGTCCCAATTTGTCACTGACACTGGAGTGGGAAGGCTCCCGGGTGCCTGCCATTATCTACTCACATGCCATGCTCCTCCAGGGAGGTTTTTGCCCAGGACCAGGTGGGGGATGGCCCTGCTTTCTTGGTGCCACCAGGTGAGGACAGATTCTGCATTTCCACCTATATCTGTATCTGGGCGGAGTAGGGTGTCAAAAAGAAGAGCCACTGGGCTGTAGCATCGCCCTTCCAAACCCTCTGACAGGTACTCCAAGTCCTGGAAAACACAGAAGAGCCTGACTGAGAACAGGTGAGGTTTCTTCACTGTCTTCCCAGCATGGGCTCCCTGTGGAAAACAATAATGAGCCTGATTCCCCTTCTGGCATGGGGGAGTAAAGTCCAGATAGAGTAAGGAAGGGGGTAGTGGTGGGACACAGCACCTCCCCTCTCTCCACCCCTGCCCTTCCATCCTCCCCAATGCAAAGGCCTCATGTTGGACACATGCCTGAGGGAGGGGCAAGAAGGAATCTATCAACACTGCACCTGCTGTAGTCCCACCCCTCTCTGATACTATCTCAAAATGGCAGTGGGGAGGGGAGGAGTGGAGTGGACAGCAGTGCAAATAGCTGCCAGGCCAAAGTCCTGATCCAAGAACACCCACTGGGATCAATGATACATTCCTGGTAAGCAGCAAAATCCACTAGTTATTCATTCACTTTTAGTACTCTCTGCTAACCCAGGCCAGAAGGCTGTACCTTCTCTTCATGTAACTCCCTCCCCCCAACTCCAATTTTTGGGAAGCTGGAGTTGTGGCTCCTTGGGACAGAACGGATGGATGAATGGTTGAAGCTGACGATGAGGGAGGATTCTGGTATCATGACTCAGATAACATCCTTGATAGATTGGGGACAATGCCTCCTTGCCCCATCCTGCTGCTGCGGAGGAATTTCTTCCCTCACTATTAAATGCTCTCAGTCCCTTTACCACCGACTGTCCCCACACTAAACAAGTGTCCTCTGTAAGCAGGCAACTGGCAACTGACGAGGCAGCAGTACCTTCTGACAGCATCCTTGATGTCTGAGGTGATCCATTTAGAGCAGCCCTGCTCTCCTCAACTGAGCAAGGAGCTAGTGAGGCTGTCTTACTCTATGGGGGTGCAGTATGGAAGGGAGTGTCCTTTCAGCCACTCACACACTTGAAGTTGTCCTCCCTGTGAAGGACAATTACATGCTCCTCCCCTCTCCCCCCACACAATACACACACACACACACACACACACACCCACTCCCCCCCCCCCCCCGCTCCTCCAGGGGGTTGGGGCAATGTTCCCACTTGGCTTCACTCCACCCAACAGCCTCATCAACACCTGCTGTTTGCCCGGTGAAGTGAACTCAGGCAGCGTGCTATATTGTTACCAAGCATGGGCTGGCCGCTCCTAGCACTTTGTAGCGGGGCTCAGTGGAAAGAGCACGGGCTTGGGAGCCAGAGGTCATGGGTTCTAATCCCAGCTCTGCCATTTGTCAGCTGTGTGACTTTGGGCAAGTTACTTAACTTCTTTCTGCCTCAGTTACCTCATCTGTAAAATGGGGATTAAGACTGTGAGCCCCACGTGGGACAACCTGATCACCTTGTATCTCCCCCAGCGCTTAGAACAGTGCTTCACACACAGTAAGCACTTAACAAATGCCATTATTATTATTATTATTCTTTGTTGCAGGGACTCGATCCCTGGGGCAGCTGAATTCAAGTATGTTCCAATGGGGAGCAGGGGTCTTCCAGGGAGGAGTCTGCCCTGGAACTAGTGAATTGTGAGGACACCTGTTGAGATCAGGGTTCTACTGGCAAGTGAAGCAAAGCAGACAGTGGATACATGGGCATTGTTCATGAAGAGCCCAGAGTCAGCTGCAGTCTAGGCATCTCCTAGCTGGTGGGTGGGCAGTGGGCCAGTCCACATCAGTTTCCACCAATGGGAATGGCAAGACTTTGTCTGGCTCTGAACCCAAACAGGTGAGTCTGCAGGCCCTGAAGACGAAGGTCTCTCCAGCTGGGATGAGGAGATTCTCACACTGACCTGGTCAATGATTGAGACCTCTGGTGTTTCCTCAAGTTTCTTCTGTAGGATCGGGTGTGGGTGGACGGCATCTCTTCTGACATATGGGATGTTGCCAGAGAGCAAATAGGACAGGCAGATTCCAGAGGGGCCATTCCCTGAAATGAGAGGACGAGAGAGCCCTGTGACTGCCAAGGGATCCGGTCCAAGGAAGGGGGATGGCATTTCACAGTGCCATGGCAAAAGGCACATCTGGGGAAAAGTCCTCAAGGGGTGATCCTCTGTCACAATCCTGGGACAGACAATCTCCTCTGCTGGGTTTTCACCCGGTGCTGATTCCGATAAGGCGATGAAATCTGCTCAGAAAGAATCCCTATAGAGCAGGCCCTGACTCTGAGTTCTTGGGAAGCTGAGTCATAGTTGGTTATTAATTCTCGGCTGCCAGAATTAGAACAGATGAGGCCACTGGAGTCCACATCCTTTGCCTTCATCACAATCTCCTGATCGGCATGTACCCTGGCCCCGAGCATCCATTCATATCCTCAACCCCGAGCCCTTTGGTTCTACCCCATTTAGTACTGCAGAGAGACAGATGAGAGAATCAATCAATCAATCGATATCATACCACTGACTGATTGATAATGTGGAGGGAACTGGACCCGGCTTCCAGGCAGGGAATTAAATCCTGCCGTGGGATAGAGGCCAAGCTGCTCCCATTGGAAGCCATGGCCCTTGGCCTCTTGGTGCTCTAATATTAAAGGAAACAAGCAAGTCCATGTTGGCCCCAGAATCGCTTTACACACAAGAAGAGCCCCAAAGCTGGAGGAATTTGACCAAGACCTGCAGGGAGACGATGATGGAGCCTGAAGATGTGACACTCTCAGCAGAGTCTATCTTTCTGTGAGTTTGAGACCTGAGCAACAGGGTTGTCTGGCTCCAGTCTTGGTTTGCTACAGATGCCACTTGGTCCTCTGTGGTCTGATTGGCCAAAAGCCAATGAGTTCTTCTTAGAGCTTCCTTCTGTAGACCTTCAAGATGAGTGCCCGAATGGACACTCTCCTCTCATGAAAATCCAGGATTCCAACCTAGGAATGGGATGGAAAACTCTTCCAACTGGCCAGGAGCAGTGAACACATTGTTCGGCTCTGAGCCCCCACATGAGTGTTACTCTCTGACATCCTGTGTGGGAACAAGGTCCCGTGGTCGAGAAAGAGGCAGTGAACTTAGTTCCCAAAATTCAAGTTCTAATGTGGACGTGTAGCCTAGATGAAGGGAATCATCAATTGAAAGCTACAGCCTGGCATCAGTGTCCCTCTAAAGCCAAGTTCACTGCTCCTGCCACTTTCTCTTTCCTGAGGCAAAGGGAGAGTCTGCTTCCTCCTTGGGTGTCCCCAGAGGAGAGCAAGGGCCCATCTCCAGGACAGGGCAGCTTGATACAATCTAGGTGGCCTTTGGCCAGTTCTGTGTTTATTCTGGGTCTGTCTCAATTTCTAGCTCTTTTTTTTCTGAACTGTGAGTGGGGCAGCAGGGGGGGATTAGAGCTTCAGCTGACTCTGCCCAAGGGCAAAGTCAATTAAAATGCTGGTGCAAACAGTGAGGAAATTCCAGTGCAAACAGTGAAGTTAAAATAACATTAAAACTGCAAACAATAGCAACAACAATCTATATTTAGCTCAGCTGTCACTGGAGAGGACTTCAATAGTCTCCAGCCATTTTGTAGGATCACTGCATGGGCAGCTGTGAGTAGTGTTCCCTGGAGATGGGAAAAAATGGGAAATTTCCTTTAAGGGATCTAGCAAAGGAGGGGGAACTATTATTATTATTATTATTACTATTATTATTTCTGGCCTTCCCAGAAGCCCACTCTCTGCCAAGCAAAGAGAACATTAGAGTGAGAACTCTGTTGTCAACCAAAAGAAAGCTAACAGGGTCACTGCTTTGGGGGTGAGTAAGATTGGAGTCACCTTGCTGAATTTTGTGTGGTGGGGCAATGTGAAGGGGGAGGCGGAGACTCTCTCATTGGCCTCCCTTTACAATGGGAGGCCATCATAAGCACTCAGTATAGTGCTCTTTACACTGTAAATGCTCAAATACTATTGATTGATTGATGGAGGACTTCAGTTGCTGTTCACTTTGTTGCTATTGGTGGGCCCCTTCCATGAATCAGCCCAAGGTTCTAGGCTCCTGTGCTTCTCTGTGAATCTTTGCTTCATCAATGGCTACTCTCAGGGGAGGTTTGGGAATCTGAGGTTCATATGGGAGTGGGAGACTTCCCCTGGGCTCTGAATACTCCTTTCCAGACTGAGCCCCTTCCTTCCTCTCCCCCTCGGCCCCCTCTCCATCCCCCCCATCTTACCTCCTTCCCTTCCCCACAGCACCTGTATATATGTATATATGTTTGTACATATTTATTACTCTATTTATTTATTTATCTTACTTGTACATATCTATTCTATTTATTTTATTTTGTTAGTATGTTTGGTTTTGTTCTCTGTCTCCCCCTTCTAGACTGTGAGTCCACTGTTGGGTAGGGACTGTCTCTGTGTGTTGCCGACTTGTACTTCCCAAGCGCTTAGTACAGTGCTCTGCACACAGTAAGCGCTCAATAAATACGATTGATTGATTGATACTCCTCCCATGGTTCCCAGGACCTTCTGGAGACAGCAAGAGCCAAAAGCAAACAAAGAAGGTAGCTTGGAACCCCAGAAGGCCAAGGCAGAGAAGACCGGATTAGCCCTGCCAGGAGGTGTCATCACTACCCTGACTGACTAACCCCCAGAAAGAATTAAAAGAAAAAAAGGCAATCCCCAAAACCACAAATCTTTGAAATCCATGAGTCACTCACTATTTACCCTCCATCAACTCTCATTTCCTAGAGCAACAGAGATGGTCAAATCAATCATTTGACATATTCCAAGGAAGCAACTTTAGAGAAAATTCTACTGTTTACAAGACCCATGTTTCAGACCTAAGGAAATGCCTTGAGCAAAATTTCCCCTTAGTTCACTTTCCATTTTCTTAGTGGGGTTCTCTCAATTCTCAGCAGCAAAGTGTAGTGGAAGCACACTGTCTTTGGGAAACCTCCAGCTGGAAGAGAGAGCTCTGGGTCTTTTGGCATGGCACAGTATATCCAAGTGACAGCTCAGCCCTGAAATGGGCAGGGAGCAGTGTTGAGAGAGCAGGTTTCCTGGAGAATACCTACCTATTATGACAACCGGAAGTGGCTTGGTACTGCTCAGGCTTGGATGCTCTTTCCACACAGAAGACATTCTGAAGGCTGGTGAAGTGTTTCACGGCTGGAAGTCAACCTGCAATGTCCCAATTGTGCAAAATCAGTCATGGAGTGGGGGTGGTCTCCCAACACAAGGAGCCAAGTCAGGCTATGTCAGGAGAGTGATCCTCCTCTCCCTGTTAGGGATGAGAGGGCCCTGCTTCTCGGTTGGGGGATTTGGGCTATAAAGCCGAACCTGGGGTCTGAACTCTCAATAGGAAAGGGAGCCATCCAGGATCCGGTTCCCAAAAGACTTGCAAATCTCGGGAGCCCAGGGTTCCCCCTTTAATACTGAAAATGTTATCATTTGGGAAAAGGTTGGAGAATTGATTAAGAGGCTCTGAATCATTGCTAGAGCTCCTGGAGGAGGGCAGGGTATTTCTAGCCTTTAAAAAAGAAGGTCCAATCTTATTGTCAGCAATAACTGAGAGTTGGGGTGCTTGTCAAGTCAGTAATCTTGACCCTTCAAAAATGATTCATGTTCCCCTCATGAGCTCACTGGGAGAAAGCTTTCCCGAAAGGGAGGCAGAAGAATGATTCCCGTAAAGCTAACTCATGTTCGTCAAACAGAGGGACAAGGTGGAAGGGGACCAGGCAGCTGGGTTAGGAACAGGGCTGTAAAATGAAAGCTTCATGTGCTTCACCCCGGTGGGCTGACAACTTCAAGACACAAATCCCAAACCCTCTAAATGCTGAAATATCATTTGGCTCATCTACTTTGGCCAGCTGCTCTTCTGAGACCCCGCACAGAGTACAGGCTGAACTTGCTCTCTATCTTTATGGAATTACTTCCTCCCCTGCTGATGATTTGGAGCTAATGGTCCATCCTGCTTGCTGCTCTAAACTAGGAGGGGATGTTCTTGTGCACATTTGGCTGAGCACTCCAGTCCAAACTTAATTGGATGGACACTCAGTAACCATGGTCCTGGCCTCTGGTGCCAGGGGAGGGGAGATTTTCAAATGAGCAAGCATGTTGCTTTAATTTGATAAAATCCCAGTGGAGTTATGGGGCTGCTTTAGAATGGTTTGCCAGTTCACTTGAAAACATGGAAATCAATAATTCTAAAAGGGGGTGTCTTAGGCGGGCTTGCAAGCATGTGTGTGTGTGTGTGTGTGTGTGTGCGTGTGCATGTGCGTGTGGAAGTAATTCCGGCCTTTGAGGAAACTAATCCATGAAATGACAACCCTGCTCCACTGTGAGTCTCATTGCTGGGAGTCTCAATTAAGTGTGAAAATGCAGCTGCCACATGCACATGTATAGGCGAAGTCATTAGCACACTGGTGTGGTACTGCTGGGAAGGAGGAGGGTGAGCCCCAGAAATATCGACCTGGGTATGCAGACTTAGATTAATGGTGAGATTCCTGAGGGAAAGTATCTGATCCAGACATATTTTTATCCCATTTATCACTTTCCAAACCCCAATCAAGCCAATTTCTCTGGACCGCTACCAAGTCACGAACTACTTAAAGTTGTCACCTGTGCTGGGTAAGGGGGTGGGGGGTGTTTGTAACACCACTGTAGTTCATAATGGGCCAGATGCAGAGAGGAAAAGGAAACAGTTCTATAGAACTTGGCTCCTTCACACCAACCAGAACTTTCGGATCAACTTTTTGGTTCTTTGACCTTCTGAGTGGGTGAAGTTCAGTTCAAGTTTTCCTCATAAGGCTCTCCATTCCTCATTTTGCAGGAAGTTCCTTTTTCTAGGGGATGAGTTCTCGGGCTTGCTGCTTATTGTGATTTGAAAATTTTCATTGTAAAACAAAAAAAAAATAACTGAAGAAAACAATCACTTAGTGTGGGCCTTAACTGCCTGTGTGGAGGAGATGGGACCCCTGAGATTCCTGGTTTCTGGGGTGTTAATACAGGGAGAGTTGGAAACAGAGAGAGTTGTTCCAAGGGATCTGTTCTAATGGTTCCTGCCCACTCCAAACTTCATGCCTTAGGAGACCCAATCCTGCTCTTGACAAGTTGAATTAGTCGAGCAATGGTGGATCAGGCCAGCTTTGTGCCTGGATTGGGGTTGGGAGCGCTTCCTGTCCCTAGGAGTTCCCTCCTCATGCCTGGCCTCTCTGGGGGCAGAGGGAGATGATGGGGAGAATCAGGGCTCAGCCCAGCCCCAAGTGACCAGACACCCTGCATTCGGCACTTTTGGCCAACACCAGCCACCTGGAATAGATCCCACTTTTGGCCTGTATGTAAACAGCTACAGCAAGGAACCCTGTCCCTGGAGGAGCCAGGAGTAGAGAGCAATGGCAGTGGCAACACAGCAGCAAGAGAGGGGAAGCCACATTGTGGACTTCCCTGATACTTCCCAGCCATTGTCATGCTCTTTGCTCAATGCCTTCCAAACAGCCTTTCCGCGACAACCTCCAAGTAGCAGTTGGAGGTTGCAGTGGACCTGATGTCAGAAGCCAGCCAGTGGGGAACATGGAAGCATCAGGGAAGGCCATACCATCTTCTCACCTTGCTTCCTTTCTCTACTCCTGGCTGTTGGCTACTGGCTACTGCAGGGACAGGGTACCGAGCATCATCCTGGTGAGGAGCTTCCTTGATATTGTCTCGGGAGTGTTCTGGGTATGTGTATGCTTGAGGGCAGTAGTTGTAGCAAGTGAGTATTTATGAGAGCGCTGCCTGGGATAAGAGGGGGATCCCAGTACATGTGACAGTACATCTGTCTGTCTGTTTCTCTGCTGGCCTATCTCTGCTTTTTTTCTTTCCATGGTTCTTTCTGTCTTTGTTCCTTTTTTATCCCCACTCCTGGAGAGGTCCACTTCCTTGGAGGCTACGTAACCCTTGTCCCCTCTGACCTCCTTGCCCTGGGTAGCCCCAATCTAACATCCATGCTTTTCCTCCACCCAGACCCCTGTCACAGCCCTCTAGAAATGGCAGGGAGGAAGTAAGGAGGTAGGGGGTAGCAGTCACCTGTCCAGCTCATCCTTGGTGGTCAAGGAGGGCAACTGAGGGCAATGCCAGAGGGAGCTCAAGGACAGGTGGCACAACCCTGGTCCTAGCTTTGTTCTGAGTCTTCTGGCTGTTGTGGCTGTTCCAGAGTAAACTCCGATGTTGGGAAACACTTAATCCTTCAGTTCTTATTCCTGTGTTGCTCTGCCCCTCTGTCTCCCACAGCCTCTACTTCCCTAGTACATCTAGACCTTGACTCTTTTCTCCTATGTATAACTCTTTCTCTTAAAACACAATCATCATGCCTGACTCTTCTCCCTTGAGGATTTCCTCTCCAGTTCTGGTGCCTTACCCACCTTTCCCTCTAGCCCCCAAGTCCTTCCCCCAGCAGCGTGTTCCATCCCTGAAGACTCAAAAATGGCCACAGGGAGGGGGAAGCTGGGGCCTCCCAACTGATGACTGAAGGGTTCCCAGAGCCCTTCAGCAATCTGGAAAATGCCCGAGTCCAGTCTAGCCCAGGGGGTTGCCCGCTGCCCAGTAAGCGAGTGTCTGTGCAGCCAGCCGATCCAGAGCACACCAAGACAGTCCTCTCTGCTTTTTCCGGGGTCAAGTTACCCCTCACGAAATTATTTTCCCTTCAGCCAGATAGATCTTGCAGTTCGGCAGGGTCCAGGGTCCAATACCTGAGGCACAGCCCTGGCTGGCTCTGTGGGATCTCACAAAAAGAACTTTCCAGCCCTTTTACCTCCTGCCTGGCCAGCCCTTCTCCCCCAGGGAGAGGAGCTGCAGCACAAGGGATTTGGTTATCCACTTGACTTGGCTTGATTCTGGAAGCTACTCTATTTGACTATGTGCCCTGATGAAGCACTGGCCAGTCGGTTTTTATCTCCAGTCTCTGTATAGGTGGGTCTGACACAAAGACCCACAGTACAGCTGGGAAATCACACCTCATCATGTGGAGGGTGGAGAAGCGCTTATACAGTGATCTGCATACAGTAAGTGCTCAATAAATACGATTGAATGAAGGGGAGTGTGGGAGGTGGGGAAGAGAAGTATGCTGTATCAAGGGGCGGGGGGGGGGGGGAGGGGGGGAAGGGGCCTCCAGAAACCACTAAAAGGCTAGAAAATTTGATCCCTATCACAGGCCCAAACAGGTATACTTTTCAGTACGTGAAACACCAGTACTTGGCCTATATCATGACAACAACCACACAGCTGGCCAGAGACATTCACAATGCTCACAGGTCTACAGATACTTTCCCCTGTTCCAGGCTTGAATATCCTCAGCAGTGTTACCTCCTGACTCTCCTTTTTCACTGGGTTCCCGCTCTTCCTGCTCCCCACCTCGCTAAGCCAATAACAGATCCAGCCTCCCCAAAGATACAGAAACCTAGAGTTCACAGAAAGGAGAGGCAAATCAGATACAATTTCCTGAAGTTCAGGGGCCTGATTCCCTCAAAGACTTGGCACCTGCTCATTCGCTTGTCTGCTGCAATTCTCTGCACCCAGGCTCCTTCCTGTTCTAGGATTTCAAAAGGCTTAGCAACTGGTCGTAGAGGCGAGTTACAGGACTCCTCATGTCCTGGACCATCTTTCATGCCCATGAAACCTGTTCGGGGAGGGATCTCCTTGGGGACAGGAGAGACTGTGACTCCCCTAAAGGAGCAAGGGGGCTCAGCCTTACCCTCTCCACTGCCCCAGTAGGGTATGCAACATGGCAGCTTGGGTTTTCCAGTGGGAAACGAGATAGAATCTGAGCAAGGTCACACAGCGAGAGATAGAGCTCGAAGAACACCTAGGCCCTTTAGCTCCCAGTTCATGTCTTGTCTGCCACAACATAGTTTCTTGAGGTGGGTGGAGGAGCATTTCATCATATAGGGGCCCAGCTCTAGTGGCTACATGCGCACCACTGGGATGCTTTAAATGGGAGGAGAGGACAGCAGCTACACCAGATTTCAGGTTCCAAAGAACCCAGGGGGTTAGATGTTCCACACCTTCTTTGGGAGCCTGCTATTTCTCCGACGAGACCCCGCTGGGTAGCCCATACCATGTGCTAGGGTAGTCACCCAACACCTTCAGTTAGTGGTTTGTGGGGCTCAGAAACAAGGAAGTGATGACTAAGCTCTGTGTTGCATAATTCATGCCCACAAGGGGAAACAAGGGAAGGAATTCTCCCTGGTTTCCGGGATAACCAGATCTCTGGTCTCTGCCAGTCCTTCCTCTTAGCTCCTCAGCACTACACAATGGCCCTGGGTCAGGAGTGAGATCCCATGTTACGTGGTTTTCAGTCTTTTGTGATCACCTGATGGCTCTTACTGTCTTCCCTTCCCAACATGGCACAAAGCAAATCCAAAAACTGAAAAGGAATCTCAGGCCAAAGAAACCAGTCATTTGTTGACTGTCAAATATGACGGCAAAGATCAACCACTCTTCACTGCCTGCATCCTTCTCCTCCCATCCCCCACATCATCTTTCCCTGTCTGCCTCTCCTTCTTGGCCAGGTTGTTGGAATTATGGCTAAAGGAACACTGATGCAAAGGAAAACACACTGTGGTCATGTCTGCCATTTCCTCATACAAAGCATTCCAGGTATATGCAAGCATGGCCTAGGACCTCATTCCCTTCTGGCTGAAGGGGCTCCCATGTACATCGTCTCCTCCTCTGAATGGCATTCTTTGTGCTACCCAATCAGGTTGCCACCCAGTTAGGGATTTGCCCAGGCTGAGAAAAGTATACTGCCACTCACCTCAGTCTCCTGGGGCCCAGGTTTCTAACAGAGCTGTCACGACCTGAAGGAAGAAGACACTTTGGGTGACTGACATGCTGGATTTTGGTTGCCCCTGAGACAAACCAGAGATTAAAAAGTGCAGGTGCTTTCTGAAGACATGAGGGGCAGGGGAGGGGCACAAACAGCACCTCATAAACCTGCTTGATTACCTGGGGGATTTCTCCATTGTTTCCTTAGCAGACTTCTAATGGAATCCGCCCTTTCTCATTTGCCTCAATTACCTCATCTGTAAAATGGGGATTGAGACTGGAAGCCCCACATGGGACAGGGATTGTGTCCAACCCGATTTGCTTGTATCCACCCCAGCGCTTAGTACAATGCCTGGCACAGAGTAAGTGCTTAAAAATACTATTATTAGTATTATTATTATTTGGATTGTCTTCCTGACAGTGAAATTGGGATGGCTCTGTTGCCCCCTCTGCTGGAGTTTCTTTCTCTTGCCTCAACTCCAGCTCAGATGTATAACTGGGTCTCCTTGCTAAGGCTAACGTTGACACTGTCTTTTAAGTTCACCTTTCCAGGACCCTGCTTGGACACTGGCCTTCCTGTTTTCCCTGGCCCCGCTTGTTGACTCAGAGCTCTCTTACCTTAGTGTGGAAAGATGGGGAGAGAGGGAAAACTATTTCTCTAGCTTGCTCTTTCCCGAAGCCAAATAGCTCATGGATCCCCGCCGTTCTTCTGGACGGTTGTTCCTACGTGGGAATTCAAGCGTCTGCTTAAATATAGTAGGGAACCTATTCTTATTACAGGAAGGAAGGCAGGGCTAGAGTTGGGGGGCGTGGCTAGGAAAACCACTTTCATAAGCATGAGTCAGCAGGGTTGCTCAGTTTATGAATGAACTTGCAGAGCTTCTCGGGCGAGTTTACCATATGAGTGACAAGAGCCAAGCCAGAGACAGTTCAAAGGAATCTGTCTCCGGGCTTTGGGGTGTGTATGTGCAGGGGAGTGAGGGGGGGACCAGATGACCAGAATCCGCTATTTGATGTGATCTGAGTTTGATTTCATGTCAGCTAGCTCTCCACCCAGGAACGAGTGGTGGGTGGGGGATGGCCAGGGGTTGAAATGATCCAGGTGGGGCTTCACTGAAATGATACTTTCCAGAGGATTGGGTTTAACACAAAGCCAAATCTGGCTCTTTTCTTCTGCAGAAAGGGGAGGAGCACAATCTCTGCTTGCTTTCCAGAAGGGCCGTTTAATAGTTAAAATCCCTCGGTTCCCTGTGGGACTGTGAATGTGTAACTGTATCCCCTCATCTCCGGGATAAGCTACAGTCACGAGAAGTCAATGACCTCAAGGCAAAACTATTTCCTTTGATGGCCTCATCTGCTGGTGGCACACCGGTGCTCCTCTTTCTTTGCCACAGGCAACTGGCCACCATAGAGACACTGTTTTAGTTCATTCGTCCAAGCCTGACCCCTGCATCATCACCTGGTGATTAGTGGGGTTTGAGCTGACAAGAATCTGAAGTCCTATGGATGAGGCTGAGGGTGGGAGAGGCAAATAGGCAGAAAAAAACAGAGCGAGAAAATTGGATCTGGTCCGGTCAGCCAACTGCACAATCCTAGCAAACACCCGCGGCTGTCACTGGTGCTAAGAACGCCTACCATCTTTCATTCTTATTTAATAAACAGAAAGACATTTGTTTCCCTTTTAATGAAAAATGTCACATCAGCTAGCTATTTTTATTGCAGTTTAACATCTGGAGCATTTCGGTTGGCCCTGCTCTTCTGTAAAGTCTCTCTAGTCACTATGGATTCCAACCCGAGGTGGTGGGAGTTCTCGGTTATTGAGTAATCAACACCCTTGGACACACAAAGTTGCCCAAGCGTGAACAATCAATCTTCTGAATTTGCTAGTTCCTTGTCTTCAGAATTCCTGTAAAAGGGAAGACCATAAGAAAGGTGTCTTCAAATCACCCCTTACGGTTTTGGAAAGGCCCTTCTCGGCTTGGCGTTGAGTCTTTTGGGTAATTAAACAGTGTGTGTGTGTGTAAGTATTCAAGTTTAGGCAAAGCACCTGCACACAGAAGACACTGGGCAAAGGTGCTCTAGGAAAAAAAAACAAAAAACAAAAATACTACCGGCAAAGGAAAGACTGGGTGCAACTGGGATGCCCAACAGGAGAGGAGACCCAGACAGCAGTAGTAGCAGCAAGTCTGCTGTGTGCGATCTTGGGCAAGTCACTAACTTCTCCATGCCTGAGTTTCCTCATCTGTAAAATGAGGATTAAATCCTACTCCCTTTGACCAAGACTGTGAGCCCCATGTGGGACAAGGAGATTGTGTCCAATCTGGGCATCTTGTAACTACCTCAGCGCTTAGTACGGTGCTTGGCACATAGTAAGTGCTTAACAAATACCATAAACAAAACTAAAAAAGCTCAGTTGAGATGGATGTAGGTGAGGAGAATTACCACCACTTTCCCACTCTATCAAAGGAAATCCATTTCTGAAAATCTTACTGGTTTCATTTGCCATGCTTTATGGTGTGTTTCTTAGGAGGTGCTCCATATGGCTTTCAGATGTTACCTTATTCCTGTCTCACCATCCCTGGGAAGTGGGTTTGAGTTTTTCTGGATTTCAGCTGTGCTGAGGCACTGGAAAAAGGGGAAGGGGCCCTCTCCAAGTCACCAAACCACAATCTCTTACACCCGCAGGCTCCCCTAACCATTCCCTACCCCTCTGCCACTAAGCATCCTGTGGCTCAGTGGAAAGAGTGTAGGTTTGGGAGTCAGAGATCATGGGTTCTAATCCTGGCTCTGCTACTTGTCAGCTGTGTGACTTTGGGCAAGTCACTTCATGTCTCTGTACCTCAGTTACCTCACCTGTAAAATGGGAATTAAGACTGTGAGCCCTATGTGGGACAACCTGATTGCCTTGTATCTCCCCCAGTGCTTAGAACAGTGCTTGGCACATAGTAAGTGCTTAACAAATACCAAAATTATAGAAGCAGCCTGCCTCAGTGGAAAAAGCACGGGCTTTGGAGTCAGAAGTCATGGGTTCAAATCCTGGTTCCACCAATTGTCAGCTGTGTGACTTTGGGCAAATCACTTAACTTCTCTGGGCCTCAGTTACCTCATCTGTAAAATGGGGATTAAGACTATGAGCTCCCCATGGGACAACCTGATCACCTTGTAACCTCCCCAGAGTTTACAACAGTGCTTTGCACATAGTAAGCGCTTAATAAATGCCATCATTAGACTGAAGTTGGCTGTTTTTCAAGGATTTTGAAATGTGCTGACACGTGGTTTTCAGGGGCTGGGAAAGGACCTTTTCACTCTGCCACCCTTACTTTATTTACCTACCCTTCAGACTAGGTGGAGATTAGGATCTTGTTTGTGAGTCTAAAGGGATAAACACAACTGGAAGTTTTGGCTTGGGGTGAAAGTGGGCAGGGTTGCCATGCTGAAGTGGAGGCTTTCTAGCTGGGGCAGTGGCTTGGGTGGCCATCTTTCACCCACTTGTGTACACTGTGGTGAGGACGGGTGGGGCTGAAGTGTTCACCAGGGGCTCAGCAGAGGATTCTCTACAAGTTGTGGGATACTGGAGCCCCCTCTGCCGTGATCTACAGTTCCTCCTCCAAACCATTACTACTCCTCTTAGTTGCATGGTCCGTGAGGCTGGGGGCAGTGCAAAGGGCTGGTATAAGGTAATAATAATAATAATGATAATGGCATTTGTTAAGCGCTTACTACGTGCAAAGCACTGTTCTAAGCGCTGGGGGGATACAGTGTGATCAAGTTGTCCCACGTAGGGCTCACAGTCTTAATCCCCATTTTTACAGATGAGGTAACTGAGGCTCAGAGAAGTGACTTGCCCAAGGTCACACAGCAGACTTGTGGTGGAGCCAGGATTCGAACCCACGACCTCTGACTCCAAAGCCTGGGCTTTTTCCACTGAGCCACGCTGCCAAGTCATTGAATTACATAGAGCAATCAATTGTATTTATTGAGCTCTTATTGTGAGCAGAGCACTGTAATAAGTACTTTTTCAACAATCAAATGTACTTATTGAGCACTTACTGTGCATAGAGTACTGCACTAAGCGCTTAGGAAAGTACACTATAACAGAGTTGGTTGAGAAGTTCTCTGTCCACAAGGAGTTTACAAGGAGTCTATGCACAGGGGAGTGCATATAGAGGAAATAAAGGGTCTGGGAAAGCTTGTGGAGGAGATGAGATTTTAGGAGGGTTTTGAAGTTGGGGAGAGTGGTGGGCTGTCAGACCTAAATGGGGAGGGGGTCCCAGTCCCGAGGGAGAATCTGGTCAAGGGCTCGGTGGTGAGATAGATGAGCTTGAGGGAAGAGGGAAAAGAGCCAGTTCACACATCTGGAAAATTTGCATAGTCCTGGCAGCTTCTGGGCTCTACCAGGGTGGCTTCTGGTTGGAGTAGGCTTAAGACATGTAACCGCTCTCTGGTGCCATAGACCTGATTGCTAAACCCCCTTCTAGACTCTAGACTGTAAGCCCATTGTGGGCAGGGATTGTCTCTAGTTTTGTATTGCAGTTTCCAAGTGCTTAGTATAGTGCTCTTCACACAGTCAGAGCTCAAATACAATTGATTGATTGACTGTAAATTCCCCTCTAGACTCTAAGCTCCTTGTAGGCAGTGATCATGCCTACCAATTATATTGAATTGGACTTTCCCAAGCACTTAGTGCAGTACTCTGCACACAATAAGTGCTCAATGATTACCACCAATTGATTAAAAGCTCCCACCCTAAATGAGCCTGGGAGCTAATACACCGGGAGTCCCAGGTGAGATGATTTCCCCCCAGTTGGTAGCTCCTGGAGATTGGCAGCCTTGGGTGATTGCCTGCTTTGCCTGCTCCTAAAACTGACTCCCAGCCCCCATTTTACAGATGAGAAAACTGAGGCATGGAGCAGTTAAATGACTTGCCCAAAGTCACACAGCCAGTGATGGATCTACATTCCTGGTGCTCATTTTGGATGGAACTGAGGCTCAGGCTTTCCTGAGCTGGGGCCAAACTGGGCCAGGCCTCAAAATTTCAGTCCTTGACTCAAGATCTTGTCCTTTGCAGAACCCTGCCATGCCCAATAACACCTGAAAACTCTGCTCACAACCCTGAATATGAGGCTCCCCATACTCCCCTCCACCAATTGTCTTCTTCCATGCCCCAGCTAGTTGCTCACCCTTAAGAGTACTAAGGATTGGTGGGAGGCCAATAGAGAGAAATGGATCGAGAATCAGTCTTTTCCCAAATTTAACGCCAGTCTCATGGCCTGAAAGCATGATTACATCCCCTGAAAACCAAGTATTTTCCCCGCCTTCTTCCCTGAAGGATAAGTAGGTTGGTGCCTTCCCTCACTTATTGGGTCCTAGACCCCTCCAGAAATGTGACCGTGGGTGACAATCTGTCCTTGAGACCAGCCGGCAAGGTCTTCTATATAAAGGAGTCAGTCACCCAAAAGGTGCTGCTTCTTGGTTTGTGTGGAGGATGGCGGGGTGAGCACGTCTGTCTCTCCCCTCTTCAGTCAGTACTTTACTCTCCTACATGGATAATTTTTCTGAAACATCATTCAGTCCACATCTCCCCATTCTTCAAAAACCTTCAATAGTTGCCATCCACTTCTGCATCAAATAGAAATCCCTTACCTCAGCTTGAAGACACTCAACCCTCCTACCTAACCTCACTGCACACTCTACTCCTTTAGCACCAACCTACTCTCTGTACCTCAAGCTCATCTAGCTCACCACCGAGCCCTGTCCCACATTCTCACTCGGGACTGGAACTCCCTCCCTGTTTAGGTCCGACAGCCCACCACTCTCCCCAGCTTCAAAACCCTCCTAAAATTACATCTCCTCCAAGAGGCCTTCCAGATTAAACCCTTTATTTCATCTATATGCTCTCCCCTATGTATAGACTTATGAACCTAGCTGTGTGCTCCTTTATCACTTTGATACTCACCCCAGCCCCACAATACTCATGCAAATATTCTAATACTCTTCTATTTCTACCATCTATAATCTATTTTAATGTCTGCCATCCCACAGACTGTAAATCCTTTGTGGGCAGGAATCACATAATAATAATAATAATAATAATAATAATAATAATAATAATAATAATAATAATGATGATGGTATTTGTTAAGTGCTTACTATGTGCAAAGCACTGTTCTAAGCACTGGGGGGATACAAGGTGATCAGGTTGTCCCACGTGGGGCTCACAGTCTTAATTCCCATTTTACAGATGAGGTAACTGAGGCACAGAGAAGTTAAGTGATTTGTCCAAAGTCACACAGCCGATAAGTGGCAGAGCCGGGACTAGAACTCATGACCTCTGACTCTCAAGCCCGTGCTCTTTCCACTGAGCCATGCTGCTTCTCACATCTGCCAACTCTGTTGTACTGTAATTTCCCAAGCTCTTAGTACAATGCTCTGCACACAGTAAGTGTTCAATAAATAATATTGATTGATCAATTCATTAAGAACCAAAATAGTTACCTCATTTATTAAGCTTTGCCCTTTTAATGGTAAAGGGTGAGAAGGAGAGTGATGAAAATGGATCCAGCATCAACACAATATCAATATTGTTATTATCATTATTATTCATAGCATTCAGTGAGATCTGAACTAGGCACTTGAGAAAACATTCAAAGCACCCCTACCCTTAAAGGGCTTACAGCCCAATGGGGGAGACAAGCAGCACAAATAATAGTACAGTACAACATATACACTATACCCCAAGTTAAAGGGTGAGAGAGGTTATATAAATAGTAGATATAAGTAAATTTAAAAAATGAATATATAAATACAAGTGCTGAGGTAGCAGAGGAATGGCATGACTGGGGAAGGTGGGGGTGGTAGTAGTTAATCAGAGAAGGCTTTCAGGAGGGAGTGGCTTTTTAGAAGGGCTTTGGAGGAGTGGAGGGATGAGGTTTGGCAAAACTGAGGAGGGAGAGCATTCAGTAGAAAGTCCTGAGAGAAGGGTTAGAGGTGGTAGAGCCAAGAGCGGGGATAGTTAGAAAATTTGCTTATATGAAGTGAGAAGCACAACCTGGGGTTTAGCAGAAGAGATCAGATAGGTAAGAGGGAGCCCAGCTGATGGAGAATCTTGAAGCTGATAGGAGTTTTTCCTTTAATACAAGAAGCAGTGGTGAGTCCTTGGAGAAGTTGGAGGAGGGCAGTAACGTTTTCTGATCCATATTTCTTTTTTTTTCTTTTTAAAAGAGATATGTGCAACTGTATGTAGGCTAGAATGAAGAGGGGAGGCGCCGGAGGCAGGGATCCCAGGAAGGAGGCTATTATGGTAGTCCAACCAGGAGGGAGAAGTAGATTGGCCTGGTGAACAGAGCATGGGCCTGGGAGTCAGAAGGACCTGGATTCCAATCCTGCCTGTGCCACTTGTCTGCTGTGGGACTTTGAGCAAATCACTTAACTTCTCTGTGCCTCAGTTACCTCAGCTGTAAAGTGGGGATTAAAACTGGGAGCTTCATGTGGGACATGGACTGTGTCCAAGCTGATTGTTTTGTATATACCCCAGAGCCCAGCACAGTGCTTGACATATAGTAAATGCTTAACAAATGCCATTAAAAAAAAAAGAGGGAACTAGGATTGAGCCAGCATGGTGAGCTTAAAGGTAAAGGAAGGGAGCAGAGCGATGATGTATACTATTGTCTATAAATTGTATTGTACTCCCCCAATTGTTTAGTGCAGTATTCTGAACCCTGGAGGAGCTCAATAAAAACCATGGATGGATTAATGGAGGAAGAATGGGCTGGACTTAAAATCCAACTGAATGTGGGAGGTAAACAAGAGATGAGTCAAAGATGATATGGATGTTGCCAGCTCCTGGGACGAGGAGGATGGTGATGATGTTGACCATGAGAGGAAACCTAGGGAGAGGTGGTTTAGGAGAGAAGACAAAGAGTCTGATTTTGGCCATATTGAGATGGATATTTAGGGAACTGGTCTCAACTTGGCAAACTAAAAGTGGCCTGTGGTTCAGCGTGAACTTCACAAAGTCAGCCCAAACAAGGTCTCCCCCAGTTCTGGCAAAAGATCCATTTAAGGCCAGCCAGCAATTCCAGGAAAGGGACCAGGACTTCTCCAGATTACATCCAGTGATTGGATAAGTGCCTTCCACACTGTGGGAGAACTCAGTAACAGGCCTTGATTTGCTCCTTCACAGATTAGATCAGGCCACATAATGTCAGTCAGTTCCCAGAAAGTCTTCTTTTCTCTGACTAGGATAGTCTAATTCTTACCAGACCTTCCTTGTCCTCCATAGCACGCAGGTGGGGAAGCCAAGGATACAGACTGGAAAATGATGGCCGCCCACCTTGTTTGCCTGTTCAGACCCATTCTGTAACCTAAGCAAGCAGGCTCTGCCCCAGTTACCCCTTGTTAAACACCACTTGCAACAGGAACAGTGAGGGCCAGAGAGTAAAGCTTGTAAAATAAAGCAGAGAGAATTGGCATACTGGGTGAGGTCCTGTTCTCCCCCCTCCACCCCACCCTGTCCTGTCCCATTGACTCCTTTTCCCCTGTGTTGTTGCCCTTCTAGACTGTGAGCCTGTTGTTGGGTGGGGACTCTCTCCACATGTTGCCGACTTGTACTTTCTAAGTGCTTAGTACAGTGCTCTGCACACAGTTAAGTGCTCAATAAATATGACTGAGTGAATGAATGAATGAATCAAGGAGGAGCTCAGCCTTTCTGATAACTCTCTAGAGGTTTGACAGGGAGGTCTGCTGTGTGGCCTTGGGCAAGTCGCTTAATTTCTCTGTGCCTGTTACCTCATCTGTAAAATGGGGATAAAGATTGTGAGCCCTATGTGGGACAGAGACTGTGTCTAACTTGATTAGCTTGTATATACTACAGTGCTTGGCACATAACTGCTTAACAAATATCGTTAAACAAAAAAAGGTGAGGGTAAGACACTCTCTATTTTGGATGCTTTGACTATGTATCAGTCTCTTGTCCTGGGTTGGATTCCATCTGGCCCTGGATCTACTTGCTCTGTCACGCCTAGGGCTGGGTCATTTGTGGGGAATTGTCTTGGTTTGAAATTGCCCAATTTCCACTTCATGAACATGACTGTTCCTGTGCCTGGAAGCCAGGTGATGAGCCAATATCCTACACCCCACTTAGTGCCTGGGGATGTATCAGAGCAGTGCTGGGTGCCAGGTGAACACACCACATACATGAGATTCATGGGGAAGATAAACTGGGGAATTCAACCCCAGAATGGTGTATTGTTCCTGGGCACAGCTGCGGGAGGAAGCCAGATAGCTTCATTTTCTGATGGCAGGAAAACCCTGCCTCTATGGGTAGAGTTCAGGATCAGGCCCCTCGGTAGCCAACTCTACACACTTACCTTTCAGGGTGCCTTGCAGCCTCCAATTAGGCCTCTGTGCAGACTGAAGTCAATCTTAACCAAACCAGTGCCCTAAAAGCTAACCAGAACATGTCTGCAATTTCTCTAGCTCCTGAAAAAGAAACACAGCGCAATTTCCTGTGGCCATGGGTAAAAGTATTTTTTTATGGTATTTCTTAAGCACTTATTATGCTCCAGGCACTGTACTAGGCATTGGGGTAGATACAAGATAATCAGGCTGAACCCAGTTCCTGTCCCACATGGGCCTCTCAGTCTTAGTCCCCATGTTACAGATGAGATAACTGAGGTACAGAGAAATTAAGTGACTTGTTCAAAGTCACACAGCAGACAAGTGGCGGAACTGGAATTAGAACCCAGGTCCTTCTGACTTCCAGGCCGGGGCTTCCACTAAGCCATGCTGCTTCTCAATATTGTTACTCATTCATCCTCAATAAACAATTCCTAGTTGCTGTTTCCAGTGTGCTGGGCACTGCTTCAATTCAGCAGAGTTAAACAAAGACCAGCATGGGACTGTGTAAGAGCCAGCCCAGATCTTCTCCTCTTCTGGGGAGTGGCCATCTCAGGACTTTGCACACGGGACACTGAATGGCTCCAGGGGGGTTCCTGTTGGCCTGCTTTGTTTGGACTTGATGTGATTCTCTGAAATGAAAACCATCCTGGCTCTTGAACAGGGAGAGGAGGCCCTGGAGGGGGTTGGGATGATGGAAAACACCAGTGCCAGGGTTGGGAGGGAGCTGTGGGCTGAGAGGGTGTGCTTGGAGCCTGCTGGCAAATTCCTGTGCAGAAGACAGACCAAGAGAGAGGCCAGCATGGGGTTCTAGAAAGCAGTCTGGCCTAGTGGCTAGAGCACAGTCCTGGGAGTCAGGGGACTTGGGTTCTAATCCAGGCTCTGCCACTTGTCTGCTGTGTGACCTTCGGCAAGTCATTTAACTTCTCTGTGCCTTAGTTTTCTCTTCTGTAAAATCTGGTCTCCCCTCCTCCCTCACTGTGAGCACTTTAACCTGGATTTGTTCTGGTTGCTACCTTATTAGAATATATCAGAGTAGAGATCCACGGTCTCAGTGTCTGCCAGGGGTAGGGGCTTGGGTGGGGGAAGCTCCTGGTGCCAGGGAGACACATGACCTAAGGACCTATGGGTGGAAGCCCTTTGTCCATCAGCTTCATCGAGTGAGGCTTGGAAGGTGGTAGATTAGTCCCCCGATGACCCCTACCCTTTCAGGGATCTCCCTGCCTTTAGCTATAGAGTGGTGGCAGCAAGAGGGGTGCAGAGACTTGGGGGACAGTGAGTAGGATGCTCCAAATCTGCAGTAAAATGAGAAATAAGGAGGGCTTTAGGATAATAATAATAATAATAATAATGGCATTTATTAAGTGCTTACTATGTGCAAAGCACTGTTCTAAGTGCTGGAGAGGTTACAAGGTGATAAGGTTGTCCCACGGGGGGCTCACAATCTTAATTCCCACTTTACAGATGAGGTAACTGAGGCATAGAGAAGTTAAGTGATTTGCCCAAAGTCACACAGCTGACAATTGGCAGAGCTGGGATTTGAACCCATGACCTCCGACTACAAAGCCCGCGCTCTTTCCACTGAGCCACTCTGTTTCTTAGGACACAGCAGATGCTGACTGGGAGCTCCTACAGGGGACCCTTGGGGCTTTTTCAACCAGGATTTGGGCCAGGCTGGAAACTTCCAGTAACATCACTGGGGGATGTTCTGTAGAGTCAGGGAATGGAAGGAGGCAGAGATAAGGTCATTCTGGGTCACTTTCTACCCTTCTTTCTCTGCTGAGCCCAGGCCCTTCTCCTACCCATCACACCGCTGGGCCACCATTTCTTCATTGGATCAACAGTACTCTGATTGCACTGCCATCTTTTTAAATGCTAGTGCTTTATGCAACTTATTTTCTTCATTTCTGGGATATAGCCATGGGATCCTGAAGGAGCTGCAACACCTCACACCCCACCTCCCAACATCATCAAGTTACAATGGGGAAGAGTTGGCTATGGTATAAGTCAAGTCTGAACTTAATAATAATAATAATGGCATTTATTAAGCACTTACTATGTGCAAAGCTTGGGAGAAGTCAGCCTATGGGGAATGCGACTTTGTGTTAAACACGAATCAGGAGCCAAGCCCTTCCTCCTTCATGGGAGTCTGTCGTACCTGTCATCAGATCATTCAGGAATAATAATAATGATGGTATTTGTTAAATGCTTACTATGTGCAAAACACTATTCTAAGCTCTGGGGGGGATACAAGGTGATCAGGTTGTCCCACGTGGGACTCACAGTCTTAATCCCCATTTTACAGATGAGGTAACAGGCACAGAGAAGCTAAGTGACTTGCCCCAAGTCACACAGCTGACAAGTGACAGAGCCAGAATTAGAACCTATGACCTCTGACTCCCAAGCCTGTGCTCTTTCCTCTGAGCCACACTGCTTCTCAATTCAGGAAGCTGATGAGGGAGGTTTTGGAAATCAATTCAGAGAAACAATGATGGGTAGTTAAAGGGCTTGGTGAGTGGAATAAGAGCGCAAGGGGTTTAAGGGTGATTGTGGCATTTCCAGACAAAAATGCAGCTTTGATAATGACACAGTGAGGAAGTTGTCAGGAGGAGAGGCTGCGACTCCAAGTCTGACAAGCTAGAATGGTCACTAAAATTCGGGTAATAGGCCCCTTGACTGTAATAACACCTCAGTATGCCTGAGGATTGATTCAGCAAGAAACTGATCAACAGGCTAGTCAGACAGAATAACACAGCTTTGCTGACATAAGAAAAAATCATATTCTGGCTTCTTTCCTCACAGTACTTTGTACATTTTCTTACATTCTGTTGCTTTTCCCCTTCCCTAATTTACTTTAGTGTCTGTCTCTTCCACTAGATTGTAAGCTCCTTGAGGGCAAGGATCATGTATTGTCTTCTCCCAAGCACTTAGCACCTTTCTCTGCACACAGTAAGTACTCAATAAATATCTCTGATTGCTTGATGGTTGACCTTCTGCCATGGTGATGTTGGCTTCTAACAGAGGGTAGATTGCTTACGGCCTAATTCAGGAACTGTAGATAAGGATGAAAAGGGTGAAAGTGAAGATTTAAGGGACATCTTGCTGGGTAAACAGAGGGAAAAAAAAATCTATTTCACCACTTCTCAGAAGGAGGAGCTCTGAAACATTTGAACAAAAAATATCATTTGGAATAAGACTGGGGGAAGGGACTGGATGAATAGCGTTGTGTGAGAGCTAGCCAAAGGGTATACAGAATAAAAAGCAAAATTCAATAGCCAGTTTTGGCACACCTGAATCCTCAGAATTTTGAATACCTGCCAGCCTCATTGAGAGTTGATTTCTGAAAAACTGAAAAGCAGGATTTTGTTCCTTTCTCTTTTGTGAGCCCAGCATGTATTTTATTTCCGCTGGTTAGGATGATAGAAACCTCTCCATTGCTTGTGTAACTGTGGAGAGTGTCTAAGTGTGGCCGTCTGCACTCAAATGAAAAGAATCAGGGAATCACATGTCCAGTTTAGCCTAACCCAAGCATAGAAACTACCTGAAACCTAGTTGCCTCCCTCACTGGACCAAACACTCTGCAGTTATGCTTGGGGACAGACACAAGCCATCTGCAGGAGGGAAAATTCCAAAAACCTGAGTAAGCAGGACCCCTGCCTCCCAACAGCACCCGATTGCTCTTGAGAATAAAAAAATGTCAGGGATTTCAACCATTTGCCAATGTAGACTTTGCCGGGGTGGGGAGGGAGGTGGGGAAGAGGGGATGTGCCACACACTCTCAGGCATGAGTTTGACTGGGAATAATAATAATAATACTGATGATTATTATTACTATGGTACGTAAGCACTTATTATGTAATGGTTAGCCAGTGAATCATACTTATTGAGTATTTATTGTGTGCAGAGTACAGTATAATAAACACATTCCCAGGCCACAGTGAGCTATTTGTTAAGCACTTACTATGTGCCAGGCACTGTACTAAGCACTGGGGTAGATACAAGCTAATGTATCAAGCACTGTTCTAAGTGCTTGGGTAGATACAAGACAATCAGGTTGGACACAGTCCCTGTTCCACATGGTGCTCACAGTCTAAGAAGGAGGGATTAGGATTTAAACCTCATTTTACAAATGAGGAAACTGAGGCATAGAGAAGTTAAGTGACTTACCCAAGATCACACAGAAGACCTTTGGCAGAGCTCACTAGAACCCAGGTCCTCTAACTCCCAGGCTCATGTTCTTTCCTAGCTGCTTGGCTAGGAATAAAATCCCCTTTCCTCCCCCTTTCAATCCCAAATTTGGGAAACACAGCAGTAGAAGCTGCTCCACATTCCAGCTTAACCGCTCTTTGATGAGGAGTGTTGCTTCAGAGGGGTTGGCAAGCAATATTTCCAAAAGCAGGGCAGAGAAGTGTAATCCACAGTTCTCTTTTCTGTCTTTTCTTCCTCATCAACAACATTATCATCATCATCCTCATTAGGGGACACCCACTGAACCGAGTTGTGGCTACTGGGAGTGTCTGTCAGAGTCTGGTTTTTGCCTCTGGGCCTAACTCAAGCAATACAAAGGAGAGAAAACCTTCACATTGTGTAAAGCCATCAAGCTTGACCTTAAACCAATTTGAAGAACTGTGTAGCTGCTTCTAACACTGCCACACCCCTGGTTGCCCAGCAACTGGGAAGAGACTTTTCTATACACTGAAGTTGGGTCCAGACAAACCAGGCTTTGAGATTGAATAGGGAGATGGCAGAGTCCCCACTCTCCCTGGCTCCAACCTTCATTCATTCAATCGTATTTACTGAGCAATTACTGTGTGCAGAGCACTGTACTAAGCGCTTGGAAAGTACGATTTGGCAACAGAGACAATCACACTCCCAAGACACACCCGCTGAACTTCTTGCAGCAAGGCATTTGTCCACAGCCATCCACAATGTCCCAGCTAGTGTGTGTGTGAGTGAGTGTGTGTGTGTGCGCGTGTGCGTGTGTATGTCTAACTTTCTCCTACATAAATGTGCTGCTGTGCTAGTTGCCATGGCAATAGTTTAAACAAACTATTATTTATAGTTGTTATACACCGTACTACTTGCTTTGATCAAATCAATCAATTGTATTTATTGAGCTCTTACTGTGTGCAGACCACTGTACTAAGCGCTTGGGAAAGTACAATACAACAGAGTTGGTAGACCTGTTCCCTGCCCACAATGAGCTTACAGTCTAGATGATTCAAGAAGCAATCTAACCAAATTAACAAGGATGGGAAGCAGCGTGGCCTAGTGGAAAGAGCACAGACCTGGGAATCAGAGGGCCTGAGTTCTAATCCCCGCTCTTCTACTTGTCTGCTGTGTGACCCTGGGCAAGCCACTTAACCTCTCTGTGCCTCTGTAAAAATGGGGAATAAGACGGTGAGCCCCAGGTGGGACAGGGACCATGTCCAACATGATAAGCTTGTATCTATGCCATTGCTTAGTACAGTACCTGGCACATAGTCAGCACTTAAATACCATAAAAAATAAAAAAAATAGCACCAAGCCTGATTCAGACCCAGACAGTAAGGGGGTCTCACCTCTCCTAGAAGCTCTCTAGGGAGGGAGATAATAATAATTATGGTATTTGTTAAGTGTTCACTATGAGCCAGGCACTGTACTATTCTAAGCCTCCCCTGCTGATCCCGCCTCACAGGAATGTCTGACAACAGAATCACAATGCTCTTTGTGAAATGGAAAAGTTTAATAATGACACCAGCCATTCAGGCAACACTGTAGGCCCCAGGTCTTGGCAATGAGCTGCTCCAAGGAGAAGGTCCCAGGGGTCTGGATCATGGGAGCCCATGGCTGGACTCATTCCACCAGCTGAGACAGATAGACAATGTACTGCCCAGAGACTAATTCCTCATTTTCTTCCTCTGACCCCCATCTACAGAACATTTTTGGAGGAAGCTGTGGTCTTGCTTGCATCATAGCTCCCTTGGTTTGATTGGGCTCAGATGCCCCAACTTGGGTTTTCTGTTTTGTTTTCCTGGGAGGTTTTGGAGAATAGATACCAGTCATGGGGCCCCAGGTCTCACTTTCGTTCTCTGCTAAACTGAGTTGGGTTAATGAGATAATAATAATAATAATAATAGCATTTATTAGGCACTTACTATGTGCAGAACACTGTTCTAAGCGCTGGAGAGGTTACAAGGTAATACAACACCACACCCACATATATACACACCTTCTTGCATTTTACAAAGGCAGAATCTAAAATTTGGGGCCATATTCTCAGCTTTACTCTTGTCTTTTTCCTAATCCCTAACCTGGAGTGGAACTTCTTGGTGATGATGATGATGATGGCAATAATAACAATAATTACCTGATTGCTTACTATATATCAAGCACTGGTCTAAGTGTTGGGGAAGATACAAGCTAATCAGGTCAGACATAGTCCCTGTACCACAGTGGGCTCAGGGCTTGATTGAGATGATTGGCTGTAGTGTCCTCAACTTTCTCCAATGACGTGGCAATTTTTCCCGAATGTTATCAGGGACAATTGAGCTGGGTTTACCTTGATCAATCAATCATATTTATTGAATGCCTGTGGGCAGAGCATTGTACTAAGCACTTGGGAGAGAGTACATTATAATAGAATTGGTAGACACAGTTCCTGCCCATAATGAGTTTACAGTCTAGAGGACTAGCCAGCTGGATGAGGCTTGTGAGGTCAAAGGAGTTGTGACCTGCTACAGTGTCCTTGTACATGCCTTCTGATGAATTCAGAAGCACGCACGCTTGTCAGCTGTCATCTGGGGAGAAAGCCCGCCCTGAACAGGCATTTGGATTGGGTTGTTTCAGGTTAGAACAAAGATACAAGAGCAAGCTTTCCACAGCCTTCCCAAACTGCACTGCTCTTCATATTGCGAAGTAGTAGAGTTCCACTCCTAAACCTCCCTACCCCCCCTGAAAAAAAAAGACCCACAAAGTGGCCATGCATTCCAAAATTGAGATTCAGGGTGCTGACAGCGTTCTCAAATCTGCAGTGAGACTTGCTATTGCAGTAGTGGCTTTCAGCCAGTGATAAAGGTTTTTCACATGCACTCTGCATCATCCCCATCTTACCGTTAGAGAAGCCAAGATAGAAAGTGAGTCGTTAAAGGTCAGTCACAAACTGCTACTTTCCAGCTACTGCCACCACCAATTGCTACAGAGTCCTTACTGAAGTTTTCCCTTCTAGCTTTTAGAGGCAAGGTCCCCAAAATATTGCCCCCCCACATTAGAAATGCATGGGAGAAATATTCAGTGACCAATCAATCACATTTATTGAGCACTTACTATATACAGAGCACTGTACTAAATGCTTGGGCGAGTACAATATAACAGAGTTGGTAGACATTCCCTGCCCATACTTGGTCTAAGTGTGACCTGGTTCAGAAACCACTGGCTTCTCAAAACCATCCTGCCTCCCTCAGATTACATGGTAGATTCTAAACCATCCCCTGGATCCTTCCTTCCCTGGGAATTCACATAATAATAATAATAATAATAATAATAATAATAATAATAATAATAATAATAATGGCATTTATTAAGTGCTTACTATGTGCAAAGCACCGTTCTAAGCGCTAGGCACTGTTCTAAGCGCTGGATATGGTTTCAGTCACAGCTAAAGAGGCCCAATACCTTTTTCACCTTCCACCTGCCTGTTTTATAAGCTGCTGGTAAAGGGAAAAATGAACAGGGAAAGAATGCCAAGCTACCTTGTACGAAAAAAGCTATTTACTGGTTTTGCAGCCTATGATTCTACATGTACAACATACCTCCTTAACCTCACTGGGGGAAGGAAGATACAAGTCAGGGCCTTTCTCCACTTAATATTTCATTCAGTTCAAACCGTTGAAGCTCCACATAGTCTGCTCAGCTGTTTACCTATCCTGTGAAAGGACACTGGAATCAGGAAGTGTACCTTATACAAAAAACATACGAAAAAAAAACCAAACCAAAATACGCAGCCCTGTTCTCAAGCCCTTCGGAAGAAAGCAGCACATGCCCAGGAGCATAGAACTTCAAGTTTGTTGGGAACCCTAGTTCCTCTACTGATAGTTAATCACTGCCACTGGTCAATCTCACTCCTCCACTTCACTAGGTTCTCAAAACAGTTCCAACCTTAAGGAACTCTAGGGAAATAGAAATAGCAAGGTGTTCAGAAACCCAGATGCCTCCCATCATACTTGGGCTTGCTTTCATAGACACGCCACCCTTGCACTTGCACCCTTTATTCACCCCTCCCTCCATCCCACATTTATATACATAGCCATAATTTATTTATTTATGTTCATGTCTGTTTCCCCCTCCAAGACTATAAATTCACTAAGGGCAAGGAATCTCGCAACCAATTCTGTTGTACTATACTTTCCCAAGTGCTTAGTACAATGGTCTGCACCCAGGAAGCACTCAATAAATCACAGTGCTCTGCACACAGTAAGCACTTAATAAATACGATTGATTGAATGAATGAATAAATATGATTGATTTGGCTTCACAACATCCCTGGGAGGCAGGGGTGGGACAGGAATTATTATCTCCATTTTGCAGGCAAAGAAACGGAGACCCAGAGAGGTTGAGTAACTTTGCTCAGATCATCCAGTGAGTCATTACCCGCTAGACTACCTGGTGTAAATGGGAAGAGATGAATTCATTTTTTGTGTCTGTCCTGTGCATAAACTGTAAACTGCTGGACTGTAAACTTCATAAGGGCAAGGATCATGATATACTTCTACTATACTCTCCTAACTGCTTAGTACAGTTCTCTGCACTCAATAGGTGCTCAATAAATACAACTGACTCATTGATTGATTCCACTGCGGGCCCAAAATAAAAATAATAATATTTATTCATTCATTCAATCGTATTTATTGAGCACTTACTGTGTGCAGAGCACTGTACTAAGTGCTTGGAAATGTAATTATGATATTTGTTAAGGGCTTACTATGTGTCAAGCACTGTTCTAAGCACTGGGGTAGATACAGGTTAATCTGGTCAGACGTAATCCCTGTCCCACATGGATTTACAGTCTAAGTTTGAGGGAGAACAGTTTTTGAATCCCCATTATACAGTTGAGGAAATTGAGGCACAGAGAAGTTAAGTGTCTTGTCCCAGGTTGCCCAGCAAGCAAGTGGCAGATCTGGGATTAGAACCAATGTCCATGCTTTTTCCACTAGGCCTATTTCTTATTCTATTCAGAGCAGCCTGTGAGATATATGTATATATATATATATATATATATAGTTGTTTTTTTAAACTGAGCTTGTGTTCTAAGAACTCTGGAGGTACTGTCGCCCACCTGCAATATTATACCTTCCTCCTTGTCCCTGAGAAAAAGCCCAAATCACTGATTAGGACAGCTTTAACTAGCCAAACAATGACAAAACTAGGAATGGGAGTAGTGACCTGAACTCAGTTGTCCCTGGTGTGGCAAAGTCAGGCGATGGGTAGCCTTCTGCATATTTTGATACAGTTAAAGTGAATTCTCAGTGCCTTTCCCTGCAAAATTATTGCCTCTGGGGAAATCAGGGGAAATCCTCAAGAGGCAACTTTAAATTTTCAAAAAAGCCCCATGGAAAGCTGCCTGTTTCTTGTCCCTTCCTTAGAGTGTCAGGGTTTTTTTCCTAATATGATTTCAAATGCATCCAGTCATTGCTAAAAAAAAAAAATAGCCCTCTACGTCACTAAGGATCCGTATTTTTATTGTTCAGCATGTCATTTGGAATTTATGGACTCTGCAACCATTCTCAGTTCATTCTACCCCAAAGCCCTAAGAAATGCAGATCAGCATTGGAATCAGTGGCCTAGTGGATAGAGTACGGACTTGGAAGGCAGAAGGACCAGGGTTTTAATCCTGACTTGGCCACCTGTCTGCAGTGTGACTTTGGGCAAGACATTTGACTTCTCTGTGCTTCAGATGCCTCATCTGGAAAATGAGCTTACTCCTGTGACTCCCTTGTGGGACACGGACTATGTCCAAATTGATTAGCTTGCATCTACCCCAGTGCTTAGAACAGTGTGTGGCACATAGTAAGCCTTCAAATGCCATAAAAAAATAAATGTACATTTCTTGGGTTAGATGGCAAGCTCGCTGAGGGCCAGAATTATGCCTTTAACCTCGACTGAACTCTCCCAAGTGCTTAGCACAGTGGTCTACACAGAATAGGCCTTCCATCAATACTACTGTTTGGGTTTGGGGAGAATTTGTGACTAGCAAAGGCCTCAGGGCAGGTAAATGACAGTCTCTGAGAGGTTACTCAACCACTGGGATACCCAAGTTATCCAGTTTATCGGTCATCCAAGATTCCACAGTGAGTTTGCTAGAGAAGTTTGACTCCTTTACTATAATGATTTAATGGGTGCTTGGAGATCAATCCTGTTCTCTGTGGACTAGCATGTCAAGTGTCACCACAACGACGTTTCTCCTCGGCAACTACATGCCTTTGTCTTTCCTTATGTTCCGGAACACCCCGCTTGGGATGGTATGTGGCAATCGATTTTCAGTACTGGGGAGGCCTGAAGAGAAGGAAGGAGATGTTTTTCTTCATATTCTTCCAAGTGGGCCTCTCATAAGGAGTGCTTAGTTCTGGAAACAATGACTCTATCTGGGGGATTTTCGCAATGCTGGGACACCAGTATTTCCTGTTGTAATCTAATCTTTAGTCACATGATTCAGCATCTACAACCTCAGGATTTTTGCCCTTCCCATTTCATCTCCTTCCAGAGCCAGATATTTAGAGGGAAGGTTTTGAGCCATGTCAACAGGAAAGTGAATGTGAGTGAATCCCATATGACAGAGAAGAAAAGGTCACCCTCATTACTATTTCAGCAGGGTGAAGTATGACCTGAGATAGGTATGGGAGGAGCAGAATTGGAGAACGGTCCAGGGATGAGCAGAGAACATATTTAGCATTCACGTCAGTGACGGACACACAGACCTTCTGCAGGAAATCTTGGTGCTCAAGATGGTCCTGGTCAGGGCCCTGCAGTTCATGTCAGACTGTCCAAAACAGAACTCATCTTCACAACCAAACCCTGTTCTCCCCATCACTGTAGACACCGCTATCCTCCCTGTCTCACAAGACCATAACCTTGGCAATATCCTCAACTCATCTCTCTCATTCAACCTGCAGAGTCAACTGGTCACCAAATGCTTGTCAGTTCTACCTTCACAACCTCTCTAAAATCCACCATTTTCTCTCCATCCAAACTGCTACTACACTTGATCCAAGCACTCATCCTATCTCACCTTGAATCCCATCAGCCTCCACACTGACAAGTTCCTGGTTCACAGTCAATTCACCAGTATTGAGGCAATGCTCACAGTAACATAGCTTTGCTGGGTGGGACATATGAAGAGAACAGACAATAGCAACTCCTGTATGGTGAACTACCAGAAGATACACACAAACAGGGTGGGCAGAACAAACGTTTTAAACACAGAAGTGAAGCCTTCTCAATGGTCTGGTTGGAAATCACCACATCAGAAAGACTACCCTCCTACCTCTGGCCTGGAACTCCCTCCCTCATCAAACATGACAATTACTATCCCCCGCCACCCCCTTCAAAGCCTTATTGAAGGCACATCTTCTCCAAGAGGCCTTCTGAGACTAAACCCCACCTTTCTTCCTTTCCTACTTCCTTCTACATTGCCCTGACCTGTTCCCTTTGCTCTTCCCCCCTCCCAACCCCACAGCATTTATATATATATCTGTAATTTTATTTATTTGTACTCATTTCTGTCTTTCCCACACCCTCCCACCCCAGACTGTAAGCTCATGTGGGCAGGGAATGTGTATGTTTATTGTTTTATTGTACTTTCCTAAGTGCTTAGGGCAGTGCTGTGCAAACAGTAAGTACTCAATAAATATGACTGAATGAATAAATGAATAGCCTGGCAGGAGGCATTCAGGAGAGGGCTTGCTTTCCTTTGAATGGAGGCTTTATGCAGATTGGGATATTGCTTGAAAAACAGAGGCACACTTCACATACAGCAAATGCACCAGGGCACCCAGGAATTATTTATCTGGCACATAATGTGCTTATTGGCCACACACCAGATCTTTTCAGCTACACTCCCATTGCACTGACTGTGGTATCAGCTTAAAAAACCAAGGACTACTAAATATGGATGAGTAAATCTAGTTCAGCTGCAGATACACATAGTTTATGCTATAATCTTTCAGTTCCATTTTAAGGGACAGTATTACACTTAAAAAAAACCCCAAAAACCAAGAAACAAAATACTTGGCAGGCTGAATTTAGTCTTACCTGAGGTCCTGAAATGCAACCAGGTCACCCGCACTGAAGGAATGGTCCAAACAGCATAGTTACGCTGGATGGGACATGTGAGGAGACTAGATGACAGAATACTGAAGCAGCTGTTATCAATCTGCTATTTTCTGAGCACTCACTATGTGCAGAACACTGTACTAAGTGTTTGGGACAGTACAGTCCAACAGAATTAGCAGATAACAAGCTTACAGTTTAGAGGGAGAGAAATATATTATTAAGAAATGTATACTATATAATTTAAAGATACACACATAAGTGCAGTGGGGTTGGGGCAAATATCAAATGTCCAAAAGTCACATGTTGTATGGGAAACTGAAAAATAAAGTACACACCACACCCGAGGGGGTAAAAACATTTTATAAAGATACAGCAAAGCCCATTCTCAAATAATGTGGAGGGGCAGTGCACTTTTGGAAGACCACTACGGTAGACAGACCAGTCTTGTGGGCAGCAACTGGGAAAGGGGTTGCTCTCCCAGAACAAAGCCTTTGCCCCCTGACATTTTGTTTGTCAGAGTCAAAAAACAGAGACAAGTCCTGATGAAGGACAAACTCACAAGCACGACAAGGAGCTAGCCTTAGCTGTGAACAATGTAGGAAGGGGTGTCCATCCTGCAATGATCTTTTCAGCTGCATCCGCCTACATGGGTATCACCTCACTCACTATGAAGGACAGTGATTCTTATGAACATTCTTACATGGGGACCGTTCTGAAGACTTCGATTTTATCTGGCATGGCAATTACACACTATACTCTCACATAGTCTGTAATTGAATGGTAATATAAAATCTCTTCCAGTGAGCATAGTCAGGAGGGAATCCAGGTTTCTCCAATAGAATGAGGAATCAATTTGGTGGAATTACTGGGAAAGAAATTGACTCATTATGGAAAGTGATAGGGCTCAGGCACTTGCTCTCCCATTTCTGCCTTCATTCAGCTGGGTTTCATATATCTTCAGTAAAAGATATGTAGTTATCTTCATAGTTATCTAAGTATTAATTATTTGTAATCCTATCAACTATTCTATTCAACTTCATTTTGATCATGGAAAGACACTGGCCAAATCTGTACAGTGTAATGCAAACAACTGCTTGAATATAATTACAGCATCCACATGTTTCTAAATGGCACAATTAAATGAAATAAACCTTGAACCAAGGTTTAGTGAATAATCGTTTCCCCTACCCTGCTCTTGGGCACAATTTCTCTTCCCGTTGGTGTGATCATTCATCCTTCAGTGTTAGTTACTTGTAGGCAGCTACTCCTTCTAATAAGGTTGCAAACCAAAGAGCCCTCACTTTAATTCCCATACTTTTTCAATTTGTTCTTTTATTAGATTGAATTTTACCTCATATGCCCTAGTGGTTTTAACATGGCTTCCCCTGAAATGAATACCTTTTAACAGAACACATAGCTACTGTTTCCTAAGGTAGTTACTTTTGCTGGCTTTTACCTAGCTAAAGGCATCTTTCCACATTTTCCTCATCCTCCACTGCCCAGCAAGAAGGGACATTTACACATTCACACCCAACCTCTAGGTTAATTTTTCCTGTTCATCTTCCTTCCCCCACCCAAAGTTTTGGGTAGGGGCTACACCTCCATGACAGAAGGAAAGAGAAAGGGAGTGAGGGAGAGAACAGTGGAGAGAGCCAAATAGAAAAAGATTCAAGAGAAAAAAGCATTTGAAGCAAATCAACAGGTGCAGGACAAGTGACAACATGAGAACCGAAGTCTGGGCAATCAGGAGGAAATGCTGATTGTCAGTCAGGGTTTCGTGGGTGGGTTTGAGATAGGAATAGATGTACTAGTAATACCAGGGCTCCAAAAATTTCACCCTTGTCTGCTCAACTCAATCTCCACAAATGCTAAGTGTCTAAGGTTAAAATTTATTTCAAAAGTTTTGCCTGCCCTGTGCTGTCTTGTCCAACATGCAACATTTATGACTGCATTTCACGGATTCTTATTATACTGTGGGTGTGTGTGCATTGTGCGAAATTGACTTTCACTACAGGACTAGTGTCAGTTTGTGGCAACCACACACAGGGTACAGTGAAAGTTGAGGCATAGCTCTCCCTCTCAGCATAAGACAATTTTCCTTGCACAAATGGTGGCTGACAATTGGGATTCTGGCCAAGAAATCTGGGATTGTCACTAAAGGAGGAAATTGGAATTTGAAAGCATGCATCTGTCTTTCTCCCAGAAAGGTGAGCACATTTTAATTAAAATATTGAAAGATACCCAATCTCTTTAGGTTTCTTGGGCAATGCCCAAAGGGGCTGAATCTTTCAACTGGTGCATTTTAAAAGACTGAGCAGGGTAGCCTTCCCAATCTGTTTCAGCAGCAGCAACAGTAGTGCTGCCTAAGGCAGGCATGTGGAATGGAGGAAGCTATCCAATCTCCACAGTTTTTGTCCCTGGCACTAACGTTGGCACCTCTCTAATGAGTTTATGGTGAAATCTGCTGATCTAGTGCCACTGACAGTTTTAAGAATGACTCCAGAAAAGTTACTCATCCATACATGTAATGAGCGCTGTAAAATACCCGTTAGGAAGGTACCACGTTCCTGATAGAAAAACAAACATCATCTGCAGAAGCAGAGCCGTTTTTTTTTTTTTTAACGGTACTTCTTAAGCACTTTCTATGTGCCAGGCACTGTACTAAGAACTGGGATAGATACAAGCTACACAGGTTGGACACAGTCATGTCCCACATGGAGCTCTCAGTCATTTAACAGATGAGGAAATTAGAGCATAGAGTAGTAAAGTGACTTGTCCAAGGTCACACAGCAGACAAGTGGAGGAATCAGGATAAGAACTCGGGTCCCTCTGACTCCCAAGCCAATGCTCTATCTACTAGACCATGCTGCTTCCTGGTTCACAGGAACCGATGAATGTTACTTGCCTGTAAAGCTGAACTAACTTTATGGATGTTTTTTCTCATGGGGAAGAGCAAGAAAATAATTCAGGTAAAGATAGAATTTCCCCTGAATTTGTCAGGTAATTTGCTTCAACCCCTTGCCTTGATTCACCAGTAGAGACCCCACTAATATATGGCCAACACCACACTGCAGAATGGATGACTGCTTATAAACTTTGGAGGTTTTCTTTTCACAATTCATTCTTTCCTCTGAAAATTTGAGCAGAGGTGGCAGGTTAAAGTGTCTACCGACTCTGTTATGTTGTACTCTCCCAAGTGATTATTATAGTGCTCTGCATATAGTTAGCATTCAATAAATATTAATTAAATTCTGGAGGAATGCTCCTCCAGAGAAGTTGGGATCTAAGAGCAGGCATTAAAGACAGGGTCTGGGGCTTGCTCTCCTCATTCCAACTTTGGTCTCAGAAGGCTTCCTTGCCAAAAGGTTTCATGAGGAGAGGAGATAGAGTGGCTCTGGTGCTCAGAGGAGTGAGGGAAAGCTGACATTCCTCTCTTTTCCTGTTCTCAATCCAAAAAAATTAGATTTCACATTGAGGGACTCCTTGAGCAGGAGATAGAGAGAGAATGAATGAACAAGGGCTGGCATTCTATCATGTCTCACATTAGTTCTGCTTGGGTTTGGGTCTTTCTCTTGAAACCCTGAAAAGACTGGTTTCCTCTTGGGGCAGAAGTTACTAAAGTTCTTAATCCATCAATGCTATTTATTTAACACTTACTATGTGCAGAGCCTTCTACTAAATGCTTGGGAGATTACAAGAGAATTAGCAGACATGTTCCCTGCCCATGATGAGTTTATAGTCTAGAGGTTTACTTTTGATTTTGTTATTAAATTTACAAAACCCTTCTAAAATCACACCTCCTCCTCATTTATCTCTAATCTCCCCACCCTATTTTCCCTCCCTCTGAGTCACCTATGCACTATATGCATGAGAAGCATCATGGCCTAGTGGAAAGAGGAAGGGCTTGGGAATTAGAGAACCTGGTTCTAATCCCAGTTCATTCATTTGTCTGCTGTGTGACCTTGAGCAAGAGTCAACTTCTCTGTGCCTTAGTTACCTCATCTGTGAAATGGGGATTAAGACTGTAAACTCTTTGTGGGGCAGAGACTGTGTCCAACCTGATTAGTGTGTATCTACCCCAGTGCTTAGTACAGTGCCTGACACATAATAAGTACTTAATATATTTTTAATTTTTAATACAGTTAAAAAGTCCATACGCAAGCACTTTGATTCTCACCCCACCTCCGCAAGCACATCTCCTTATACTCTGTTCCTTTCTTTACCTGTAATTGATTTTCATGTCATTCCCATGGGTTCATCCTCACCCTCTCATCCCCTAACTGTAGGAGTCCCTCAAAGTTCAATTCTTGGTCCCCTTCTATTCTCCATCTACACTCATTCCCTTGGAGACCTCATTCTCTCCTATGGCTTCAACTACCATCTCTATATGGATGACACCCAAATCTATATCTCCTCTCCTGTTCTCTCCCTCTCTCCAGGCTCACATCTCTTCCTGCCTTCAGGACATCTCTACTTGGATGTCCTCCCACCATCTAAAACTCAACATGTCTAAGACAGAGCTCCTTACCTTCCCTCCCAAACCCTGTCCTCTCCTGAACTTTCTCATCACTGTAGATGGCAGAGCCATTCTTCCCATCAAACAAACCCAAAACCTTGGTCTCATCCTAGACTCCTCTTTCTCATTCAATCCACATATCCAATGTTATCAAATCCTTTCAGTCTCACCTTCACAAGATCACCAAGATCCACCCCTTCCTCTCCATCCAAACCGCTGCCATGTTAGTACAATAACTCATCCTATCCTGACTGGATTATTGCATCAGCCTCCTTTCTGACCTCCCAACCTCCTGCCTTTCCCCACTTCAGCCCGTACTTCACTCCATTGCCCAGATTATCTTTCTACAGGAACGTTCAGGGCATGTCACCTCCCCTCCTCAAAAATCTCCAGTGGTTGCCCATCAACCTCTGTATGAAACAAAAACTCCTCACTATTGGCTTTAAAGCTCTCCATCACCTTGCCCCTTCCTACTTCACCATCTACATCCCAGCCCGCACACTCCGCTCCTCTGGTGCTAACCTTACCGTGCCTTGATCTCACCTGTCTTGCAGCCAAGCCCTTGCCCGTGTCCTAACTCTGGCCTGGAACCCCTTTCCTCCTCAAATCTGCCAGACAATCGCTCTTCCCCCCATCAAAGCCCTACTGAAGGTGCACCTCCTCCAAGAGGCCTTCCCAGACTAAATGCCATTTTCCTCAGCTCCACCTCCCTTCCGCATCAGACTCGCTCCCTTTGCTGTTCTCCCCCACCCCAGAGCACTTATTAATATATTTATATATCTATAAGTTTATTTATTTTTATTGATGCCTGTTTACTTGTTTTGATGTCTGTCTCCTCTCCTGTAGACTGTAAACCTGTTGTGGGTAGGAATTGTCTCTCTTTATTGCTGTATTGTACTTTCCAAGTGCTTAGTAAAGTGCTCTGCACATAGGCAATGGTGATTTCCCTTGACCTCAGGAAAATAAATATGATTGAATGAATGAACACTGTAAGCTCCTAGAAGGCAGGGATCATGTCTACTAACCAACGCTATTGTATTTTCCCAAGCTCTTAGTACAATGCACAGGAAGTGCTAAAACCTTTGATTGATTGGTTCTCTCTATGCAAGGACTATGCTTATGCTCTTTTTTAAGAAAACGAAGAATCAAAAACAAAATAGGTAAGTTGATATCATGTGAAATAAGTTGGACCACGAAAGAACATTTGCCCAAATGCTAAAGAAAGCCAGGAGGAAAGCCACAGATTTCTGGTCACAGACATGCCCTGAATTGGACCCTATTTGAATCCTCTCTTCTCTTGTTACTCCATTCTCCAGGCTATGCCCTATGCACTCCAAGTTCATTTGGTGATGATAATTGAACAGAGATACAAGGCAGGAGCTACCATAGGTTTAGCTGGTGAAGCCACCCCAGTAGAAGTAAGATGTTTATTAAGTTCCTACTGCATGTGGTGCTGGGTATTTAGCATTTGGGAATTACAACAGAAGCTTAAAACAAATTCCTTGCCCACAGGTTTGTGCTCTGGTGGGGGAGACAGACACAGAACTATTCACAAACTGTGGAATAAGAATAGATACAGCACGCTCACCACCCCACCCCCCAAGTATATGAAGGGGAAGAGGGTGGGTGAGAGGAGAGTGGGAGGGATGGGAGGAGCCCCTTCTACTGAAACCCATTCCACTAGTGTTGAACAACTTACCCAAGTTGTGGTGAGAAAAATAAAATGTACAATATGCTTAACTATCTTGTAGTTACTGGATCTGGACAGTGTTTGCCTTCTAGGGCAAAGTTTGGAATCTCAATGGGATAGTCTATTCCCATTAGAGTTATCACTTTGCTTTCTGATCCTATCTGGTTTTTACTCCAGCTGGTTCACTGTAACATTATTGCCTGGATGACCTCTCCACAGTTTGGCAGCCAAAGCTGCTTCTCCCTAAAGGCTTGCCTGAGGAAGGTGGATTCCCCTTTCCAGACTCTGATAGGCAAGGCTGATTTCCCTTGACCTCAGGAAAATTTCTCCAGACTCAAATCCTGGCAGTTCAGACTCAAATCCTGGTAGTTGTCTTCATCTCAATCCCCCAGACTTTACCCTTTCTTCCTTCTGCCCTTTCAAATTATGCCCTCCTTCAGTCCTAAATTTCAGAGCCATCCCCTGAACTTGCTTTAACTCTCTCCCAATCCACTGCTAAATACCCCAAATCCTTAAACTCCAAACTGCCCACTAGATCTCTGGTGAGTTCATTTTCCAACCCAAGTGATACCACAGAGTCCTGATAACAGAGAAGCAGTGTGGCCTACTGGAAAGAGCATGGGCCTGGGAGTTAGTGGACCCGGGCTCTAATCTCAGCTCTGCTAATTGCTTCACGTGTGACCTTGGGCAAGTCATTGGACTTCTCTGTGCCTCTGTTTCCTCAAGTATAAAATGGGGATTAAATCCTACTCCTTCCTACTTAGACTGTGTCCTACCTGATAAACGTCTATCTACCCCAGTGCTTAGAACAGCGCTTGACAAAGCTCTTAACAAATAGCATAAAAAAGTACTCTCAGGGACAATATTCCTTATGGGTCACTGCCATATTCTTGGGGGGTTGGGGAAATGTGGAGGGGAGAAAGGAGGGTTTTTTAGTCACTCACTAACCCCATCATACCCTCAATTAATGGTATTTATTGAGTGCTTACTGTGTGCAGAGCACTGTCTGGGAGCCACCAATAACTAAGCCTGGAGGAAAAAGAGAAAAATCTTCCAGATGCAGTGGAACTGGAAAGCTCACTGTGGGGCATGATGATCCACGCTTTCCCTCCCTGAGCTGTCGTGGGTTGTACGATGGCCCAGCTCACACACCTGTTATAACACCTGCTCTACCCAGGATTGGCAAAGCCCAGCCATGAAAGGCTTTTATAAATGCACTGGCAAGTACAATCAGAGACCAAGGAATGGGGTGAGCCCAGAAGTGATGGGAAAGAATTCCAGGGCGGTCCTATGAGAAAAGTTTCCAGCCTTGGCAGAGGGAGTAGCTGAAATATAACTGCAAACATGTACCATCTTGCACCCCATTTGATGCTCCTTGAGGGCAAGCTGCCAAAACAGAGCCTTCTTCTCCCCAAGCTCCCAAGAAGTGGGGCAATGTGTCATGAAGTCACAGACAGGTTTCTTGGTAACATCCAGTGGGAAGGGAACATCTTTGCTAATGAAACTGAGAAGCAGTGTTCCCTAGTGGATAGAGCATGGGCCTGGGAGTCAGAGGATCTGGATTTTAATCCCAGCTCTGCCACTTGTCTGCTGTGTGATCTTGGGGAAGTCGCTTCACTTCTCTGTGCCTCAATTACCTTATCAGTAATATGGAGATTAAGACTGAGAGCCCTCTGTGGGAGAGGGAGTATAGCTTGTATCTTTCCCCAGTGCTTAGTACAGTGCCTGGCACATAGTAAGCACTTAAATACCATAAAAAAAATCTTGGGCTACAGATTTCTTCCCACACAAGACAGGGACTGTAAGCTCATTGTGGGCAGGGAATATGTCTGTTATTATCCATACTGTACTGTCCCAAGTGCTTAGTACAGTGCTCTGTGCACAGAAAGGGCTCAGTAATTACAATTGACTGACTGGAATGAGAAAGAGCTGCTTCTCTGGTAACCCAGATCCACTCACCTTGCACCTATCTAGCAATTGGGGTTACAGATTCGGTTTCCAGGGACAAAGTTTAAGTTGCACATCCACATGCGCTGGGTCTGGTCCATTCAAAGGGAAGCAAGAGCTCTGTCCATTATCCAGTTAGCTGGATCAATGCAGTCAGCCCCAACTCAATATCCTGGATTCAAGATATATTTATTGGCTTGAAAGATTTGGCTTGGGTGTCCAGGCTGATCCAATTAGATAATGAACACATCTCCCCCTTGGGCTGGGCAGATATCCACAGATCTCCCAAGGGCTGCACCCCAGTGAGGCCGCTCCCACTTCTCCTCCTCCCCTATTTAACAGCCCCTGGCAAGGTAGCAAGCAGGAGGTCATGGAGTTGTTGAAGAGAAGGACTGGGCTAGGGTGGTACGGCCATGGCAAAGAACAGCAGGGGGGAAGGAAGGAGGCGGCTACTGGCCCTCACTGGCCCTTTTGAGAGTGTTTATGACACTGGACTTTGACATCTTACCTATGTGCCAACACTCTGCAGGCAGATGTCTCACTGGTAAGCCCTCTGCAAACAGGCCCAGTGGTATAAATAATGCTTTTGCAGCCACATTTATCTCCAGAACATCTGAATACATTTAATTTTAAACTTTCATTTTTTCAAGCCAATGACACCCAGGATGTGTTAGCCTGAGGAGAAAATGATAAGAAACATGATTAAATGAGGCCAGTGGTTTAGAGTGGAAGTCTTAGTTATGTACAGGTTCAGTCCAGCTTATTCTACTCCACCTCGCTCAGGGATGCAAAGGATCTGATGGTTGGTTTCTAGTCAAAGAGCCCTGTTGAAAGTCCTTGTAGGGGCTATCATAAATTCATGACTGCACTCTTGAAGCTCATCCGGAAGGCATGCATGTGTCTAACAACAATGTTTGTACTATTTTTAAGTGTTTACTATGTGCCAAGCATTGTGCTAAGCACTGAGGTAGATACACTATGGGCAGGGAATGGTGTCTGCTAATTCTGTCATATTGTATTCTCCCAAGCACTTAGTATAGCACTGCATATAGTGAGTGCTCAGTAAATACCATTGATTGAAAAATACAATCAGATACAGTCCCTGTCCCCCAAGGGCTGGCTCAGGTGGGGAGGGAGGACAGACACTTAATCCCCATTTGGCAGATGAGGAAACTGAGGTATCAAGAAACTAAGCGACCTGCCCAAGGGCACATAGTTGGCAAGTGACAGAGCTGGGATTAGAACCCAAATCCTGATTCCCAGCTCCTTGCTCTTTCCACTATTGCTTCTCAGAATCAGCAATGCACTATATTGGATGACAATTAGTGTGAAGATATGCATCAACCTCATTTACAACTCAGGCTATCCATCAGTGACACATTTCAATGCTTTCACTGAATTTTGTCCAAAAGACCCGAGGAGAGACCTGAAGGGAAAACACTGAATCAACAAGGTTAGTGTATCCTTTGGGAGGCTGACAGAGTGTGGGGCCAGCATGTCAATCAAGATTCAGACTGAACCCAAGGTATAGGGGTCAACTGTTGTGTCAAACCTTCTTTTTGGCTGGGAGAACCAGACCTACTCCTCATACTACATCCAATTCCTAGAGCTACCAAGGTGCCGTACTTAACCGAGGTGGCAAAACAGGATTACCAACAATGAGGCCTTGGAACACAGTCAGTCTACCAGCATTGAAGCAATGCTCATCACATCTCACCTTTACTAGGCAGGGCACGGTGGAGAACAGGGAACAGCAGGATGCCTAAACACATTAAGCGCTCAATAAATACGACTGAATGAATGAATTTTCAAGGCACAGTGAAGCAAAACTGCAAATGATGTGGCAAAGCGGAGGACAGTCTAGAGACAGCAGCAGAAGACACAGGTCAGCCTGGAATGCAGCAATCAGAAATGGGAATGCTGCTCTGGCATTTCATGACACCACGAACAGCAGCAGCACCCTGCCCTGGACAAGAAATGAAGATCGAAAAAAAGACTGTGAGCCTGTTGTTGGGTAGGGACTGTCTCTATCTGTTGCTGAATTGTACTTTCCAAGCACAGTACAGTGCTCTGCACACAGTAAGCACTCAATAAATACAATTGAACGAATGAATGAATGTGCAAAGGATTGTCAGTCAGGCATTTGGTGTTAAGCACACACATATCACCATTATTTGCACTTTTTTGGTATTTCTTAAGCATTTACTATGTGTCAAACACTATTCTAAGCAATGAGGTAGATAGAAATTAATCAGGAAGGTCACAGTCCCTGTCCCACATGGAGCTCACAGTCTAAGTAGAAGATATTGAATCCCCATTTAACGTTGAGGAAACTGAGGCACAGGGAACTGAAGTGGCTTGCCCAAGGTCACACAACAGGCAAGTGGTGGAGGCAGGATTAGAACCCAAGACCTCTGACTCCCAGGTCTAAGATCTTTCCAATAGATCATGCTGCTTCTAACTCTAGTTTAAACCTAAGGAGAGTGGGGCAGGTATGGCTATCTGTGGATTATCTGATTAGGGTCCATTTAGTGAGGAGCAGCTTCTTTGGTTGAAGTACCCTTGGGTCAGCTGTTGGAAAACATCAATCAGAAGCATTCCTTCCTCTTAGCTTAAACTCTACTTGTTGGACTAAAACCACTATGACCAGATATCAACCCTGCTAGTATCAGACTAACAGTAACCAGTGAACAAACCTTTAACTCCAGACACTTGGAGATTTTAGAACCTCTTGTTAGAGCCTCTGTTCACCATGCTGCTTCAATCTGCTAGATTGTAAACTCCCTAAGGGCAGGGATAATGGCTACTATTACTCTTGTACTCTTCCAAGAACATAATACAGTGAGCTACACAGAGTAAACACTCAATAAATATTGATTTGATTGATTAAATAAATGTGGGAAGCCATTTTGCCTAGTAGAAATAGCACAGGGCTGGGAATCAGGAGACCTGGGTTCTAATCCTGACTCTGCCACATGCCTGCTGTGTGACCTCCAAGTCACTTAACTTCTCTGTGCCTCAGCTTTCTCATCTGTAAAATGGGGATGAAATAGCTGCTCTCCCTCCCTCTTAGACAGTGAGCCCCTTGTGGGACAGGGATTGTGATCTGAGAAGCAGTGAGGCTTAGTGAAAAGAGCCCGGGCTCGGGAGTCAGAGGTCATGGGTTCTAATCCCTGCTCCACCACTTGTCAGCTGTGTGACTTTGGGCAAGTCACTTCACTTCTCTGGGCCTCAGTTACCTCATCTGTAAAATGGCGATGAATACTGTGAGCCCTACGTGGGACAATCTAATTACCTTGTATATACCCTTAGAACAGTGCTTGGCACATAATAAGCACTTAAATACCAACATTATTTTTATTATTATCTACTCCAGAGCTTAGTAAATGCTTAACAAATGCTCTTAAGATTTTCATTATTTGTATGAGTAAATATTGATTGGTAACCATTGGCATTTTCTTCCTGAAGTCAATGTGCCTGGGTAGCCACTCTCTGGGGGAAGTCTAGCTCAGGCCAAGTGTCGGGGTAGCAGGCAGGTAAAGGTGACTGACTTCTTCCCTCTCTCTGTGGATCTGCTGCATGGGTTGACCAAGGGTCCTCAGAGACCCTCAGGGTCCCATCTGTAAAAGAGAAGAGGCCCAAAGTGGATCTTCCCACCAGTGGCCAGGGACAGCAGGGAAGGGCCCAGTCATGCTTCCAGTACGGCTCCATCAAGCACCAAACTTGAGCTGCATATGCCGGTCCAGTGCCTACTGGTTCGAGATGCCCAATCTTGGAGCAAGCAGTGCTGGAGTGGAGTAGACAGTGTGGGGAGGGATCCAGAAAATGAGCTGAAGTCATGTTTTATTTGCCTTAGGTATGGAACTTGGCATTTAGGCCTCCTGAACTGCAAAATAATGGGGAAATGAAGACGATCCAAGAGTCAGTCCCAGCCCTTGGTTTTCAACTCAAGCGACAGCCCTGGCTCTACTTCCCTTAAAACAGGACTAGGAGAATCTGTTTTCCAGATGTGAAATTCATGAACTGAAAATTCCAGGATTAATGATGGATGTGCTCAGGCCTATGTCATACGGAACAGCCTGAGTCCTGTGGTTATTGAGAAGATTTGGAAACATCATTGCCCTCTCAACCATCACAGGGATTTTAAGGAAAAGGCATTTTCAAATTGCTGTCTTTGGGCCGTTTAGCTACCAATGAGTCAATTGCCTAGTTAGCTGCACCCTCCTTGATAAATTTTCTCTGCAGATCTGATCCTGACTCTGTCTGGTTTGTCCACGACTCCTAAGTCAGCTCTACTGACATAGTACTGGACTCTGCTTTTGAGTTTATGCAGGACTTTTTTTTTTTGAGTTGGCAGAAGAGCTCTGTAGCCTAGAGCCTAGATTCCCTTGTGCTCCCAAAGACATTTGACAGATGGGCAAACGGAAGACTTAACAGGAGGTGGGATTTGCCCAGTTTTACCATCAAGTGCTGGGTTACAGCCAGGAAAAGCATTCCAGTCTCCTGCCTGCAGCATGTTACACTAGTCCTTATGTGGAAAAATTCCAGCCTGCAGCCCTCTATTCCTTCCTTTCCTGTCTCATGATTGCTCCCTTTGAACCCTCTTCCATCCCCAGAAGGGCTTTGAAAAATAAAGGAACTGAAATTTACTGCTGTAGCAGATATATTTTGAATTCTACTCCAGAATTCCTCTTCCTTACTCTCTATGCCCCTAAATAAGCCAACCTTGAAAATCTAATTGCCTGTTTTAGCATGTCAGTATGACACTCTGTTTGCCCTCACAGATTTCAAATCTTTATGAAGCTGGAACAGGGCTCCCACATGGTCATCTAAACCCTTCATTCCTCCAAGAACAGAATCCATAGGTGGGGTGGGACCACCAAAGATGGCCTAGTTCCCCCACCTCCAGGCAGAACTCCACCTAAGCCATGCTCCATCTTCTCTTCCCTTTTTCCCTTTCATTGTTTCCTCCTTCAGGCTCCCATCCTCATTGATTTCATTGCCACAAATGTCCCCAGCCCACCCAGCAGGATGTTGACCAGGGTGCCATCCCTGGGGACCATGACCAACTTGGGTAGGATTATCCCCAATTCCTTCTGAACTGGACTCTGGGTCTTACCCAGAAATTCCACAACACTGTACAAAATCCTCTCACCACAATCCAGGCTCCCACAACCAATTTCTCATGCAAAGGGATGCTTAGCCAGGCCATTTGCAATGAGTAGGGTTTGAGCAGGTTAAATTTCTAAGGGATGTTTGAAAGAAAGTCCCATTCTGACTTTTGTGCTTGGTCTCGAGTAGGAAAGCTGAAGGCATGTTTGGTCTGGTCTCTGAAGAAGATCATTGACAGCAGCAACATGTACATCACTGAAATAAGCTCCACTGTCATGGACCCATGATTTCCATGGGCTCAAGGAACAAACTCTGATACTCTGGCCTAGCAGAAAACCATCAGTGCATCACGGGGAGGGAGTGTGTGGAAAGGAGATAGTCTCTGGGGGAACCAGAGAATTTGTTCAGCAGCCTGGGTGGGGAGGTACACATTTTGTACTTTTCCAGAGTTAGGTGAGGGAGCAGCACTAACAAGTGATGGGTTGAGATAAAAAAAAAAAAACAAACTCAGGGAATACTGGTCCACATTTAGGCTGAAGGTTGCTATGCTATTTCTACTCTGCTAATGTCTCAACATTTGATGATTTTTTCATCCACTGCCAAATAACACTTCATTTTTACAGATCTTTATGTTATTTTATAAACAGGTCAGCTTATCGATAATAGAACAAAATGAAAACCTTTTTGGGGTGAGTAGAATGAGCTAAAAATGTAATTGATGAAGTAAATTTCACAGAGCTTAATTTGTATGCATTGCTGGAACAAAATATACTTTAAATGACATCTGTTTCATTATTCGGATGGTTAAACTCAATGCAATTGTTCTTTTGAACCCCTCTACGTACACACACCCCCCTCCCCCCGTGCCCTTGCCACTCAATCTTCCTCTCAATCAGTGGGTCAGTCGCAGAAGCAGCTGGCAAGAGAGGAAACATGACTGCCCTTCCCTCCCATCCTCTGCTGGCAACTCAGTTCCTTGCTCCAGGCTGGAGACGCTTCTGTTCTTGCTGCCATGGCCAGGGTGCTCTTTGAGGTTTCTGGCTGGGCAAATGCCCGGAAACCTGGGCAGCAACCCCTAGCAACAGTAGTAGTGGCAGCCGCAGCAGCAGCTGCAGACTAGAGCAAGGGGATGGGCTGCCTTGGTAAAGTCTCTCTTCCCCTCCTGATCCCAGCAGGATGCACTTTGTAAGATATGCATTTGACATGCCTGTTATAAGTCTGTTTTTTTTTTTTTTGGTTTTCTAATGAGGAGTGGGATTCTGGTCATCAGCTCCCTGGCATTTGGTAGAACTGCCAACTGGCCAGTCCAGGCCTGGAAGCACTTCTAACTTGCCCCACCCATAGTGTGGTCTAGTGGATAGATAACGGGCCTGGGAATCAGAAGGAACTGGGTTTTAATCCTGGCTCCACCACTTGTTGGCCATGTGACCTTGGGCAAGTCATTTCATGTCTCTGTGCCTCAGTTACCTCATCTGTAAAAATGGGGAATAAGACTGTGAGCCCATGTGGGACAGGGGCTGTATCTAACCTGATAAGTGCATAATAATAATAGTTATGGTATTTGTTAAGTGCTTACTATATGCCAGGCACTGTACTAAGCACTGGGGTAGATACAAGCAAATCAGGTTGGTGACAGTCCCTGTCCCATGTGGGGCTCACATTGTCAATCTACATTTTCCACATGAGGTCACTGAGGGCAGAGAAGTGAAGTGACTTGCCCAAGGTCACACAGCAGACAAGTGGCAGAGCCAGTATTAGAACCCATGACCTTCTGACTCCCAGGCCTGTGCTCTATCCACCATGCCATGTTGCTTCTCTAAGCATGCAGCCTTTGTATCTACCTCAGCACTTGGTACAGTGCTTAGCACATAGTAAGTGCTTAAATACTATTAAAAAAAACACACAGAAGCTCTACCGTCTGGAAGCTCTACATCCAACTGCCCATCCTTTGGACAAGTTGAGGAGCAAGAAAGGTGGCATTCTCTCCCTCAGACTTGCTCTCCACTACCAAACTCACTCCCAACCCCAGTCAAAGGCCTGGCAGTCTGTCACTTCCCAGCCTCTGCCAGCTGTCCAAAAACCATTTCTAAGGGGCAATCTGGTTTAAATCAGAACCTTCGGCATACATCTATCCTTCCAGACTGAGATTTGAATGACCGCAGGGATAGGGAGACTTGGGACTTTTGATTGAGAGAAAAAAAAATTGTTTTAAGTCACCCGATCTTAACTTTAGAGGTGGTGCCCTAGGCATTCAGAATTCCTCTTCTTGATGTTTGTGGTTGAGTATGGGGATGTTGGGGAACTCCACTCATCAACTACATTTAAAAAGAGTAGGGGTTCTCCAGGGCAGGGGAGCTTTGTCCCCCAGATTGATGTTTCATTGCTTCCTTCAGCTCCTGGTCACCCAGTAACACTGCCTGCAATAAAAGCTGTGGTGTGGTCAATCATCCAGAGATCCGAGTGAGGTTTCTAGGCAACTTTGGCCACACAACAGGAGACTCTGGAGTAGCCCAGCTCGGGGGCTTTACCTCCCACAGGCTGGGGAATTGATAGGAGCTTGGAAAACAGTCTAGCAGGCACTGTGTCTTATTTCTCACTGTTCTTTAAGCAAAGTGCTCTGCATAAGGAAGCCACTCAGCAAGCCATACAGTGCCTTGCACCCAGAAACCAGTCAGCAAATATTGCTGTTACTTGCATCAATGTTGGCTTGCCATTTGTGTCTGGCCTTCCTTTTGACTGTAAACTGTTATTAACTGTCCTCTAAATTCAAAAAATGATGCCTTTGATGGTGAAATTTACCCATAGACGTGGGGGTAACTTAAGAGACTGGCCAGTGAGAGAGGAATATTCTTTGCTTGCTGTTGCTGACAATTCAATTAATTATGGAAAATTTATAAACCTGCCTTGTCACCTGTTAACCAGATAAACCATTTTCATTGTTTTTCTTTACTCTCCCTACTCTTCCACCACCCCACCCAGCATCACTAGTCCTGCTCTTCTCTCAACTTCCATCCCCACAACTCCTTTCCTTTCCCCCACATCACGCTGGCATGCTGGAGTCCCAAACTCAATCCCACCCCTGGCTGAGCCAGCTTCACATCCTGAAACCTTGAAGACTCTCCCACCCTCAGGCTCCTTTTAAAAAAAGAGAAACCCAAATACCTCTTGTCACTGTGGTTGTCTGTCTCTTCCCTGCTTCACAGTTTCCTTCCAGCTCAATGCCTACTGGGAACTCCAAAACCATGAGGCAGCTGTAAGAAGATGTGGATAGGAGAGACACCTACCCCAAGATCCTTCAGCAGGCAGTCACAGGGACAGAGATTTAAAGGCTGGTGGAGTGAATGGGAGCGGGCATTTGAAGGGGAGTTGAGGGGTGGGGGGCAGGAGGGGAGGACGTGATCAGCAAAGAAAAAAAGCTTATCTGGGTGACAGGTGGCAATGATGGGGAGATTTACATTGGGCTTGTCAGCATCTATCTGTCATGGAATCAAAAAGACTCATGAGGGACCTACAGGTCCTAACCACAATACGCCCACACATAGACCATTTCCAGTTGTGCTGATGGAATTGCTGTTTGTAACACCTGGTGCTGTTTTTCCTAGTGTGGGGTTTTTCCTCTCGGCTTTTGCTGCTTGGTTGATTACAATGTGCAATGCCCATGGCTGATCTGTCCACCTCCGCTTTCTTCCAACACTCAGTTGATTGCCACATTTCAGATTAGCCACACATCTCCTTTCTGAGAGGTGCAGGAAGGAGGAAAACAATGGTCTTGAACTTGAATTGAGGCTTCCTGAACCTTGAACTCAGCAATCCTGGCTCATTTTATTTTCCCCCTTTCATCTAACCCCACCCCAAAGATGCTCTCAAAACCATCACCCAACTGAATCAGTACTGCCCTCCACCGAAGGCAAAAGAGCAAGAAGGTGCACTCTGCAATCTGCAAGAAGGTGCAATCTGTTTTGTTTCGCTGTCTGTCTCCCCCTTCTAGACTGTGAGCCTGTTATTGGGTAGGGACTGTTTCTATTGCCGAATTGTACTTTCCAAGCGCTTAGTACAGTGCTCTGCACATAGTAAGCACTCAATAAATAAGATTGAGTGAATGAATGAATGAATGCACTCAAACTGTTTCACTGTGTTCCTGTGATGTGTTCTGGACTTAATCCTACTCAGTCATGCTCTCTTCTGCCAAGCTGGGCCACACTCCCCGTCCTTCCTCCTACCTTAGCAGTTGAGATGCAGTTTCTAGTTGTTCCAGGACATGCAGACTCTAGCAACCGAATCAGAGGATTGCCTAATTTTTTTTATATAAAATCACAGAACTGGCTCTTACATTGGCATCCATAAAGAGTAACCTGGCCACTTCTCACAGTTTTATATTCTTTTGTAACTAACTAAATGCAATTTAGAAAACAAATATCTTTCACTCACATTGGTCATTTAACAGAAGACACTGATCCTTGAATGTTTTCTATGTCTTATGGAAGGAACATGGGGCTGGAAATCAGGAGACCTGAATTCTGATCCCAGTTCCATCTATGACCTGCTGTGTGACCATAGGCAAGGCATTTCACCTTTCTGTGCCTCAGTTTCCTCATCCAAAAAATGGGAATGAAAGACCTGCTCTCCTTCTCTCTTAGACTATGAGCCTTATATGGGAAAGGGATGGTGTCCAATCTGATTATCCTGTATTTATCCCACCATTTAGTACAGTCTTTGGCACAGTAAATGAATACTAAGTACCATAATAAAACACTGTTCTAACAGCCCTAACCTTTCCATTTTTTAAGTCATCATGGCTGAACCTAAATCCCTGAACCTACATCCTTCTTGAACCTGTAAATGTTCCTAACCCATTCTGAACTTCTCATCCCTGAATTTATCTAAACCCCTCAAATCCCCATGACAACAAATTCCTTATGTCCACCCTTTATTGTGTGACAAAGGATTTCCTTCTGCTTGTCTCATCTTTCTCTTTCTTCTCCTCTTTGCCCTTCCTTCTCGCTCCATTCAAATACTATGTTCTGTCTGGATTTTAGGCGGTGATACAGAGGAATCTAAATTATAGCCAGCAAAGCTGTTCTCCTTCATTGCCCTCTCTGTGTCTGGAGTTGCGATGGGACACTGCACAGTGGTTAGTGTAAGTTCATTGTGGGCAGGGATTGTGTCTACTAACTCTGTTGTACTCTCCCAAGTGCTTAATATAATGCTCTGCAAATAGTAAGCAGAGTTTGACAGAACTTGGGGCATTTTTCAATCAATCCCACTTCTGGGAAGATGCTAACTCTCCAGATGGTTAATATCTTATGTGAGAAGGAAGAATGATACTCATACCTGAGCTTCATAATCCTAATATTCATAATGATGCTTGTGGCATTTACTAAGCATTTACTGTGTACCAAGCACTGTACTAAGCACTGGGGTAGACACGAGTTAATCAGACACAGTCACTGTCCCACATGGCATTCACAGCCCAAGTAGGAGGAAGAATTATATTGAATCCCCATTTTATAGTTGAATAAACTGAAGCACACAGAAGTGAAGTGACTGATCCAAGGTCACACAGCAGGCAAGTGGGAGAGAGGGATTAGAACCCAGGGCCTCCAACTCCAGGCCCTGTTCTTTCAACTAGGCCACTCTGGAGAGGAAAACGCAATATAGGGGAAGATACAGGGTTCTAAATGGAATTTCTGATTTAGAAGAAAAACAAAATAAGTGTTAGAAACTGTACAGTGGTTAAACCAGTTGGCTAATTTGTTTGGAAACTGGAAAATAATCTTAGGATTATTATTATTTGCCTAGCCTCCCTTCTCCTCTCAGGGTCATACCTGGAGTTTCCAGTACTCTACTTGTCTTGACTAGGGGAGGGAGAGTCAAGCAGAGGCAGCAGCGTGGCTCAGCGTGGCTCAGTGGAAAGACCATGGGCTTTGGAGTCAGAGGTCATGGGTTCAAATCCAGGCTCTGCTAATTGTCAGCTTTGTGACTCTGGGCAAGTCACTTAACTTCTCTGTGCCTCAGTGACCTCATCTGTAAAATGGGGATTAAGACTGTGAGCCCCACATAGGACAACCTGATCACCCTGTAACCTCCCCAGTGCTTAGAACAGTGCTTTGCACATAGTAAGCGCTTAATAAATGCCATTATAATTATTATTATTCAGCACTTAGAACAGTGTTTTGCACATAGTAAGTGCTTAATAAATGCCATTAAAAAAACATCCATTCCATTTCTAGCTTGGGCAGTGGCTAGCGAGTGGAAGGCAATCTGCTACAAGTTAAAACTCACCTGTGCTGGGCAGCAGCAGCATGGGAGAGAGTCGAGGGTGGAGACTCAAGTTTACTGTGCAGAAATACCAAATTACGAAGAAAACTCTATGGATGCACTACCAGAATGATTGCAGGTGGAGGTGGGGCATCTGGGAGAGATGTGTCCGTGGTGTCGCTATAGGTCAGGGACGACTCGACAGCATAAGATGAGTCAAGCCTCCCTTAGTGACTCCAGCCTTCTTCCCATTCTCACTGCTATTGGTACAGAGCTTCAGGTTGACCCCAAAGTACGTTATTCTTTTCCTCAGACTGTGAGCCCCATATGTGGCTGACCTGCTTATCTCATATGTACTCCAGCATTTAACACAGCACTTGGCACATTGTATGCACTTAACAAATAACATTATTATTACTAGTAGTAGTAGTAGTAGTAGTATCCAAGGATAAGGCTGATTAGGAAGCAGTGTAGCCTACAGGAAAGAACCTGGGCTTGGCAGTCAGAGGACCTGGTTTCTCATCCCAGATCCACCACTTGCTTGCTGTGTGATCTTGGGTAAATTGCTTCTCTTCTTTGTGCCTCAGGTTCTTCATCTGTAAAGTGGGGATTCAAGGCTTGATCTCTCTCTTACTTAGACTGTGAGCCCTTTGTGGGACAGGGACTGTATCCAAGCTGATAATCTTGTTTCTAGCCCAGAACTTAGTACAGTGCTTTCGTACAGTGCTTAACAAATACCACAAATACTGTTATTGTTATTATTATTATAATTAACAATTATTGGTCAGCAGTGACCAAACACTTCAGGAATTGGACCCTGCACCAAACCCATCCCTCTTCTGGGGGTCTCCTAGCCTCTGCCTATTAGCAAACTTTTTATGAGGAAGGAATTCATGGAAGGAAAACCTCTCCCTTGACCTACAGCTCCCTCCAGCTATCGCCCCATCTCCTTCCTACCATAACTCTCCAAAATCATTGAGCGAGTTGTCCACACCCACTGTCTCCACTTCCTCTCCTCCAATTCTTTCCTTGACCCCCTCCAATCTAGCTTCTGCTTCCTTCACTCCACAGAAACCATCCTCTCAAAGGTCACCAATGATCTTCATCTTGCCAAGTCCAATGACCTCTACTCCATCCTAATCCTCCTCGACCTCTCAGCTGTCTTTGACACTGTTGACCACCCCCTTCTACTGAAAACATTATCCAACTTTGGCTTCTCTGACACTATGCTCTCCTGGCTCTCCTCTTATCTCTCTGCCTATTCATTCTCAGTCTCTTTTGTGGGAGCCTCCTCTGCCTCTCACCCCCTAAGTGTGAGAGTCCCTCAAGGCTCAGTTCTGGGTTCCCTTCTATTCTCCATCTACACCCACTCCCTTGAAGAACTCATTCTCTTTCATAGCTTAAACTACCATCTCTATGCAAATGATTCCCAAATCTACATCTCCAGCCCTGATTTCTCCCCTTCTCTGCAGTCTTTCATTTCCTTCTGCCTTCAGGACATTTCTACTTGGGTGTCCTGCTGACATCTCAAACTTAACATGTCCAAAACAAAACTCCTTATCTTCCCATCTGAGCCCTGTCCTCCCCCTGACTTTCCCATCACTGTAGACAACATAACCAACTTTCCTGACTCACAAGCCCACAACCTTAGCATTATCCTCTACTCATCTCTCTCATTCTACCCACATATTCAATCTGTCACCAAAGCCTGTTGGTTCAACCTTCACAATATTGCTAAAATCTTCCCTTTCATCTCCATCTAAACTGCTACCACTTTAATCCAAGCATTTATCCTATCCTGCCTTGATTACTGCATCAGCCTCCTTTTTGACTTCCCTGCCTCCTGTCTCTCCCCACTCCAGTCCATACTTCAGTCCATACACAGTCATAAGGCCATGAGCCCCATGTAGGACAACCTGATTACCTGGTATCTACCCCAGCACTTAGAATAGTGCTTGGCACATAGGAAGCGCTTAACACATGTTGTAATTATTATTATTATTATTGTTATTCTTGCTGCAGCCCTGATCATTTTTCTACAAAAGTCTTCAGTCCATGTTTACTCACTACTCAAGAGCCTCCAGTGGTTGCCCATGCACCTCCACATCAAACAGAAAGTCCGTACCAAAAGCTTTAAAGCATTCAATCACCTTGCCCACTCCTACCTTACCTCCCTGACTTCCTACTACAACCCAGCCTGCACATTTTGCTCCTCTAATGCCAACTTACTCACTGTACCCCAGCCTCACCTATCTCACCAGTGACCTCTTGCCCACATCCTGCCTCTGGCCTGGAATGCTCCCCCTGCTCATATCTGACAGTCACTCTTCCCATCTTCAAAGCCTTATTAAAAGCACATCTCCTCCAAGACGCTTTCCCCTACTAAGCCCTCTTCACCTCTTCTCCCACTCCCTTCTGAGTTACCCTTGCACTTGGATTTGCACCCCTCCCTCAGCCCCACAGCACTTATATATATATATCTGTAATTTATTTATTCATATTAATGTCTGTCTCCCCATCTAGACTAAAGAGTTGTTGTGGTCAGGGAACATGTCTACCAACTCTGTTACACTGTACTCACCCAAGTACTTAGTACAGCACACCGCAACAGTAAGCACTCATCAAATGTGATTGATTGACTTACCTGGAGAGGGCAAGGGTGAGTGTTAGGTTTCAGGAAATGCTGCCCTAGGATGGTGAATATTCTGCTTTCCTTAGAGGCAGTGTCAGATGGAACTTCAAACTCCGTGGTTTCCTAGGGAAGTGTATGCAGAAAACAGTCTTAGTGGGTGAAGGGCATAGCTTCAGTAGAGGGACAGGCACAGACATAGATCTTAGAATCTTATTCACTCATTGTCATACTTACTGAGCACTTACTGTGTGCAGAGCACTGTTCTAAGTGCTTGCAAGAGTATAATATGATATTAACCAGACACATACCCTTCCCAAAACGAGCTAACTCATAGAATTCTAGAGATGGAAGACTTCAAGGCTCATCTGGTCCAGCCCTGTCTCCAGACAGGTGACAGCCTCAACCACCTTTAAAAATAATTCCAGGAAAAGAGGCTCCATAGTTGACCTCAATAGCCTATCATCCAGCAATTAACTCTTGCAGCAGCTTAAATTCATTTCCTGTCAGTCCCCTGGGGAATAAAGACCAACTTTTCAGTGACTCCTGTGTTTCATTATAACCCTCCTTATACTTGACAGTTAAATCATCCATTAGACCTTTCTTCTCCAGGTTAATCAACTCCCATTCCCTTTAACCTTTCAACAAAGACCTTTCATCAATATTACTTTAATCATTTTTTTCAGCTCTTATCTGGTTCCTCACCAGCTTCTCTCCAGCATTTAAAAAAATGTAGTGACCCAAATTAGACATATTCTCCTAAGGCTTTGACTAGTGAAGAATATAGTAAAAGTAACTCCCAGCTCCTCCACATCATGGTTCTGTTTCTTCTTTTTTTAATGGCATTTGTTAAGCACTAATTATGTGCCAGGCATTGTAGTAAAATGCTGGGGTTGATACAAGCTTATCAGGTTGGATACAGTCCATGTCCCATATTACAGATGAGGTAATCGAGGAATAGAGAAGTAAAGTGAGTTGCCCAAAGTCACACAACAGAAGAGCTGGGATCTAGATTGTGAGCCTGTTGTTGGGTAGGTATTGTCTCTATTTATTGCTGAATTATACTTGCCAAGTGCTTTGTACAGTGCTCTGCACACAGTAAGCGCTCAAAAAATATGATTGAATGAATGAATGAATTAGAACCCAGATCCTTCTGACTCCCAGTCCCATGCTCTTTCCACTAGGCCACATTGCTTCCCTGGTAACAACAACAACAACAAAAAACTGGGATACAATTAAAAGGACTATGTTGCCCATTAATATAAAGCTTGTGGTCTACTCTGACCTTCATGCTTTGTTTTTCTGCTGCTCCTAACCAGCATTTCCCTATCCTGTGTTTGTGATACTTGTTTTTTGCACCTAAGCATTCTTCCTTGCACTTGCCTTTATTGAATTTCATTCAGTTTGATGAATCATTATGAATTTTATTCTGCTCTTCTCTGGTATGAATAATCCCACACAAATTAGTGCCAACTGCAGACTTAATGAGCAGAGTCTCAATTGCTTTTCCCAGATCTCTGATCGCCAACCTCCTACTCCACCCTACCTCCCCCACCCATCTACTTGGACACACATTTGATCTCATCATCCCTAACCACTGCACATTCTTTACCCTCACCAACTCTGAAATCCCTCTCTCGGACCACAACCTTCTCACTTGCCTCCTCCCCCACGCTCCTCCACCCCATAAATCTGCACTATTCCTCCACAGAGGTCTCCAATCTCTCGGCCCCATCCGTCTCTCTCTGCGCATCACACCCCACTTAGCCTCCATACCCAATCTACCCCATCTTGATGACCAAATAGTTGCTCTCAACACCACCCTCTCTACTCAATTCAACTCACTTGCTCCCCTATCCTATCATCGCTCTCGTACCACTAACCCACAGCCCTGGATCACCTGCACCGTCCACCTCCTTCTCTCTTATGCTCGAGCCACAGAGTGCTGCTGGTGGAAATCTAAACATCAGGCTGACCTCGTCCATTTCAAGTTTGTCCTTTCTTGCCTTAACTCTGCCCTCTCCTTGGTCCAGCAAAACTATTTCTCTTCCCTTATTGACACCCATGCCCATCATCCTCGCCAGTTGTTCCAGACATTTAACTCTCTCCTCAAATCCCCTGTCTCCCTGAGCCCCGCACCCCCAGCCCCCATCCCTCACCCCCAACGATCTGGCCATCTACTTTATTAAGAAAATTAACACCATCAGGTGTGAGCTCCACAAAATCACCCCTCCACCTCCTCAATCTCCCCTCCTCTTGGCCCCCTCTTCAACTTTTCCATCCTTCCCAGCAGTATCTCCAGAGATCTTCTGTCTCCTCTCAAGTGCCACCCCCTCCACATGCACATCCAACCCCATTCCTTTGCACCTTATAAAATCTCTCATTCCTTCCCTCCTTAACTACCATCTTCAACTGCTCACTCTCCAATGACTTCTTCCCCCTACCTTAAAACATACCCATGTCTCCCCCATCCTAAAAAAATCCTCCCTTGACCCCACAGCCCCCTCCAGTTATCACGCCATCTCCCTCCTACCTTTCCTCTCCAAACTCCTTGAGTGAGTCATCTACACTTGCTGCCTTCAATTCCTCTCCTCCAACTCTCTCGTGGACCCCCTCCAATCTGGCTTCTGCCCCCTTCACTCCACTGAAACCATCCTCTCAAAGGTCACCAATGATCTCCTTCTTGCCAAATCCAATGGCTCCTACTCCATCCTAATCCTCCTCAACCTTTCAGCTGCCTTTGACACTGTGGACCATCCCCTTCTCCTTGATACGTTATCCAACCTTGGCTTCACTGACTCCATCCTCTCCTGGTTCTCCTATCTCTCTGGTCGTTCATTCTCAGTCTCCTTCGCAGGCTCCTCCTCCCTTTCCCATCCCCTAGCTGTAGGGGTCTCTCAAGGTTCAGTTCTTGGTCCCCTTCTATTCTTCATCTACACTCACTCCCTTGGAGAACTCATTCGCTCCCAAGGTTTCAAATACCATCTCTATGCGGATGACACCCAAATCTACATCTCCTCCCCTGTTATCTCTCCCTCCCTCCAGGCTCACATCTCCTCTTCCCTTCAGGACATCTCTACTTGGATGTACTTCCACCACCTAAATATCAACATGTCCAAGACAGAGCCCAAGACAGAGCTTCTTATCTTCTCTCCCAAACCCTGTCCTCTCCCAAAATTTCCTATCACTGTAGACTGCACAACCATCCTTCCCATCTCACAAGCCCATAACCTTGGTGTTATCCTTGACTCCGCTCTCATTAAACCCATTTATCCAATCCATCATCAAATCCTGTCAGTCTCACCTTCACAACACCACCAAGATGTGCCCTTTCCTCTCCATCCAAACCACTGCCACATTAGTACAATCATTCATCCTATCCCGACTGGATTACTGCATCAGCCTCCTTTCTCATCTCCCAATTCCTGCCTCTCCCCACTTCATTCCCTACTTCACTCTGCTGCCCAGATAATTTTTCTAAAGAAACGTTCAAGGCATGTCACCCCCGTCCTCGAAGATCTCCAGTAGTTGCCTACCCACCTCTGTATCAAACAAAAACTCCTCACTATTAGTTTTAAAGCTCTCCATCGCCTTGCCTCCTCCTACCTCACCTCCCTACTCTCCTTCTACATCCCAGCCCGCACACTCTGCTCCTCTGGTGCTAACCTTCTCACTGTGGCTCCATCTCACCTATCTCGCCTCCGACACCTGGCCCACGTCCTAGCCCTGGCCTGGAATGCCCTCCCTTATCAAATCCGTCAGACAATCACTCTTCCCCTCCTTCAAAGCCCTACTGAAGGTGCACCTCCTCCAAGAGGCCTCCCCAGACTAAGCCCCATTCTTCCACAGCTCCCCGCTTTCCGCATCACCATGACTCGCTCCCTTTGCTCTCCCCCCTCCGCCCCACAACACTTATGTGTATAAGTATATATCTATAATTCTATTTATTTATATTGATGCCTGTTTACTTGTTTTGATGTCTGTCTCCCCTCTATTAGACTGTGCGCCCACTGTGGGCAGGGATTGTCTCTCTTTATTGTTGTATTGTACTTTCCAAGCACTTAGTACAGTGCTCTGCACACAGTAAGTGCTCCATAAATACAGTTGTACGAATGAATGAATATGAAATAGTACCAAGATGGGAGCCAGGTAAAGTTTTCGAGCAATACTCAAAACAAAGTTAAAAAGCACTGGTCCAGATGCTAGACATGGAACACATTAGGGAAGCAGCATGGCCTGGTGGATAAAATAATAATAATAATGATAGCATTTATTAAGTGCTTACTATGTGCAAAGCACTGTTCTAAGTGCTGGAGAGGTTACAAGGTGATCAGGTTGTCCCACGTGGGGATCACAGTCTTAATCCCCATTTTCCAGATGAGGTAACTGAGACACAGAGAAGTTAACTGACTTGCCCAAAGTCACACAGCTGACAACTGGTGGAGCCGGGTTTTGAACCCATGACCTCTGACTCCAAAGCCCATGCTCTTTCCACTGAGCCATGCTGCTTCTCTAAGCATGGACCTGGGGGTCAGAGGACCTGGGTTCTAACCCCAGCTCTGCTATTTGTCTGCTGTGTGACCTTGCGCAAGCCACTTAACTTCTCTGTGCCTCAGTTACCTCATCTGTAAAATGGAGATTAAGACTGTGAGCCCCACATGGGACAACCTGATTACTTTGTATCTACCCCAGCGCTTAGAACAGTGCTTGGCACATAGTAAGTGCTTAAAAATTACCATCATCATTATCATTATTCCTATCCCTGTTTTCCCTCCTACTTAAGCTGTGAGCTCCATGTAGGACAGGGACTGTGTCCAACCTGCTTAATTTATATCTACCCCAGCACTTAGAACAATGCTTGACACATGGTTAAGCGCTTAACAAATACCAAAAAAAAATCCTGCAGACTTAGAGTCAACTTAAGTAAATGGATTTTAGAAGATTAAAACATATGTAATTGGGAAGTTAATTTTAAAAATATTGGGATAAAATAGAGTTCAGATTTCAAATATCAGGGATTTTATTTTAGGTTTTTATATCCCTTCTACAGTGATTATATCCTAAGTGCTTCTTCAGTAATATCACTCTTTTCTGGTGTTTGCAAATGGCACAAATGGCTAAACAAATACTTGGTATCCCAGCTACAGAGTATATTAAGGCTTAATTGAGGGGACCAGGCTCCAGCATCAATCTAAAACTGAACAAAGCAATACCCAGATCTTAGTTATGGGGTGATAACTTCTCTATATTGAAGAGAGAAGGAAGAGATATACAAAAATTGACCATGGGTGCCAGTTGCCCATGGAAACATAAGACTATTGTAAGCACGGAGAGCAGGAACAAAAGCTCCCAGAACACAAAATGTTTATGACACATTAAACCTTCCACATATCACATTCCAAATTCTCTTTATGAAATAGGAGACAGTGGAGCTAGGGGCAGTTCATCACACAAATGTGCCAAAATGACTTAATAATAAATGTGCTAAATCGATGCAAGAAATCCATGGCAGAATTAGGATGGATTTGTAAATCAAATAAAGTCCATTTTGGCAGGGGAGTGTTGAGAAAAACTTAAATTGTAAAAAAAAAAAATTAGTGGTTATTTTTGTGTTTAATTTGAATCTTAATGAGATTAATTGAGGGAGGAGAGGTAGAGGAGAGAGGGAGTAATTGGGTTAAATTTGGTAAAAACCTACAAGTCCAGGTCTTAAGTGAATGGAGAATTATGAACTTATACTGGGTATAAGGAAATACTTTTCCCTGAAACAGAAATTTGGAATACTGTTTGCTGACTATCTTTGTATAGAGGATTTATTCCCTAGGGCAGGAAATTTGAATTTACCCACAGATCTTGGGAGAGGACAATACAACAGAGTTGGTAGACATGTTCCCTGCCCACAACGAGCTTATATCAACATTAAGCTTCTAGGTGAACTTTGAAAATCTCTTCAGTAGGAAGGGTTGGGTCCCCACTTGCCCAGAGCCGCCACTCATATCCCTAGGACACTGCGAGGGGGTGTGGGGGTGTGGGGGTGTGTGTATTGGGAATGAATGCTCCATGCATAAATGTAAGATAAAGACTGATTTGGTGCAATATTTCATTCATTCATTCAATCATATTTATTGAGCGCTTACTGTGTGCAGAGCACTGTACTAAGCACTTGGGAAGTACAAGTCAGCAACATAAAGAGACGGTCCCTACCCAACAATGGGCTCATAGTCTAGAAAGGGGAGACAGACAACAAAAGAAAACATGTAGACAGGTGTCAAGACTGTCAGAATAAACAGAATTATAGCTATATGCACATCATTAATAAAATAGAGTAGTAAATATGTACAAGTAAAATAGAGTAATAAATATGTACAAATATATACAAGTGCTGTGGGGAGGGGAAGGAGGTAGGGCGGGGGGCAATGGGGAGGAAGACAGGAAAAGGGGGGCTCAGTCTGGGAAGGCCTCCTGGGAAGGTGAGCTCTCAGTAGGGCTTTGAAGGGAGGAAGGGAGCTAGTTCGGCAGATGTGTGGAGGGAGGGCATTCCAGGCCAGGGGAATGATAACATGATTCCAGTTACCTTTTAGTGCTGCTCATTGAGTTGTCGGTGAAGTAAGTTTTTCACCTTCAGAAACCCCCTCTTGACAAAACAGGGCCTAGCCTACTGGTACTCTCTTATGGACTACATTGGGTCCAATCTATGGGAGCTTGCCTCCAGATGGTACTGGGTTACCCAAGCCACTCCTTGAGGCTCTGTCCTTTGGTTTCTATAGGCAACTGGATAACTATTGTCCTCTTCACTGAGGTCACAGAAGAGATATAATGCTACACAATGGATTTCAGCAAATCTAGCCAGGGGAGCTTCTCCAGAACTCTACCTCCATGCTTATTCCTTCCACTGGGTTCCTTCTAGCTGGTCTCAGTTCACTTATGGAGACTTTTTTTCCCTTTCACGATAAGGTTCTCTGGGTCCTCATTTTAATATGGTATTTTTAAGCATTTAGTAAGGGCCAGGCACTGCATTAAGTGCTGGGGGAGACACAAGATAATCAGATTGGACAAGGTCCGTGTCACATGGGGCTCACAGTCAATCCCCATTTTACAGATGAGGTAATTAAAGCACAGAGAACTTAAATGACTTGTCCAAGGTCACATGGCAGACAAGTGGTGGAACCCAGATTAGAAGCCAGTTGACTCCCAGGCCCATGCTCTATCCATGAGGCTTCACTGCTTCTCAGCATAAATACGATGAAGTTGGTTGGCTACAAACAAACTTGTATGCAAATTAGTGAGGGTGTTTGAGAGCCAGATCAAATATGCAATCCCAGTGAGGATTCAGTTTAATGCCTTGGTGCAACAAATCTCCCCTTGCAATCCCACATGAGGCAAAAGGAAAAGAAAGGCAAAAGCCACAGGGAACACCAGAACTCTGACTTTCTCTGGCTTTTTCCTTCCATCATTCACCTGTGAGACTGTGAGAGAAGGGTCAACTCAGAACATCCCATTGCCAACAGCTGTGCTTACTCAACAATTAAAATGACTGTACTTTGGGGGAGTCCACAGTAGAATAAGGGGATGGACTTCCAGGAGGCGGGGTCTGTGGTTCAAGTTTAGAAAGGGTGCTCTGCACACAGTAAGTGCTCAATAAATATGATTGAATGAATGAATGAATGAGAAAAATGCAGGAAAAGGAGGCAAAGAGAGAGAGAAAACCCCAGAACAGGAGTAGAGTCAGAGGCAGGGCAGCTTCTCTCCCCCTTCTCCACTTTTTGCTAATTCCGCTAAGGTTGGGGCAGTAAACCCCACTGCTGTTGCTGTGGTGGTAGCAGAAAAGAAGCCATAGCTGCAGTGAAGCTTTCCCTGCTGATTGTCTGATGCCATCGTGTTCTACCACCACCACAGACTGCCCCAGACTACATAGGGAAATGGCAGCTGATATAAAAACAGTGGGGAAGGATGGGTTACTGTCACTGTTTACCCTGCTGCTGCTATTGCCACACAAGGCTGGTGGCTGGAGCAGGGAGAAGACTGCCACCACTGATGCCACCCTTAGTGTCATGACTGTCCCTTCTAAGCTGGGACATCAGGTCGCTACCAGCAGGAGAGGAATGGATATCCTGCAAGGCTACTCCGCTCCTTTGCAGCCCTCCCTCACAAAATTCTGCAGCTCATAAGCCCCTTCCCCTTCCCTGGCCAGGAATGAGATGTGGTCAGTGAGACCCAATGGGGGGGAAATTGAGAGAAGCAGTTCTCAGTGGACAGTGTTTTTTGTATTCCAGCCTCCCTCTGGGAAACCATTTCCAGACCACTTTCCTTTGATTTTGCAAATGAATAACACCTCTTTTTCCCAAGTTTTACTCCACTGACAAGGAACAGTTGCTGTAACGTGGATCCCATCTTGGCCAAGAAACTCTTTGAGATCAAATTGTGAATTCTGATTTCTGGTCTTTGACCTTCTGCAAATTGTCATGCAGACAGAATCTCTGGATAGCAGCCGTCCATAATAACTATGGTATTTGTTAAGTGCTCGCTATTTGCCAAGCACTGTTCTAAGCTCTAGGGTAGGTATAAGTTAATCAGGTCAGACACAGTCCCTGTTCCACATGGAGCTCACAGTCTAAGAAGAAGGGAGAACAGGCACTGAACCCTTATTTTACAGATGAGGAAACTGAGGCACAGAGAAGTGAAGTGACTTGTCCAAGGTCACACAGCAGGCAAAGTGGTGGAGCCGGGATTAGCACTCAGGTCTCTGGCTCCCCAGACCTGGGCTCTTTTCACTAGGCCATACTGCTTCTTATGTGGCCTTATGGAGAAGTATCCAGGACCCTGCACTAACCCCACTTTCTCTCTCCTCCTTTCTCTGCTTCTCCTTCCATGTGGGTGACAACCTAGTGTAAAGGTCATGGGTCTGAAAGTCTGATGTGGGATCTTGGGCATTACTTAACCTCTCTGAGTTCCAGTTTCCTCACCTGTAGAATGGGGATTTAATCCCTGCTCCCCTACCTCTTAGACTGTGAGCCTCAAGTGTGACTGGGTTTGATCTACTTATCTTGGATCTTCAAAGACTTACTTAGGGAAGCAGCATGGCTCAGTGGAAAGAGCACGGGTTTTGGAGTCAGAGGCCATGGGTTCAAATCCCGGCTCCACCAATTGTCAGCTGTGTGACTTTGGGCAAGTCACTTAACTTTTCTGTGCCTCAGTTACCTCATCTGTAAAATGGCGATTAAGACTGTGAGCCCCATTTGGGACAACCTGATCACCTTGTAACCTCCCCAGCACTTGCACATAGTAAGTGCTTAATAAATGCCATCATTATTATTATTATTACTGAAGGCACATCTCCTCCAAGAGGCTATTCCCAGACTAAGCCCTGCTTTTCCTCATCTCCCACTCCCTTTTCCGCCACTCTGATTTGCTCCCTTTGCTCTTCCCCCACCCCAGGCCCAAAGCACTTATGTACATATCTGTAATTTTATTTATTTGTATTGATGTCTGTTTATTTGTATTGATGTCTGTCTCCCCACCTCTAGACTGTGAGCTCATTGTGGGCAGGGATTGTCATCCGTTATTATTATACCATACTTTTCCAAGCACTTAGTACAGTGCTCTGCACACAGTAGGCACTTGATAAATACGATTGAGTGAATGAATGAATGGATCTATCCCAGCTCTTATTGTGGTGTTTGGCACATGGTAAGCAGTAAATAAATGCCATAATGAAAGTAAATTGACCTGAAATGACAGGCCCGCAGGACTATTTTTGAGGAAATCCTCTCCCATGAGACTCATTTTGAGAAATGAGGTCTCTTCTGGAGTGACTATGATTTGTAATTTTCAGAAAGACTAAAAAGGTTGATTTGGTGAAGTGACACATGAAGAGGAAAGGTTCCTTAAAAATCTGCCAGGTGTTTGGTTTGTAGAGCACAGATCTGAAAATTTGGGTAATACAGGGGGATTCATCTAACAACGCCTAACCCGAACCCATATAGAAGTCCCTCGTCCACAGGTAATGAACAGATAGGTTTCTGTTTTCCAGAAACGTTGCCTGTAGGTTACGCCTGGACTGTCCTGCACCTCCCTCTTGTGGTCAAGAGCAGTTACTGCTTCTAATCTCTTTACAATTCATGAACAGCTACATTCCCTGTCTTCCCTTCCTTACGCAGGCATGCATCCCAAGCTTTCAAGGGTTTTAGATCCTCAAACCAGTGAAAGAAACCCCAATGAAATCTTAAAAACAGTAACAGACTTTAAGAGAAGAGCATACAAACCACTTTAGGGGCTGGGAACCTATTCTATAGCTTAACGTTTAAACCCTTTTCTCTTTTTAACTTGTTTGAAACTCGGGGATTGAGCAAAGAGACATGGAAAGATATCTGATTTGCTTAATAGGTCATCAAAATACAGCCTATAAGGAGTCCCAAATCACTCTATCACTCAGGGACCCAATACCCCTTAAGGTTGTCACTGTTAAAAGCTTGTGTTTGTACCATCAAACTATTCAGAGGGTCTTTCACTTGGAATGGAAACAGGACAGGGGAAGCTCTAAAAAGGAAGGAAGGAAGGAACTGCAGGTCAAGTCTTGACAGGGCATTTTCTGAATTAACTCTGATCGACCCAGTTAGCTTTCCTCTAAGAAGCTGCCTTGGTATAATCCCACCTTATCTCACACATTTGAGGCAAACGGGCCACAAATGCTGTGGGCAATTTTTTTTTATCTCTTTGTCTAGGCTTGAATCATTGGACGGAGGACTGCCAAAGTAGCAGAGTGCAGTGACAGCATTCATCTTTGTGCCACCAATGTCTCTGTGTAGGGTTTACCAGGTTCCGACCAATCTTCCTCAGCCAGTGGTCATTCTGTAAGGATTAGCTGATTCCATGATGTCATTCATACTCCTGCATGTTTTCTTGTGTGTATGCTCCTAGAACATGGCTTTTAGCTGATAGGAGTTCCTATATGAGTGATTCAAGAACTGTCAATAATGCTCTTAGTCTCGAGTTGGAAGAGTTTCCTGGAGCACTGAAATAGTATTCTGGACACCAGCTTCTACATTTTTTGTTGTATGCTCAAGCATGGTTGTGAAGAGGCTAAAGAGGCTAAAGAAGACTCTAAAGATATATAAATCTGTTTTACTCCACTGATATAACTCATATGTTCTATCTATCACCAAATCCTGTCAGTTCTACCTTTGCAACATCTCTAGAACCCACCCTTTACTCTCCTTCCAAACTGCTACCACACTGATCCAAGCACTCATCATTTCCCACCACCACTACTGCATTAGCCTCCTGCTGACTTCCCTGCCTCTGGTCTCTCCCCTCTCCAGTCCACACTTCACTCTGCTGTCCAGATCATTTTTATAAAAAAAGTTCAGTCCACATCTCCCTACTCCTCAAAAAACTCCAGTGGTTGCCCATCCACTGCTGCATCAAACAGAAACTCCTTAACATCAGCTTTAAGACACTCAATCAGTTCTCTCCACTGATTTAACCTCCCTGATCTACTACAATCAAGCCTGCATGCTTCCCTGCTCTAATGCCAACCTTACTCACTGTACCTCAATCTCATTGTTCTTGATGCTGACCTCTAACCCATGATGTCCCTCTGCCTAGACCTCCTCCCACCCCTTCATATCCAATGAACAACCAACCTCCTCATCTTAAAAAACCTCTGAAAACCAGATCTCCTTCAAGAGATCTACCTTGACTTAGGTCTCATTTCCCCATTTGCCCTCCCTTCTGTGTCACTTATGCACTTGGATCTGTACCCCTTAAACACTTTGATATTCACCCCACCCTCCACCACAAAGTACTTATGTACATATCCAGACAATCTGCCATTTCCCATATGCATAATTTATTTTAATGTCTGTCTCCCCCTCTAGACTTTAAGCACCTTGTGGGCAGGGAACACGTCTACCAACTCTGTTATACTGTACTCTCCCGAGTGCTTAGTATAGTGCTCAGCACATGGTAAGCACTCAATAAATACCATTGATTGATTGATTGTTTGAAAGAATCAGATAAGAGCCCTCCATTTCTGTTGCTCTCAATCGTATCATGGAGTAACCTTAGGACCTTTCTAAACATTTCTGGGCAGACAAACTTTTTAAAAAGATTCCAAAATTCTGATTGGCCCAAAGTGTTAAATGCTTTCATAAACACTATAAACACTGTGGAGAGGATGACTTGATGTAGTTACCTGTACTTCCTCTGTATCCTTTATTTCCTGGATCTGATTTGCAGCAAAGATCAGCGAAGCAGCGTGGCCTAATGGAGAGAGCATGGGCCTTGGAGTCAGAGGACCTGGGTTCTAATCCCAGCTCTGCCACTTGTCTGCTGTGTGATCTGGGGCAAGTTACTTAACTTTTCTGTGCCTCGGTAACCTCATCTGCAAAATGGTGAATAATACTGTGCGTCCCATATGGGACATGACTGTGTCCAACCTGATCATCTTGTATCTACCCTAGTGCTTTGTACAGTGCCTGGCACATGACAAGTGCTTAACCAATACCAATAAAACAAAAATTAATATCCACTGTGTCCTACTGTTGTCTGAAGAAGCATTGTTCACAAGGACATACATAATAACATTATAGGATCAGAGCAATGGTCCACGGGGGCCAGGATTGTGTCTTTGAGGGGCACCAAAGGATGCTCAGAGGTATGGTGTGATGGTTGCTCTTCTTAACAATCAACTGCATTGACTAACATCTTCCACTCTCCCTCTAATAACTCATCATGGTTCTTTGTCCATGAATTTATCCAAACCCTCTTAAGCCTCCAACTTCTTTCATTTTCCCTCTAATAACCCTAGAGTTGTCTCTAAAAATCCATTATAAACTTCTCAGCCATGAATGGATCCAAACCCTACCCTAAGCTCTAGATGATTTTGGCCTGCATGACTCCTTGGCATTCCCTGACTCATCCTGCCCCAAGCCACTCCATCAGCCACCCCATTAGTGTTCATATGCATGCCGGTTTATTTATTTTATCAAATTCATCATTTGCTTACTTTTTTATCTTTAAGGCTCTCTGACTCTCTTACCTTTTCTCTATTTGGCAGTTTGGATCCAATCACCCTGCCCATTAAACTGCAAACCCCTCAAAGCAGAACCACATCTTTTACTTCTATTATATGTCCCCAAGTGCCTTGATTCAGTGCTCTGTTCACAGGAGGAGTGCAGTAAATGCTGTTAATGATGCCGATGATGATGAATGCATATATTTACCACTCACTGGGTGAGAAAGTGTTTCCGTTTGTGTGTTTCTGAATTTGCCACTGTCGAACTTCAGGGGGTGCTCCCTCGCCCCGGTGTTGACGGATTTGCCAAAAACAATTCTGTCCATGATTCTGTATGTCTCAATCACTTCTCCTTTCGGCCTTCTTCTTTCCAGCCCGAAGCCTCCTAGTCCTTCCACTCTGTCCTCGTTCAGAAGCTGCTCCATCACCCCCCGTTCATTTTATTATTATTAATAATAATTGTGGTATATGCTAAGCATTTACTGTGTGCCAGGCATTGTACTAAGCACTGGGGTGGACACAAGCAAATCAGATTGAACACAGCCCTTGTCCCACATCGGGCTCACAGTCTCAATCCTCATTTTACAGATGAGGTAACTGGGGCCCAGAGAAATGAAGTGACTTGCCCAAGGTCACTCAGCAGACAAGGGGCAGAGTCAGGATTAGAACCCATGACTCCTAGGCCCATGCTGTAGTCACTACGCTATGTTGGCTTTCAAGTGAATATCTCACAGCTTGATGGGGAGAGTCTTTGCATCCAGTTTTAGGTATTTTATGAATAATTATTCAAAAAATATGAACTCTATATTCTTAATCACAAAATGAGTTGGCATATTTTGGAGGTCATGTCCTGGCCCCTCCTGGTGGTAACAGGTCAAGCAGTCATATTCACCTGGCCATGCAATCATCATACTTATAGCACAATCGGTGCCTGGATCTTAAGTAGAAATGTTGTCAGTCAATCATTCAATCGATAGGATTTATTGAGAGCTTACTGTGTGCCGAGCACTGTGCTAAGGGCTTAGGAGAGTATAATATAACTGTCAGTAGACACCTTCCCTGCCCACAGTGAGCTTACAGTCTAGAGGGAGAGACAGATATTAATATACATAAATAAATTACAGATATGTACAAACAGGCTATGGGGCCGAGGGAAAGGTGAATGAAGGGTTCAGATCTAAGTGCAAGGCAACGCAGAAGGGAGTGGGAAAAGAGGAAATGAGGGCTTAATTGGTGAACGCCTCTTGGAGGAGATGCACTTCTAATAAAGGCTTTGAAGGTGGGGAGAGTGATGGTCTGTTGGATATGAAGAGGCAGGGAGTTCCAGGCCAGAGGAAGGATATGGGCGAGGGGTCGGCGGTGAGATAGACAAGATCGAGGTACAATGAGTAGGTTGGCATTAGAGTCAGAGCCAGTTTTCTCATTGGAACAATGTTATAACTGGGACACTGGTTTCTAAACCAAGGTTGAATCCCCAAATTATCCAGAATTGGGCACTCCATCAACTGTAGGTGAGTAAGCTGGTTAGGTTCATGTATTGATCTTGAGTCAGACAGGTTTTAATGAAAGGGTAGCAGACTTCTACTTCATTAGAAGTGAAACAATCCCACCATCCCCTCCCTAAAGACTCTGCCTGATAATCAAGTTCCCCTGTGCCCACCCCCAGCCTCTCCCCTCAGCTCCCCTCATCTCCTCCCCTGACCCTTCATACCCCCAGGACTGGTGCCCTAAACAGGCACTCTGCAAAGCTGAAAGGTTGAAAATGTAGAAATGCAAGTGCTCTATGTCATCATTTAGAATGTCTTCAAAGACTTCCTGCACCCATTTGCTTACTCCCATCCCTATCTCTCACTCTGACAGTTGTCCCTACTGATCCCACTGACCCCATCTACATTTTATTAAAAAGAAAATGTGACACCCACTGTTGGGGGAGGCCGCACCCACCCCTATATCCTCCCTGTGCCGTGAGGGTCTCCCATCCTCCCTTTCCTCTGAACCCCATACACTCTTGTCTTTTGGCCTGTTAAACTTGTCCCCTCCCCTTCTCTCTGATCCATCCCTTGTGCCCCCACCCAGTGACTTTGGGGGACAGGGGAATAACTGTGAGGTGGCACAAAGATGATGGGGCGAGAGGGTGGGGAGATGAGGACACACTGCCCTCTCCCACCCCAAACCTGCCGGCTTTTTCATTTAAAATGGTCCCTTCTACCTCCCAATCCTGCTGCTCTACCACCCCTTCCCCCATTGTCCCCCCCCCACCCCAAAAGCTGCAGAGTAGCAGCAAGGGAGTTGAGGAAGGACAGGGAGCGATACTGGCACGGCGGGGACAGGACAAGGAGGAAGAGGGGGATGAATTTAAAACAGAAAGGAAGATGGGGTTGTGGATGGGGTCGGTGAGGGCGGGGAGGCAGGGGTAGGGTGGCATGAGTTAAATAAAAGGAATTTGCCTACCTGGACACCAGCTGGGCACCAAAGGGAATATCTTGCTGGGAGTGGCAGTGACACCTTGCCAGTGTGCTGGCAGGTCTGATGCCTTGAGGCTTCTGATTCTGTGACGCTCTCCTCACAGGATTTGTGCTACCAGCAGGGGACAGGGCTGCCTTCATATTCCAGGCAACCACTTCCTGCAAGTCACACTGGGATGGGTCTCGGCAGTGTCAGCGCTGAGTCCTTCCAGCCACAGGCACAAGTGCATTTTATTGCAAAACCTGCACGGAGAAAAAATATGAATACTGCTGCTTTTTGATGTTTTAACTGATCTGACTCTCTCAAAGTATCATAACGGGTCTTCAGTCAACACCCACTCAAGCGGATGTATTGGGGCAGCCAGGTCATCTAGATTAGGTGGAAACCCAATCTAGCTCGTTGTGGGGAGGGAACATGTCTGCCAATTCTGTTATATTGCACTCTCCCAAGAGCTTAGTACAGTGCTCTGCACACGGTAAATGCTCATTAAATACCATTGATTGATAACAGCAGTGAGCTTTCCCTTTTGTAGTTCTTTTACCAGGTGATGTCTTGCGGAAGGCAGGATGGAGGAAAGGATTAAAAGGAGGCAGGGCCAAAAAGAGATTGGTGGTGCACATAAAGGGGAAGAAGGTAGAGAAAGAAAGGAGGGAGGGAAGGGGAAATCAATTAATTGTATTTATTGAGCTCTTACTGTGCACAGAACACTGTACTAAGCACTTGGGAGAATGCAATATAACTGAGTTGGTAGACATGTTCCCTGCCCACAAGGAGAAAAAAGGGGAGATGAAAGGGAAGAAGGAAAAGGGGGAAAGCCAAAAGGAGAGGAGGAGAGTAGGTTTGTTGGCAAGGAACGTGTCTGCCAACTCTGTAGTATTGTACTCCCTCAAGGGCTTAGTACAGTGCTCTGCACACAATAAGTACTCAATAAATACCACTGATGATGATGATGACGATGAGCGGGAAAGAGGAGGGGAGATAGATAATAAGAACTGGGGTAAGACAGGAAAATGGGGGACAGACTTCCTCCTCCTCCTCCATGGCTACTGACACAGCTATTGTCCTCCATCCATGGCTACCTAATCCTAACAGTTCTGCCAGTGCAGGGCAGCCTCCAGCCAGCCCAAACAGCTTTGCCAGGGCAAGGCTGCCACCCTGGCAGTTATGCCTTGTCAAGAGGGTCAGGCAGTTGCCACATGCCAACACCTGTCACCACTTTTGTCGAGCTGTAGTGTCAGGCAAAGGAGGATGCCTCTTCCCGGTTTTCAGCAAGGGGTGGGAGCCAGTTATGAGCACTGGGCTGGTCTGGTGGACAGAGCAGGGGACAGAGGTTTAAAAGAGCTATGGAAGGGTGGGGTGAGTAAAGAAAAACAAATAAAATGGCTCACCTGGGAAGCTGGAGGGATAGACAGGGTGGGTCGCTATGTCAAATTCTACCCAGAATGCATCACCTGGAGGTTAAAGAAGCCCCTTTAGTGCACCCCTGTCTCAGCCTCCCAGCATAGGATACAGCCCCCAGGTCCTGTTGCAGCCAGAGCCTAAGGAAGAAAGAAGGCACAGCATCTGCACACCAAGTTTCTGAGGGAACTGTCAACAGTGGTGGACTTCAAGACTATACTGTAAGCTCATTGTGGGCAGGGAACATGTCCACCAACTCCGTTATTTTGTACTTTCCTCAAGAGCTTAGTATAGTGCTCTGTATGCAGTAAGTGCTCAATAAATACCATTGATTGACTGATTGAACCTAACTAGAGCTAGGTTCTAGAACTAGAACTAGAGCTAGCTCTCTTCCTCCCTTCAAGGCCCTACTGAGAGCTCACCTTCTCCAGGAGGCCTTCCCAGACTGAGCCCCCTCCTCCCTCTCCCCCTCGCCCCCTCCCCATCCCCCCCCACCTAACCTCCTTCCCCTCCCCACAGCACCTGTATATATGTATATATGTACATATTTATTACTCTATTTATTTTATTTGTACATGTTTATTCTATTCATTTTATTTTGTTAATATGTTTTGTTTTGTTCTCTGTCTCCCCCTTCTAGACTGTGAGCCCACTGTTGGGTAGGGACCGTCTCTATATGTTGCCAACTTGTGCTTCCCAAGTGCTTAGTACAGTGCTCTGCACACAGTAAGTGCTCAATAAATACGATTGAATGAATGAATGAATGAATACGATTGAATGAATGAATGAATAAATAAATACGATTGAATGAATGAATGAATGAATGAATGAATGAATGAATAGAGGGAAGGGGTTGGAGGCTGGGGGCTATGCCTTCTTGTGCCTCTGTTGCTCTCACTCTGCCAACCCCTAGCCCTGGATCACGCCCACACTCCCCTTGTTAGAGGAGAATTACAATCCTCAGAGCCACCCCGGCATCCTCCCTGATGGGAGAATAAGGAAATAAGAGTGGTTGCCATTTGCTGAGTCCCTCCATGAGCCAGTGATGGAAATACACAGTACAGAAGCATAGTGGAAAGAACACAGACCTGGGAGACAGAGGACCTGGGTTCTAATCCTGTCTGTCACTCGCCCGCTGGATGACTTTGGGCAAATCACTTAACTTCTCTGTGCCTCAGCTCCCTCCCCTGTAAAATGGGGATTCAATACCTGTTCTGCCTCCATCTTAGATTGTGAGCCCCATGTGGGCCACACTCATTTCATATCAGGACTTAGTACACTATTTGGCACACAGTAAGCACTTAATGAATACCACAATTTGTTATTATTATTATTATTCATTATGGTTTTCAATAACTTTCCAGAGGAAAGAAGAAGGAGGAAATGAATAATTAACAATGAATTAAGAGTTCAGGAAGGCAAAACTGTTGCGAATCATTTCTTTTCCTAGAATGAAGACACAAATGTGTTATTTCAGGCTGAAGTAAGCAGAGACATTTTTTGATTGACATTTGGTGGCACCAACATCTTGTCCTCCTAAGAAAGATCCCATTAGTTTTGTTTTTAAACAGTAGCTGAGAACAGACCATTTGCTACTGGCTATAAAAAGCCCAAAAGCAGATATGCCAGAGGCATCAAGGTCGGAACTCTACAGAAAAGCAGATTCCAGCTGAGAGAGACAGAGAAAGAGAGCAAGAAGGGGGAAGAAAGAACAAACTAGTGCACCCACGTTTCTTGGCTGCAGCAATGTTCTTCCTTCTGTGGACATTCCTCTGGGCAGGTAAAATGTTGGGCTTGGATTTAAAATTCATAGAATAAATTTAGAATAGAAATGGAAGGCAGGGTTGTGGATGGGGTTGGATTAGCAGGGGAAGGATGGTCCCCTTGTGGGCAGGGAAAGTGTCTACCAACTCTATTGTACTTTTCCAGTGTTTAGTACAGTGCTCTGCACACGAAGTGACTAATAAATACCATTGATTGATTGGCAAGAGTAAAGGAAAAGAGATTGCTTCCCTCCTAGCATACAGTGGAGAATCAATCTATCAAATGGTATTTATTGAGCATTTACTTTGTGGAGAGCACTGTACTAAGCACTTGGGAGAGTACAATACAATGGAATTAGCAATCAGTCAATCAATCATATTTATTGAGTGCTTACTGTGTGCAGAGCACTGTACTAAGCGCTTGGGAAGTACAAGTTGGCAACATATAGAGACAGTCCCTACCCAACAGTGGGCTCACAGTCTAGAAGGGGGAGACAGAGAACAAAACCAAATATATTAACAAAATAAAATAAATAGAATAGATATGTACAAGTAAAATAAATAGAGTAATAAATATGTACAAACATATATACATATATACAGGTACTGTGGGGAAGGGAAGGAGGTAAGACAGGGGGATGGAGAGGGGAACGAGGGGGAGAGGAAGGAGGGGGCTCAGTCTGGGAAGGCCTCCTGGAGGAGGTGAGCTCTTAGTAGGGCCTTGAAGGGAGGAAGAGAGCTAGCTTGGCAGATGTTGGGAGGGAGGGCATTCCAGGCCAGGGGGATGACATGGGCCGGGGGTCGATGGCGGGACAGGCGAGAACGAGGCACGGTGAGGAGATTAGCGGCAGAGGAGCAGAGGGTGCGGGCTGGGCTGTAGAAGGAGAGAAGGGAGGTGAGGTAGGAGGGGGCGAGGTGATGGAGAGCCTTGAAGCCGAGGGTGAGGATTTTCCGCCTGATGCGCAGATTGATTGGTAGCCACTGGAGATTTTTGATTTAGCAGACATGTTCCCTGCCCATAATAAGTTTACAGTCTGGAAAAGCTCAGAAGGGGTGGATATTCAACTTTTCTAAGGGTGGTGAGGTCAGAGAGACAGAGAAAACCCTCCATAGTAACCCCCCCGCCACTTTCCAATTTGAGGGATGGAGTGGGGAGAAACATCATACCCTGAGTTGCTGAACTTAGGGAAAGTGATGGGGAATCAGACTGCTACTATGTTAATCCAATCACTTATCCTATCCTGCCTTGATTACTGTATCAGCCTCTTTGCTGACCTCCCTGCCACCTGTCTCTTCCCACTCCAGACCATACTTCACTCTGCTGCTCGGATCATTTTTCCACAAAAACATTCAGGCCATGTTTCCCCACTCCTCAGAAAACTCCAATGGTTGCCCATCTTCCTCCACATCTAACAGAAACTCCTTACCATTGGCTTTAAAGCACCATATCACCTTGCCCCCTCCTACCTCACCTCACTGCTCTCCTACTGCAACCCAACCCACATACTTTGCTCCTCTAATGCTAACCTTTTCACGGTACCTTGATCTTGTCTATCTCACACCTGACCTCTCTCCCACATCCTGTAATGCTCTCCCTCCTCATAACCAACAGACAATTACTCTCCCACCCTTCGAGGCCTTATTGAAGGCACATCTCCTCCAAGAGGCCTTCCCTGATTAAGCTCCCTTTTCCTTTTCTTCCATTCCCTTCTGTGTCGCCTTGACTTGCTCCCTTTATTTATCCTCCCTCCCAGCCCCACAACACTTATGTACATATCTGTAATTTATTTATTTATATTAATGTCTGTCTCCCCCTCTGGACTGTAAGCCCGTTGTGTGCAGGGAATCTGTTATATTGCTAAATTGTACTCTCCCAAGTGCTTAGTACAGTGCTCTGTACACAGTGAGTGCTTCATAAATACTATTGACTGAATGACTGACATCTTGACAGCGTATGCCTCCCTTGCAGTCGGAGAGCCCTAGACGACCCTCTGCTGACTCACTAGCTTTTCCTCTTTCAAACCCCTGCTCAACGCCCTTCTTCTAGGAAGTCTTCTGGCTGCTCTCTGATCACAGGCAACTTCCCTTGGCAGAAACCCACTGGATTAGGCTGCTCACTTCGTTTCACTCCCACCATCTGGCATGATGAGCGGTGAAGGGGATTTTCCTTTCTTTTCTCCTGCCTTCCCAGGAGGTCCATTTGTGTGAACTCCAGGGTACAGTGGAGTCAAGCTCAGCAGATATTTGTCATCAAGCAGAGGATGAAAACTCCCGGCCAAGTGACATGTTCAGGCCATTACTTCTCCTCTACAGTATCCACCCGCTACTCCCATGGACTCTCTCGAGGCTCCTTGACAACTCAATAAACACCCAATCATATTCATTCATTCATTCAATCGTATTTATTGAGCGCTTACTGTGTGCAGAGCACTGTACTAAGCACTTGGGAAGTACAAGTTGGCAACATATAGAGACAGTCCCTACCCAACAGTGGGCTCACAGTCTAGAAGGGGGAGACAGAGACAGAGAACAAAACATATTAACAAAACATATTAACAGAATAAAATAGAATATGTACAAGTAAAATAAATAAATAAATAGAGTAATAAATACGTACAAACATATATACTGGTGCTGTGGGGAAGGGAAGGAGGTAAGGCGGGGGGGATGGAGGTGGGGAGGGGAGAGGAAGGAGGGGGCTCAGTCTGGGAAGGCCTCCTGGAGGAGGTGAGCTCTCAGTAGGGCCTTGAAGGGAGGAAGAGAGCTAGCTTGGCGGATGGGCAGAGGGAGGGCATTCCAGGCCAGGGGGATGACGTGGGCCGGGGGGTCGACGGCGGGACAGGCGAGAACGAGGCATGGTGAGGAGATTAGCGGCAGAGGAGTGGAGGGTGTGGGCTGGGCTGTAGAAGGAGAGAAGGGAGATGAGGTAGGAGGGGGTGAGGTGATGGAGAGCCTTGAAGCCAAGGGTGAGGAGTTTCTGCCTGATGTGTAGGTTGAATGGTAGCCACTGGAGATTTTTGAGGAGGGAGTAACATGCCCAGAGCGTTTCTGGACAAAGGCAATCCAGGCAGCGGCATGAAGTATGGATTGAAGTGGGGAGAGACAGGAGGATGGGAGATCAGAGAGGAGGCTGATACAGTAATCCAGACGGGATAGGACGAGAGCTTGAACAAGCAGGGTAGCAGTTTGGATGGAGAGGAAAGGGCGGATCTTGGCAATGTTGCGGAGCTGAGACCGGCAGGTTTTGGTGACGGCTTGGATGTAAGGGGTGAACGAGAGAGCGGAGTCGAGGATGACACCAAGGTTGCGGGCTTGTGAGACGGGAAGGATGGTAGTGCCGTCAACAGTGATGGGAAAGTCAGGGAGAGGGCAGGGTTTGGGAGGGAAGACAAGGAGTTCAGTCTTGGACATGTTGAGTTTTAGGTGGCGGGCAGACATCCAGATGGAATATATTGCCACCAGATTGGATGGCCAATAGACAAGGGGCAAGTCTCTGGTCCCACCTCTGCTCAATTAGCTGGCAGAGCAATAAGGACTGTTGGAAATTAGCTATTTGCCATGCCTCCCCATTTTCCCTTCTGGATTTTTTCAGAGGGAGGTGAAGGCAGAACCTGGGAAGGGGAAACTGAGTCATTTTAGCTTTCTGCTTGAGTTGCAGGCGATCCTAGGCCAACCTGAAAAGGGGGAATCCTGCAATCTACTGGAAATGTAAGATACTTGACCCCTCCCCACCTTCATTGCCTCAAGGTTGTCTACTGTCTGTTATCCAACTGGTAGAAGAGATCATTTTATCCTCATGACTTCTGTTCACAATATAGACCTTCACCACTTTAACCCCACATGCCCACCAGGAGCGGACACTAGGCAGTCACAGGGTAGAGTTAATAAAGTAGTCAGGGTGCTCTGGGTTGTCTGGCTTCTGAGGGTGCTTCTGTTGGGCTGCAACTTCCTTTGGTCATATTTTATCAATCAATCAATGGTATTTATCAAGTGCAGAACACTGCACTAAGCGCTTGGGAGAGTACACTATAACAGAGTTGGTAGATATATTCCCTGTCCACAAGGAGTTTAAAATCTAGCCACAAGCCCACTACCCCACAGAGCCCCCACTGGACTCTGAAAAACGTTACTCAAGGGCTGTGGAAGGAGTAAACAAGGTTGAGAAGCTTCAATTAATCAATCAATCAATCATATTTATTGAGTGCTTGCTATGCGCAGAGCACTTTTCTAAGTGCTTGGGAGAGTAAAATATAACAGAGTTGGTAGACACTTTCCTTGTCAGTCAGTCAACTGTATTTATTGAGTGCTTACTGTGTGCAGAGCACTGTACTAAGCACTAGGGAAAGTACAATATAGCAATATAACGGACACATTCCCTACCCACAGTGAGCTTGGGAGGACAGTGTCAAATGTTGACAGCATGCAGTAGTAACAGTAATAGTATTTGTTAAGTGCTTACTGTGTGCAGAGCATTGTATACAGAGTTCTGGGAAAGAAATACAGGAATAGGTATACACACAATCCCTGGCCTCCAAGGGACTCACAATCTAAGAAAGAGGAGGGGAGGAAGTGTTGGCGACAGACATGGTAGGAAAGAGAAGCAGTGTGGCCTAATGGAAAGAGCACGGGCCTGGGAGTCAGATGACCTGTGTTCTACTAATCCCAGCTCTTCCACTTATCTGCTGTGTGATCTCACTTATCCGTTCCACAGTTACCTCATCTGTAAAATGAGGATTAAGACTGTGAGCCCCATGTAGGACAGGGTCTGTGTCCAACCCGATTAGCTTGTATCTACCCCAGTGCTTAATAAAGTGCCTGGCACATAGTAAGTGCTTAAAAATATCATTAAAAAAAGAGATGAACAAAAATACAAATGAGAAAGATGATGATAAACACGAAAGGAGCTGTGGGATTTCAGGCTCCTTCACAGCTCAGACCAACAGCCCTCAAAGTCACAGCTGCTGCTACGATGGTAACCTTCTTGACGTTCTACATACTGAGAAGGACTTTCACTGCTGCTGGTCAAATCTTTCCCTAAGGACGTAACCAGAGTGGCATTCTACCCTCCTGTCCTATTTCAGGGGATGGTTCTCTGACTTCTCTTCAAAGCCCAGTCACATCCCAGAGACAGAGGCAGAAGGACAACCACATACATCTCCCCTTCAGAAGAAGAAGGCAAGAGGAAAAGAAGGTGTCACTGGACCTTTCTCCCCAAGTCCTTGCTCTGCTCTTCCCTGCATGCATATTTTAGGCCTCTTCACCCAGACTGTCTACCTCTGGAAAGTGTTCTGGGTCTGCACAGCCAGAGAGAACAGACAGACAGGCAGTTTTCTCCTGTCAAAATCCCTAAGCAATCCCCAGGCTTCAGATCGCAAGGAACATTTTCTTTTCAAAAATGTGAAAGGGTTTTAGTTCCAAGGTTTTACTTCAGCCTGAATTTTGCCCAGAGATTTGCATGCTATTGATACGCTTTTTGCTCATTCTCTTAGCTTAATTTTAACGTAGGCCCAGTGGGAGCTGCTGCTGAGTTTGGGCACCAAACTAATCTCCACTTGCGATTTGGCACCTGCAGCAGTGTTTTAAACAACAGGGGTCATCTAACAAGGAGCTGCTGCTATCTTTTCTCAGAAGCAGTGAGATTGGGTAGTATTCCCAGAGGAGACCTGCAGACCTGGCTGGCCCATGTGTGGTCCTTTAAATGAGGTGCTGGTCTCAACCTCCCTTTACCCTTGGTGACTGTAGCTTTTCATGAGGCTCCAGCTAACCAGTTAGAGTTTTTGCATTCTGTTTCATGTCAGGGTGGGAATGACAGCCTTACTAAACAGAGCAATGAAGATCCGTCCCCGCCAAAGATAAACCTTCTGACAAGACAGGACTTTTGGTTTCTTTCAGGAGCAATTTTTCTTCCCCTGCAACCCGGATGCCATTTTATAAATAGAAACTAGCAACTTGCTCCTTAATGGCCTCAGCATGCCTACTTTCAATTTCCAGGCGCTACTCTGCCATCAACAATCAGTTGATGACACCCCCTCTCCCGTTCGCCCTCTGAACACATCACGAATGGCACATAAACAGTAAGGACCGTCACAGTTGCAACATTAATGGCTGGAAAGACAAATGCCTTCTGGTCACTGGGGAGAATTTCAGAGTCTCAACTAGGATGAGGTGGATGACTTTTCCAGGCCATGTAGAATGTGTCCCAGAGTACCCTCTTGCCTCTGCAAAATGAATCGTAGCCATCCAAAATGCCCCTCACCATAGCCTGAGACATGGGATAAGGTGGATGGGGGTAGAGAGAGTACCTGGATATCTCTGAAAGAAACTCACCTCCCAGGAATCTGGCTACTAGCTGTCTTTACCTCCTACCTGCTGGGTACAGAATATGGGGGTGACAAACCTTGTGCGATACCATCTTTTTTTTATCAGGCACTATCATCTCCATTCACCCTGCACCACGAGCCATCTGACAGTTTCCTGGGAGCTGGCCCCTCTTCCAGTTCAATGAATATGGCTGTTACTGTGGATTTGGAGGGTCTGGGACACCAGTGGGTGAACTCGACAGGTTAGGAATCTCACAAAAATGGTGACCCAAGTGCATTCCGGCCTTTGGGAACCCACAGTACTCGTGTTTGGGCATGAGGGTGCCTGGACGGAGGTCACCCATTCCATCCTCTTGCCTCCAGGCAGGATTGCACCTCAACCATCCTGGACATTGGAAGCACACCTATGTTCAAAAGCTGCCAGAGAAGCTGCCCTCAGAAATCCCACATATCCAACCTACAGCTCTTACACTGTGCTTTAGAACACTACCCCTTGCTCTTTCCTCATTAGTGATGAGCTGGCCCCAAAGAAGACTCCTTTGCAGGGAGGCTTTGAACTCATCAAATAGGTTGCAAACTTCTGCCAGAAGTTGGCCAATTTTGTCAATAGCAATAATAATAGGAGAGCTAAATCAATCAATCAATCATATTTATTGAGCACTTACTGTGTGCAGAGCACTGTACTGAGCACTTGGGAGAGGCCAATATAACAGAGTTGGTAGACATGTTCCCTGCCCACAAGGAGCTTACAGTCTAGGGGAGCAGTGCATTTGCCACAAATCTCTCAGCCCATCTGGAAGCCTTGCTTAGGGGTGTAGCTAGGTGGGCTCCACCAGAAGCTCAGATTCAGAGCTTTTTGGGTAGGTTTGGGGAGAAGCTACCTACTAAAAACCTAACTCTCTCTCTTTTGGTATGGGGGAGAAGGATCCAGGGCTGTTTTTTGTCCACCATTATCACCCTGTTCCCTGTCCCTATGCTATGTTCTGAGGTTATTTACTGTGAAGTTGAAAGAACGTGGTAAAATATTCCACAGGCTCAGAAAGCAGTCCGTGAGCCTGAAGTATTATTATGTCTATGGATATGAAACTGTCTCTGCTAATCAGTTAGGCAAATCAGTGCCTGCAGTGACAAGCCAATGGCACGTTAGTGCAGTTCTAAATTAAGTGGTTATTAAGTCCTGCAGAGAAAAACCCGAAGAGACAATGCAGTGGGTGGCAATTGGGTGTCTAATGTTACTAATGCAATTTGGTTTAATGAGAGAAAACTGTCTAATCACCAAAATGCAGCTTCCCTGGGAAAAGTTAGGAATATTAAACCACATGTCCTTGTCCCTCCCTCTGCATCTGCTTCTGGAGGAGAGCTCACCAGGGGTGTGTGGCAGGACTCTTTCTGGGTTTTATTATGCTGGAAATTAACAGGCTTCCGAAGGGTTTGGATTCATGCCTCATAGGTACGTGATGCTGTATCAGAGTGTCGAGTTAGGGCTGTTGGATGGTCTGCTTCTGACTACGAAGACAGCTACCAACAAGGTTGGCCGTTTATCAATTAATGGTATTAATTGAGCTCTTACTGTGTGCAGAGCACTATACTTAGCTTTCAGGGCAGTACAGAGTTGGTAGACACGTCCCCTGTCCACAATAAACTTACAGTCCAGAGGAGCTTACAGTCTTGGGGATTAATCTAGTCCATTAGACTTGGCCTCTCCAGCTTTACCCAGTTGCCCCCATCAGAGATGGAGCACTGGGCTGGATAGACCTCCGGGCTAAGCCAGGATGGCACGGCTCACATGCTTGTGTTCTATCAGCTTCTGAAACCTGAAGGAGCGCCAGTACACCCACCCCCAGCCAAACTGATGGGCCCTGCTCTACAACAGATTCAGGAACGAGCAGAGTATGGGTCAGGCAAGGGATCTCTTTGCTCCCCTTCAGGATGTTCCCTCAGGATGACTTTTTAATAGGTATAGGGGAGGCACTGCCACTCAGACTCCCGAGCACAGGTCGCACCACCCGTGGGTGGTCACGATGCTGGGCTGCACTTGCCAGTCTGGCGAACATTCGCTTGGTTGATTTTGTTTGAATTGGTGGGGCCTCTGAAACACAACTCCTGCCCTAGAGCAATCTTTTTCTGCAGGGGCCCCACACCCTTCATGTCTCTCCAGATGCTGTCAGAACCATGATGATTGCTACACTCGGGCCTGCGGTATTCCCAAATGTTCAAAGTTCCTTCACAACCCATACAGCATGAGTTACGCTTACAGCTGCTCTGAGATGAGCATCACCTGCTGGGGTAAGTCATGTGGGTGACATCCCTTCTCTGGGTTCCAGAAGCTTGGGTTTGCTCTCTGAGACTGAAATGCATTTGAACATTCCTCTTTCCCTATAACAGCAGTGTGACCTAGTCCTCTCTCAGATTCTGGGAGAAAGTGTCACTTCCAAAAACTGACACTGAAATCCCAGAAATCTACAAGACTCAATTGAGCAATTATTTCTAGAATTGAGAAGCAACATGGCTTAGTAGGAAGAGTCCAGGCTTGGGATTCAGAGGACCTGGGTTCCAATTCTGCCTCTGTCACTTGCAAGCTGGGTGATTTCAAGCAATTCACTTAACTTCTCTGTGCCTCAGTTTCCTCACCTGTGAACTAGGGTTAAGATACCTGTACTCCCTCCCCTCAAACTGTGAGCCTGATGTGGGACAGGGACTGTGTCCGACCTGATTATCTTGTATCTACCCTAATGCTTAGTATACTATGAACATTATTATTAAAATTAATGTTAATATTAATAATAATATTACCTGAGTTTGGCAGGAGAAGGATTTTCTTCATTTTCCACCAAAGATAAACTGAGGGAAGTCTTGGCCAGATAGCAGTTTATTGAAAAATTTGAGCGAAAGACTTTATTTCCCAAGACCAAGAAAGAAAAAGTGTGATTCTGTGATTTTATGATAATAAATCAGCAGTCACTGCATATCCCCAAATTGATCTGGTTTTAGTTCATGTTTCTAAGGTTATTTCCCAATACTCTTCTGATTACTTGTCACTGAGGAATTAGTCTAGGGGAAAGTGCATTGGAATTGGATTCAGGACATCTGTGTTGAATTTCAGGCTTTGGCACCTGATTCAAAAGCTTGTACTTCAATCAATCAAATTTACTGAGCTCTTACTATGCACAGAGCACCATACTAAGCACTTGAAAGAGTACAGTGTAACACAGTTGACAGACATGTTCCCCATCCACAATGAGTTTACAGTCTAGAGGGAATAATAATTTATTATGTTACCTCTTTAGTGCTTACTTTGTGCCAGGCCTTCTCGACCATTTCTCAGGACTCACCGGTACTGATCAGCCTCTTCTTCTGGATACTCCTTCCAGTGCTAGGTTTCATCAAATCTTGGATCTACTCTTTGCTGAAATCACTCCTAAGCCACCAGCTTCTCTTCCCTTTGCCTCCTCAAAGTCACAGGGGTCTCCCAAAGCCCTGGTCCTCTACAGCTACTCTGTCAAGGAATTCATCTGCTCTTGGTTCCTCCTATCACCTGATTCCACTTTACCAGATACTTTCCTATGTGTAATACTTTATGTTATACCCCAGAAATCCCCCTGTTACAGCCAAGTTTGCTTTTGGATGGCCCTGTGTACCAAATCTTCTTCCTACCTAAATGCACCCTTTCATCTGGAGCACCTTCCCTGCTCTTGACTCCTAGATCACTTTTTTAATGGTATTTAAGTGCTTACTAATTGCGAAGCCTGTTCTTAAGTGCTAGGGTAGATATACATTTATCAGGTTGGACACAGTCCCTGTCCCACATGGGGCTTGCAGTCTAAGTTGAAGGGAGGAAGATTTAATTCCCATTTTACAGGTGAGGTAACTGAGGCACAGATTGGTGAAGTGATTTGCCCAAGGTTACACAGCAAGCAAGTGGCAGTGTCAGAATTAGAACCCAGGTCCTTTGACTCCCAGGCCCTAATCTTTCCACTGGACCATGCTCCTTCACTTTAATCTCCTTCAATCAATCTCAGTTCAAGGTCACTTCCTTCAGGAAGGCTTCACCGATTAACTCCACCAAAAGAACCCCCAATCTAGCTTCACTGAGTGCTGCAATGCTGACTCTGAATCTAGCCAGTTCATGAACAACAACTGCCGTCCTACTTGGGGAACAATAGTTTCTCTGCAGTAGTGACCTGATGTTTCATGGCTATTTTCTTTCTAGTCATCTATTAACAACATGTATGTGATCTTGATGACCATGCCCATATCGGTCTTCTCTTGGCTCTCCTACTGGAACTTGAGTCAGGACCATGTCCATTTGCTAACCTGGGCCCCAAATACCTAGAACTGTGCCATGCACATTGAAGGTGTAATAAATACTAATTTTTAACTCACTGTGGGTCCATGAGAAAATATCTTTCCCAGTACACCCAAAGGGTCCTGCTTCTGGGCCAGTTTATAAGGCTCTGGGTCACAATTTCTTCTCTTTCAGCTTTACAGAATTCTTGACTTGGTCCCTTCCTCCTTGTTTTATTTAGAACTGTGTTTTGAGCCCAAAATGAAGAATGGACTCTCTTTTTTTTTAAGTTGGTAAAAATGTATTGTTCCTAAGCCCCTAGTTCCTTCCTGGCCAGAGGAGGGATGAAAGTGACAGTTGCTCCTTTCTCTTACCTAGCTTTTGGAATCTCCCAGCTGAGACTGGGGTGCCTATTGACAGAAACAAGCTGTTTGCAATCTCCAAGTTCATTATTAACTTTGGCTCTACAAGCTGAATATTCAGTGACCGACTATTAATGTAGTAGCCAAAATGATTGGACAGTTAAGAAGTTCACACACAGTAAATCACACTTGGGACACCTCACAAAGTTCCTAAAGCACGTATGAGCTGGGTGACCCCTGAGTCAACATTTGCGTAACAACCTTTTCCAGCCAAACTGAAGGTTTTTTTCCTTAGCAGGAATGAAAGATATCCGAATGACTTAACTGATCATAATAAACCAATCCAGATTATTGGCTGAAGAGGGGAGAGATGGAAAACTCACTTCATTACAAGATGCCTGAATAATTCCCTGTGTCAGCCAGGGAACGGGTTGATCGAATACTCCTGACTCAGAATTCAAATGTCCAGGGAAAGAGGAAATCACTGTGGGGAATAAAGCCAGCAACTGCCTTGCCATGTAGAGAATGGAACAGCTTCCAAAGGACTGCAGGGCTATCTGGCCCAAGCTGCATTTTCTTTATTTTAAATTTTGTTTTGTTTTGCTTTGGTTTTTTTTTTTATGGAACTTGTTATGTGCTTACTAGGTGCCAAGCACTGTACTAAGTGCTGGGGTAGACACAAGATAATCAGATTGGATGTAGTCCCTCTCCCACCTGGGGCTCACAGTCTAAGTCAGAGGGGGGAGGATATAATCCTCATTTTACAGATGAGGTAACTGAGGCACAGAGAAGTGAAGTGACTTGCCCAAACTCACACAGCAGGCAAGTGGCAGAGCCGGGATTAGAACCCAGGCACTCTGACTCCCAGATCCGGGCTCTTAACTCTAGACCACGCTGTTTCCCACCCTGCCTTCAAAAGTATTTCCAAATCACTGATTCTAGTGTGCTTTTCCCTTATTTTGGATCCAGCCTTACAAAAGCAGGCAAAAAAGCACTCCTTCCATGCTGTGGCTAAGGAGTTAGGGAATTTCCAGGCTCAGCTGAACCCTAATAGGATGCCTGGGAGCAGCCTCAGGCTTTGCTCACGGTCTTTTCTTTTACCTTTCTCACTAGGTGACAATGATCCCTGCCAGATGCACATCTGTGAGTGTGATCAAGAGGCGGCTCTGTGCTTTTTGAGAGTTAAGTACAACATGCGGCACAAGGGCCTGGATAGGAAGAAATACTGTCAGTGAAGAGGACCGCAGATGCTGCTTTAAATCCAGTCCCATTAGACTGTACATCCCTTGAGGGCGGGGACCATGTTTTTAGGTTCTGTCATGCCTTCCCAAGTGCTTAACACAGTTCTCTGTAAACAGTAGGTGCTCAATAAACACCATTGACTATTGGTTGATTGACCCGTCTTCTCCCTGGCTTTCCTCTCCATTGATGGGGTCAATAATCCCGGGACACCTATGATTTGCTTTCCTGAGAAAACCTAAGGAGAAGAAAATCCCCTAAAGCCTCCCTATTTTCCAGCTCATTGCTGACTTTCCTGGGTGGCTATCTCTGGTAGACAGGAGTTGGGGTTCAGCTCTCCATTTGGAGAGGATTCAGGCCATCAGATGAAACATGCTCTGGTGGTATATTGATTTTGCTCCTCAGTCATGATCACTCTTTTTCCCTGCATAAACCCACCATCTCACAAGAATTTTGTCTTCCCCATTCAAGTGAATATGACACCCAAAGATAATCTGGGGAAGTTAAACCTAGGCTGGGGAAAGTCTTGAAAGAGTGAATTTTACAACCGCTGAGTATTGCAATCTCATCTTCAAACTTCCATGGGAGTTTAGGGGTGTCAATAGGGGTGTCGAAGGAAAATGGAGTATTGCCATTACCCTTTCTCTAATTATAAAATAGAACGAGAGAATTAAATTGTGGATCTTCTTAATTATACCTCCTGTTTCTATCGGGTATATTCATCAAGATGTGAAAACATAAAGGGCTGTGTTACCTGTGTCCGCCCACTCAGGAACAGCCTCCCAGGCTTGTGGCTGCGGCATATAAATGGCCTTCTTTGCTGTTTTTCCTCATTCATATTGATTGTGGTTCAGCCATGTTGGCAATTTAACTCTTTGTTAGACTTGATGCGTGTCCCAGCGGGTGCCTTTGGAACAAATCGATTCAGAGCCCTTGCAGGATCCTCCTTCTGCCCCTGCCCTCCTTAAAGAAGCTCTGCGAAGGCGATGGATTTCTCAGGGTGCCACCGTAGCTGATTTTTGGTTGCCGGGGGATGAACCCACTTGGGAGGTGTGAGGGGGAAGGGGAGCCAGGAGGTGCTCTGTTGAAGTCTTCATTTTTACTGTGAACCAAGAAAGGAAAGTAATTTCACCAACCGTCACTAATTTTGGTTACTTTTCTCATCTTCTCCTTCCCATTTTACCTTGGTGTTCTTCAGGGTCGTGCTCTCCAAACCGGAAAGGGAGCAGCAACAGTATTCATGTAGCTGAGAGTCCTCTCAAATGCAGGAGCATTAACTTGCTCGGGCGACAAAAGCCTCAGAGATTCAGGAGAGGATAGAGAGTGGATTTTAATTGTCACCAGGCAACAGAAGGTCAATTTTACACATTCCTACCCCTTGGTTGTCATTCAATCCTGGGTAGTTGTTTCTAAATCGGGCATTGGAAATCCCTGGCACATATGCTAAAAAGGCACCCAGGGCCATTCAGCCAGGCACAAGGGACTGAGATTAAAAGAAAGCTTCCCCCAAAAAGGAGCTTTTAGTCTGAATTATAATAATAATAATGATGGTATTTGTCAAGCGCTTACTATGTGACAGGCACTGTACAAAGTGCTGGGGTGGATACAAGAAAATTGGGTTGGATACAGTCCCTGTCCCACATGGGGCTCACAGTCTCAATCCCCATTTTACAGATGAGTTAACTGAGGCACAGAGAATCAATCAATCAATCAATCGTATTTATTGAGCGCTTACTGTGTGCAGAGCACTGTACTAAGCGCTTGGGAAGTACAAGCTGGCAACATATAGAGACAGTCCCTACCCAACAGTGGGCTCACAGTCTAGAAGGGGGAGACTAGCAAAGGGACTTGCCCTAGGTCACACAGCAGACAAGTGGCAGAGCCAGGATTAAAACCCATGACCTTCTGACTCCCAGGCCCATGTTATATCCACTGCACCATGCTGCTTCTCTAAAGCACATAGGATTTTGACAATACACACTTCATTTGACAGGGAGTTACTGCTATCTCCAGAGCATCAGCAGTCAGAAGCTGACACTCAAAAACTGATGCTTTAGTGATGTACGGCACCTATCCCTTTCCCCCATGGCTCCCTTTCTTCCCTCATTCCCCCTGAAATGGCAAGGCAGGGAAAAAACTTTCGAGTGCCTGTTCTGAACTTGTAAGCTGTATTTTCAAAACTGGCCCAAAAAAGTGTTTGCACAGCTACTGACTTTCTCCAATTCACTTCGGGTGACAGAAAGCTTGTGGGTAGATTTTTCACAGGAAAATATCCTCCTGCACAACCTTCCTAATCAGTTTTTTTGGCAACTCTTTTGGAATTATGAATGTCCCACCAGGGTGAGTTTGTTTTGGGAGAGCACAGAATACTCTGGTGCTGGGTTGAACGTGTGCTATTCAGTTCATCTGGTAGCAAATGAAAAGCAGTGTGGCCAGGTGGAAAAAACTTGGGCCTGAGAGTCAGAAGACCTGGTTTCTGGTCCCGGCTCTGCCACTTGTCTGCTGTGTGACCTTGAACAAGTCACTTAACTTCTCTGTGCCTCAGTTACCTCATCTGTAAAATGGGGATTAAGAGTGTGAGCCCTTTGTGGGACAGGGACTGCGTCCAACCTGATTATCTTTGTTTTTATGGCACTGTTCTAAGTGCAGGGGTAGATACAAGTTAATCAGGCCAGATGGTCAGTCCCATCCCAAAGTTCGCAATCTAAGTAGGACAGAGAACAGATTATGAATTCCACCACTGTACTAAAGGATAGGAAAAGATCTGGCATGGATTTATCTAGCAGTCAAACCAAACCCATTCCCTAGCCTTGGCTCCTGTCCAGCAACTTCCCTGACCACTTAAACCCAACTACCATTTTGAGAGTTGAAACCAGGGTTTAGATGGATTTATTTTGAGAGAGAGAGAGAGAGAGAGAGAGAGAGAGAGAGAGATTTTTTGTGTGTAGCCCTGAGATGTGCAAGATTTTCCACCAATCAATCAATGGTATTTATTGAGCACTTACTGGGCAGGGAATGTGTCTACCAATTCAGTTATACTGTACTCTCCCAAGTGCTTAGTACAGTGCCCTGCACATAGTAACCACTCAATAAATACCATTGATTGATTGATTGCAGAGCACTGTACTTATGCATGTGGGGAAGTACAATAAGAGTTCGTAGATATGATCTCTGCCCACAGGGAATTGACAGCCTAAGTGGGGAGATAGACATTAAAATGGATTAGGCATAGGGGAAACAGTAGAATATAAGAGTGCTGACAAGAGCATTGAGGGGTTAGGGTGAGTATCAGAGTGCTTAACGGGTACACAGCCAAAGTCATAGTTGACACTGAGAGGACGGTGGATAGGAGAAATAAAGAGCTTAGTCTGGGAAGGCCCCTTGGAGGAGATGAGTTTTTAGGAGAGTTTTGAAGGTGGGGAGAATGGTGGATTGTCGTATGTGAAGGGAGAGGGGGTTCCAGGCATGAGGGAGGATGTAGGCAAGTGTGTTGGTGGTAGGATAGATGAGATCAAGGTACAGAAGGTAGGTTGGCATTGGAGGAGCAGAGTTTGTGGGTTGGCTTGTAGTAGGAGGTCAGTGAGGGAGGTTAGTAGGAAGGAGAGTTGATTTGAGTGCCTTAAAGAAGCAGCGTGGCTCAGTGGAAAGAGCACGAGCTTTGGACTCAGAGGTCAGGGGTTCAAATCCCAGCTCCACCAACTGTCAGCTGTGTGACTTTGGACAAGTCACTTAACTTCTCTGGGCCTCAGTTACCTCATCTGAATCTGGGTATTAAGACTGTGAGCCCCCCGTGGGACAACCTGATCACCTTGTAACCTCCCCAGTGCTTAGAACAGTGCTTGGCACATAGTAAGTGCTTAATAAATGCCATTGTTATTATTATTATTAAAGCTGAGGGTAAGGAGTTTCTATTTGATGTGGACATGAATGGGAAACCATTGGAGGTTTTTGAGGAGTGGGGAGATATGGACTGAATGGCTTTTCAGAAAAATGATCTGGGCAGCAGAGTGACGTATAGACTGGAGAGGGGAGAGACGGTAGGGAGGTCAGTGGGAAGGCTGATGCAGTAGTCGAGGTGGGAAATGAGCACTTGGATCAGCATGGTAGCAGTTTGGATAGAGAGGAAAGGGTGGATTCCAACGACGTTGTGAAGGTAGAGCCAAAAGGATTTCATAACAGATTTAATGTGTGGATTGAATGGACAGATGAATCAAGGATAATGCCAAGGTAATGCCAAGGTTACAGGCTTATGAGACAGGGAGGATGGTGGTGCTGTCTACAGTGATGGAAAAGTCAGGGGGAGGACATTGTTTGGGTGGGAAGATGGGGAATTCTGCTTTGGACTTATGAAGTGTGAGATGTTGGCTGGACATCCAAAAAGAGATGCCCTGAAGGCAGGAGATCAATAAACACGACTGATTGATTGAGGAAATGCAAGACTGCAGAGAAGGTGAAAGGTCAGGGCTTAAGAGGTAGATTTAGGAATCATCCACAGAGGAGTGGAGAAACAGTTCCAGAGCCAGCTGCATAGTGGATGCAGGAAGGAAGAACATGCATTATCCACAGTATCTGTAATCTGAGTCCGGGTAATCACATAACCTGTTGGTGAACTGTGTCGGTCCACGCTCGTATTTCATGTGGTGCCCAAAGGCAGGTGTGGAGTGCAATCCCAGAGCCTTTTGTGGAGTATTATAACATTACAACACCAAAATCTGGGGCAGCAAGTGGATAAGGGAGCTGGAGGTGAAGAGAACCATAATTATAGGGTTTTTTTTAAGGCATCTGTTAAGTATTTACTATGTGCCAGGCACTGTACTGAGCACTGGGGTAGATACAAGCTAACCAGGTTGGACCCAGTCCATGTCCCACATGGGGCTCACTCTTAAGCCCTCTTTTACAGATGAGGTAACTGTGACACAGAGAAGTTAAGTCACTTGCCCAAAGTCACACAGTTAAGCACTTCCTATATGCCAAGCACTGTACTAAAACCTGGGGAAGAGACAATGCAAGCAGATCAGACAGAGTCTCTTCCCAACGGGGCTCACTGTCTGAAGGGGAGGAAGAACAAGCATTTCCTCTCCACGTTACAAATAAGGAAACTGAGGCACAGAGGAAGTGAAGTGACTTGCCCAAGGTCACACAGCAGGCAAATGATGGAGCCAGGATTAGAACCCAAGTTCTCTGACTCCCAGGCCTGTGCTCTTCCCACTAGGACATGCTCTAACCATTTTTTTGAACATTATTTTGTTCTAAATTCCAACGAGGCAACAGAGGGTAGATGTGAACCCAGTGGGTTAGCAGGGTTATGGCTTGGGCCACACCTTTGCACTGGGCCTGGGTTAAGTGTCAGGAAAATTTCCATTTTTGTCTTCCGTTTCCTTTTAGCTCTTGATTATCATTCGGAAGAATTTTCACCCATTGCAAGTTTTTTTTTTTTTTCTCAATCTAATTTTCAGAACTCTTGATACCAGTTCCCAGGGTTATAGATTTCTATTTGCTTGGATTAAAGTGGCTTGATAATGAATTTTTTTCACTCACAGACAGGAAAAAATCTCTAACCAATTTAGAAGTCATTAGCCTTTGTTTCTCTTTTTCAGGAAAGATTTCTTTAAAATAATTAACAGAGTTTGGTAGCTATTTCAAATCAGTCTAAATAGCCAACTCACTTCAAGACATGGTTTCATTTTAAGAATAAAACAACCCTTCTCTGTTGATTTTTCATGGAGGGGCTAAAGGCTATTTATTTTACAAAACTAAACCAGAAAATCCTCTGATCCCTTTGCATCAGAATCTTGGACAGCTAGCGAGTTCTAAATGTTTTAGATAAAGAATGAGGTCAGAAACCCGGAACAGAGGCACATTTATTTCCAACAAATTCTCCATTCTCCATTACATAGATTAGCAAGAAAATGCTAACCATACCAATCAAGAAAACTGGATTTTGGTTTGACACGGCGTGGATTAAGTACATTGGCATAGGTTTTAAAGGGCTAGTATCACCTGAGGTATGAAATAATCCCTCAGTGCCTTGTATAGGCCTGCTATTTTTCTAAAGGACTTTTACATTAATTATCTTATTCTAACTTCACAATATCCCTCTAGGTTTCCAGTTAGGTTACTTGTTTTTTTAGCTACCTCCCCTAGGATTTTCCTAACTAAGGTCTGCATTTTTTTTCATTGCTCCATTTTCTAAAATTTAGAAACCTTGAGTTGAGGTTTTTTTGGCCTCCTTCCTCCAATAAGGCTGTTTAATATAACTGTGTTGTGGTCACTATTGCAGAATGGCTTTCGGGCATGATAAGGTGATCAGATTTCTGATCACCCAGAATCGTATTAGGCAGAGAGTCCAGGGACTGGGAATAGAAAGGAGGACAAAAATCCAGAAAGATGATGGGGGTCTCAGGTGAGAGGGGAAAAAAACAGAGATGAAGTAAAAGGGAGAGGAAAGGAAAGAAGGAAGAGGGGAGAAAGGGAAACAGAGAAAGAAGGAAAAGAAGGTAGGGGTGGGGGAAGAAAAAGAGAGAGGAAGATGGATATAGGAAAAGGGAGGGGCAACATATCACCAAGTCACCATCGTCCAGCACCTTCTTTACCGCTGTCCCTGATCTGGACAGAAATGGTGGTGGTAGTACCAATGGAAGTACCTCAGTTCAATTTGCCCTTCCTGGCCCTTTCCTGAAGTGTTCTAAGGAAGGAACAGAGGATCACGTTAGCCATGGTGAGTGGAAGAGTGGCAGGAGCATAGGTTGTAAGCCAGTGGGGGTGTTAGGGTGGAGATAGCGGCTGCTGACCACTGATCTTGTGGGGGTAGGAGAGCGGCAGGCTGGCCTGAGCAAGCCTAGTGGAAAGAGCATGGGCCTGGAAGTCAGAGGACCTGGGTTCTAATCCATCTCTGCCACTTGCCTGCTGGATGACCCTGGGCAAGTCAGTTACTTTCTCAGTGTCTCAGTTTCCTCTGAAAAATGGGAATGAAATTCTTGTTCTCCCTCCCTCTTGTATTGTGAGCCCCATGTGGAAAAGTGACTTAGTCCAGTCTGCTCATCTTGTATGTACCCCAGAACTTAGAACAGTGCTTGGCACATAGTAAGTGCTTAACAAATGCTGCAATTATTATTATTATTGTTGCTGTTATGATTATGTCTACCAACTCTGTCGCATTGTAATTTCCAAAGTGTTTAGTCTAGTGCTCTGTACACAGTAAGTGTTCAATAAATACCATCGATTGAAAGGCTGCTACCTCCACTGAAAAGGAAGACGAGGTCGGGCAGTTACTCCTAGCCTCCTGTCACTCCAGTTGAAAGCAGAGCCCTAATAGATGTCGCCAGAGGCTTTTCAGGTGAAAGGACCAAGCTCCAAAAATCATGTCTGCTCTACCTCAGCAGGATGCCTGATCCCATTAAACATTTATCTCCTGCACCAGATCCTGTCCACTACTCAGAATTAAACCCAGTATGTTATTTTGCTTTGGGTTCTAGGACTGGTTGTTCCAAGAACAGTCATTCATCTCATTCAAAACCGTAATTCCACTTCGTGTCCTGATGAGTTATTTAACCAAATATCTGGGAGGATAGATAATGGAAGTCTCTGACTATTACTCTCTGCCCTAGTTTTATAGCTTCCAAAATCTTCTCTAGCAGCATCTCCCGCTTACTTTCCTCCTCCTGGCTAGGTGGTCCGTAGTGCCCCTACTCTGATGTTTTTAATTGAAGTTTGAAATTTCTATCCAAAGGTGAAGCTTGGGTAATCCTTTTATCCAGCGAGGTTTTTGTGTTTATCCTTCTTTGTCATCTCTCACTGACTGTGCCACGACTCTGCTTGTGTTCCTGTCCTGGTCCTTCCTGATGAGTTTATGGCCCGGCAGCCCAGGATCCCATTGGTTTCCTTCCCTCCGTCAAACCTCAGAGATACCGGTTACATGGAAGTCCTTGCTAGTCACAGAGCATTGTAATTCATCCATTTTATTCCTTAGACAACTAGGTTAGTGCAGTGATCCTTTTTTGATATTTTGGTCTTGCTTTTTGGCAATGTCCCCAATTGGTGGCTTCCCTCTTTGATGGGCAGCCTAACTTGCCCTTCTTTTTTTCTCCTATTTCCCATTTGAGTTCATCTGGATCCCCCTAGCACTCCAATACTCACCACCTCCTTCCCTTCCAGGGACTATGTCATTTTAATCTGGCAGTCTGATGTTATTTGGGTTCAGGTGGAGCCCACTCCTCCAATCTGTTTCCCCTGCCCCCCAAAGTCTCCATTTGCTAATGTAGCTAATGACTCCTTGCACCACTGCCTCACTTACACACTTAGACTCTGGTGCTCTCTCTACCACAAAGGCCCCATATGTGGAACTGGTAACATTGCCGACTTGTACTTCCCAAGCGCTTAGTACAGTGCTCTGCACACAGAAAGTGCTCAATAAATATGATTGAATGAAGGAATGAATGAATTTCAAAGATTCCTATCAGGGAGGCCTTGGTCATCATTCTCCTGCCTATGAGCCTAAATTCAGCTTCCAGGACTTTTCCTTGCTACCCTTCCCTATGTTATTGGGCCCAACATTTACCATGACCACTTGCTCTATCCCGTCCCTCTATCAACCTATTTACATGGGCACTCTGAAGTCCACCTGGTCATCCAAACCCAGATGTCTACTTGTCTGATGATCAATTCATCCACTTCCACCACTTATATCTGCTTACTCTGAGAGGCAGCATGGTCTAGCATATAGAGCACGGGCCTAGGACTCAGAAGGACCTGTGTTCTAGTCCTGGCTCTGCCACTTGTCTACTGTGTGACGTTGGGCAAGTCACGTCACTTCTCTGTGCCTCAGTTACCTCATCTATAAAAAGGGGATTAAGACTGTGAGCCCCATGCGAAACAGGGACTGTCCCCTACCTGATTACCTTCTATCTATTCCAGCACTTAGAACAGTGCCTGACACAAAGTAAGTGCTTAACAAAAACCATAAAAAGAAAAAAAGTACAGCCCTCACTCCAAGAGGGATCCATGATACTATCTGGAGGGAGGGTTCCACCAGTGGTTCTTATATAAAGTAGGGTACTGGCCACAAGTCCAGCTTAAATTTGGTGGTGTACTTTACAATCTAAGTAATTTTCAAACTTAGTTTAATGACTATTATAGCCAACTACTATGGACACTTGCTTGATAACCGCTCCCTGTTAACCTTCATCCCGTTCTGAAGAAGGCGGGTTTAGATCAATCAGTCAATCAATCAATGGTATTTATTGAGCACATACTGTGTTACAGAGCACTATACTAACTATACAATGCAACAGAGTTGGTAGACACTTTCCCTGACCACAATGAGCTTACAGTCTAGAAGGGGAGATGGACATTAATATAAATAAAGAAATAATTCATAGAAATTTACATAGGTGCTGTGGATTCCCAGTGACCTTCCCTGCCTCTCCCTTCCCTTATCTCTCCCTCTTCCTTTTCTTGCTGCCCTCTCCTCTCCTCCTCACTCTCCTCTTCCTCTTTCTCCTATTCTTCCCCTTGACCCAGAAACTGCCTTGGTGGCTGGTTGCTCCTGAGGTAGCCTCTGATGCATCCCTGGAATTTGTACAACAATTTTATCTTTCCAAAGCAGTTGGACATCAGTTATCTCATTACAGAATCCCTGAGAGATTGGGAGAGGCAGATATTTTGATGAGGAAACTGAGCCCCAGAGAGGTTAAGTATTTTGCCTAAGGACACACAGTAGGCAATGATCGAGTTGGCATTCCCTCCTACTTAGACTGTGAGTCACACCTGGGACAGAGACTGTGTTTGACCTGATATCTTGTATCTTTCTCAGAGCTTAGTACAGTGCCTGGCACAAAGTAAGCGCTTAACAAGTACCATAAGAAAAATAAAAAACAACTAGAATCTAGATTTCTTGGTTCCCATATGCAAGCTTTTTCCACTAGACCACACTGTCTCTCTTGCGTCCCTTGGTGCCATTTCCAATGCTTAATCAGTCTAACAGTCTATTCGCTCTTCCTTATTTAACTACATTTAATCATTTTCAGTCTTCTAGGGAAATGGAAAACATCTGGTCAGCTTCCTTTCCATAAAAGCTGGGCTTGAAGACAGTAATAGTAAGTCATTCCTTAGCGTTCTTTCTCTCAAACAACCCAGTTCCTTTATCCTTTCCTAATGGGACCTTTTTCCATTCCTTTAGTCTATTCTGGACCTTCTCCAATTTCCTCACATCTTTATTAAAATATGCCTGACCAGAATCAGATCTAGTTTTCCAATAAGGGTCTTACCAGACCCCAAAATGGTGACTCAAGTTGTGATAATAATAATAATAAAATAAAACTTGTGGTATTTGTTACTTGCTTACTATGTACCAGGCACTATACTAAGCTCTGGGGCAGACAGAAAATAATCAGGTCAAACACAGTCTCTTTCCCATGTGCGTCTCACAGTCAAAGAAGGAGGGAGTGCCAACTCAAACGTTGCCTATTGTGTGTCCTTAGGCAAAATACTTAACCTCTCTGAGGCTCAGTTTCATCATCAAAATATCTGTCTCTCCCAATTTCTCAGGGATGATGTACTGAGATAACTGATATCCAAGTGCTTTGGAAAGCTAAAAGTTGTACAAATTCAAGGGATGCATCAGAGACCACCTCAGGAGCCATTGGTTTGGACACAGTCCCTGTTCCACATAGGGCTCACAGTCCTGATCCCCATTTTCCAGATGAGGTAACTGAGGCACTGAGAAGTGAAGTGACTTGCCCAATGTCATACAGCAGATAAGTGTCAGAGCGGGATTAGAATCCAGGTCCTTCTGACTCACAGGCCCGTGCTCTATCCACAGGCCACGCACAACACCTGGATTTTTTCCTCCTATAATTGTGCTTGTCAGTTTTCCCTTTCATTTGGTCAGATCATCTTCTAAGATTTCCTCAAGACTTACAGTTTTATCATCTCCATTGTACAGAGTTACACTGTGGTAATTATTCTACCACCACCAAAATCTTACCATTTCACCCTGCAATACAAAATCTATTAGAACTTCCCTCCATTCAGTATTTTTCCACATTTCCCTTTCCTCCAGTAATGCTCAAATAAAAGATAGTTGAAAAATGTAGGACAAATGGAAAAAAGTTCCAGGGCATTCTAACTCTATATTGCTAAGAATGGGTTGAGTGTATGAATTCCAGATCTTCATGGACAGTTTTTTGCTTATTTCTTCTTTACAAAAGAACAACATTTTCTCTTTTTTTTCCATATGCTTGGGGCCTGGTCTTTTTCAGAAATACACTTTTTCTCTGGGAAAGCTAATATTCATACAGATGTCTTCCATGGTATTGTGATAGGGCAGAGGGGAAAAAATGAAACAAGATTTGGGAGTGGGAGGGAGGCAGGATCTTAGGTGTGTAGGCAGATCCTTGGTTCTCCCCTTATCTGTGGTAGTCTAACCAATCTCATTCCCAGATTTCTTCAAATCCCCACTTGCCGTTTTCTTTTAATGGTATTTGTTAAGTTCTTACTATATGTCAGGCACTGCACTAAGCACCGGGATAGGTACAAAATAAGCATGTTGGATACAGTCCATGTCCCACATGGGGCTCACAGTCTTAATCCCTATTTTACAGATGAGGCAACCGAGACACAGAGAAGTTAACTGACTTGCCCAAGGTCACCCAGGAGACACGTAGAGAAGCCAGGATTAGAACCCAGTTCCTCTGCCATATCCCAAGTCCTTTACCTCAGTGATCTTTCTAGGGCTCCAGAGTCTTTTGGATGTCCTGACAGTGGTTCTCTTCAATCACTGTAAACCCCTTGGGCAGGGTTTAAGCATTACTCTGCCTACAGATGCCAAGGTGCTGCTTGAGCATCTGACAAAATAAAATCTTCCTTATTTTACAGGGCAAAGCTGGTATAAACCCCCCTCTTTCCCCTTCCCCTCCCCCTGAATCCCCACCACACATACATGCACACTATAGTTAGAATACAAAATTTTTACCCCACACAACCCCATTTCCTTGAATAGACAATTAGCATAAATACCATTGATGATGATGATGATGATGATGGTGATGATGATGATGATGATGGCCAGGATGTGCATCGGCCAGGTCTGGCTTGGAGGAGCAGCAGTGGAGCCCAGTTTTGGCAGACCTGCAGAGTTGCTCCTACATCCTCCTGCTACTTAGTCCCAGCAAGGGGGAAGAGGGAGAAAGGTAAGTTAACATGGAAATTTAAATATTCTTCCTTTATCTTGGCTTCATCTTGCATCAGCCTTCTCACTGATCTCTGTGCCTCTCAGCCTCTCCCTTCTCCAGCCCATCTTTGCTTTGCTCCCTGGATCATTTTTCTAATACATTGTTCTGCACGAGTCCTCCCACTCCTCAAAAGCCTCCAGTACTTGTCCAGCCATCTCTATATCAAGGAGAAACCGCTCACCATTGGCTTCAAGGTGCCTAATCAGCTCTCTCCTCCATACATATCCTCACTCCTCTCCCACTCCAACCCAACCCACACATTTCACTTTTCTAATATCAACCTACTTACTGTGCCTCACTCTTGCCTCTTTCGTAGTCTTCATCTTGCTCACACCCTTCCTCCTGCCTGGAACTCCCTCCTCCTCCACTTCAATCAATCAATCAATCAATCAATTGTATTTATTGAGCACTTACTATGTGCAGAGCACTGTACTAAGTGCTTGGGAGAGTACAACAGACTTAGCAGACACATTCTCTGCCCATAACAAGCTCCCACACACTAGCAATTACCCCATTTTCAAAGCCCTATTAAAATCAAATCTCCTCCAGGCAGCTTTCCCTGACTAATCTCTTATCTTCCCACCCTATTTCCCTACCCATTGCATCAACTATGCAGTGGGTCTTTACCCCCTAAACACTTAGGTACACATTCCACCTCCACCTCAATCAATTGTATTTATTGAGCGCTTATTGTATGCAGAGCACTGCATTAGACACTTGGGAGAGTATATTGTAACAGTAAACATAGTAGACACCTCCACAGAACTTTTATGCATACCTTTATACTTGGTTGCTTTCTCTACCTGTAATTTCTTTTAATATCTGTCTCCCCTGCTATGTAGTGAGTTCCTTGAGGGCAGGGATAGTTTGTACTCTCTCAAATGCTTAGCACAATACTCTGCACAGTGTAAGCACTCAATAAATACCATTGTTTGATGGATTGACTGATTGGCTTAATCTCTCAGAAAGGGAAATATTTCTACTTCAGAGAGACAAAGGCAATATAAATCAAGAAGATTTAAATGTGCATGTGTCCTAGTGAATGCTTTTGCTGCTGGGATTGTTGCCACTCACCTAACCCTTGAACATTTAGGCTGTGCAGGCAAATCCTTAAAATAATTGGGTTTGGGTGGGCAAGATCCAGAAATTTTTAAAATCTATTAAGAGCGGATTTAACCTTATAAAGTCTTTTCTGAAGAACTGCCAGACAATGGTAGACACCCTGAAAGATTACATGGATGACTTGGGAGGTCTGGTTGGTATATCTTTAGGATAATGTTCCCATTTAGCACACCCACCATGATGTGTTGAGTCGAGAAAGGCCTCTTTTGCCAAAAGTCATTTATGAAGATAAAAATCAGAATGGTTTAGTATTACACTATTCCCTGAATAATTAGAAGGCATTTCTAATAACTTAAATATAGAAAAAAGAAACCGTGGCCATTTAACATATGAAAATTGCCTGAAAGATCAACAAACATAACACCACCATATGTTGTTTTTCCTCTTGGGCGCTATTCTGAAAAAAGCTAAATAAGAGGCAGCTTTATTCAGACCACTACTGCTTTTATTAATTAGTTACTGACATTAATTACCTAAAAATAATGATAGCAGGAGAAAGAACAAGGATATAGCAGGTAGTAGCACAAATATATTAAGGGGCAAGAGCCAAAATAGTTTTAAAAATATATTTATATATATATATATATATAATTATGATATTTATTAAATGCTTACTATGTGCCAAGCCCTGGGGTAGATACAAGGTAATCAGGTTGTCCCACATGGGCTCACAGTCTTAATCCCCATTTTACAGAAGCGGTAACTGAGGCACAGAGAAGTTAACCGGTGTGTCCAAGGTCACAAAGCAGACAACTAAAAAGCAGAGATGACATTTGTGGATCCATTCTGCTACCGAAGAGACCTGCAGTGGGATCCATTTGGACTCTGTTTATGATTGGGGTGATGGTGGGGGATATAGCTGGGGGAGGAAGAGCACTCTCCCAAGCGGTCAGTACAGTGCTTGGCATTCAGTAAGCACTCAATAAATACCATTGATTGGTTGGAGGAGAGGCTGTCCAGTCTCCTCCTCCTCCTTATATTCTTTGGTGGTGGTATCAGCACGGCATCTGAGAAGCAGTGTGGCCTAGTGGATAAAGCATGGGCCTAGAAGTCAGAAGGATCGGGGCTCTAATTCCGGGTCCACCACATCTGCTGTGTGACCTTGGGTAAGTCATTTAACTTCTTTGCACCTCAGTTACCTCATCTGTAAAATGGGGATTAAGACTGTGAGCCCCATGTGGGACAGGGACTATGTCCAATCTGATTGTCTTGTATCTACCCCTGCACTCAGTACAGTGTCTGGCATATAGTAAGCACTTACCAAATGCCATAAAAACAAAACAAACAACAAAAAACAGCTGATTTGGTCCTTCCTGGGTCCTCAGAGCAGCCACCAGCACTTCAACCACTTAGCCCATTCTTGGTTTGCATTAGCAGTGCTGGCTATGGCAGCAGAAGACAAACAATCTTTCAATGGTATTTACTGGGTGCTAACTGGGTGCAGAGCACTGTACTAAGTGCTTGCACAATTCTGTTTTACAGTGTTATAAAATATCATGCAAGGTTGAAGACAGTGGTAGCAGTAGACGTCAGTCACCCCTCTTCCCCTCTGCCCTCTCCCTCTCTTTCCCTTTTACCCCTTCAACTTTCTCCATGAGTCTCTCTGTCCCCCACTCTGTCTTATTTGCCCTCTCTTTTGGTCTTCCTTTCTGCTCCTCCCCCGTCCTGCCTTGAGCTCCCAGGAACCTGGTTGGGGCACGTGAATGCCTGATCTACCAGAAAGCTAGAAATCTGATGCTGAAATGATACAATAAAATGTCTAGTCATTTCATTATAGTGTGCATCATTACCCTCACTTTATTTGAGCTGAGACAACACAAGTATGCTGTTTAATCTTTGGTCACGCTATGAGAATTCAGCATGCCTTTCTCACGTTTCGAACACTATTTTGTCTTCTTACTCATCAGAGCCATGCCTAAGAAATACAGCTTAAGTTAGGTAGTGTTAAAATAGCTTAATTGTGGATAAATACTGGGTAAATGGACTAGGGACTCAGGGCAGGGAACGTGCTGTTTTGAAGCTGCTGAGTTAAGAAGAAGCCGTCAGCCAGGTGAGAGCAAAAAAGTGATTCATTCATTCATTCATTCATGATTAGTAGGGAACAAAATGGCTGTTGCTGGTGACAGTCCTTTAAACTGTAAGCTCCTTGCAGGCAGGGAATGGGTCTACTACCAAGTCTGTTGCATTGTACTCTCCCAAGTGCTTAGCACAGTGCTCTGCAAATGGTAAGCACTCGATAAATACCATTGTTTGATTGATCATGTTTTTTCTCCTGACCAGTAGGTATGAAAAGGAAACCAAGATAATCCCTGGTGTGGGTTTTTTTCAGTTGGTTTTTTTGAGGTGTGTGAGGTGACATGATGTGGCTCTCTTCTTACCGCATGATTTTAAAAATGAATCAACCAATTGTATTTATTGAGCGCTTATAGTGTGCACAACACTGTATTAAATACTTGGGAGGAACAGAGTTGATAGGACACATTCCCTGCCCACAACGAGCTTACAGTCCACTGCACACCATTGCTGGTCACTTTGTGTCAGTTGTTCCAGGACTGTAGTGATCCTGACACAGGTGAACTCAGCCTAGCAGGCAGATTCTCTTCTCTTTGCAAGTCTGTAACACTTGTTAATATATTAATAGGTTCATCTTTGAATCCTTTTTGTTGCCTTTAAGGCAAAGCTGGTTTGAGGGTTTCCAGAAGAGTCCAGGTGGAAAGAGTTAGAAAAGCAAAAACAAAACTGTTATCTCTTCCTATGCATCCCACTTGGAAAATGCTGAGAGCAAGCACAGGTGTGAGGTTTACATTTTAAATACTATAACAGATGTTGACATATTTAGTCTTAGGATTTGAAGCAGAGCAGGAACCAGCTTTGGCTGCATTCTGCATTATCTACATTGCCATAGCAACCTCCTTCCATCAGAGCAGAGTTGACGAGAGGCAGGAGTCTCCACAGTTAAAACAACCTTTTAAAATTCTAATCCGTAGGCTCTACTTTCCCAAATTGTACAGGTTTCTTATTCTCCTTAGGCGCCCTCCCTGCTCTCTCCCTTCCCCACCTCTGCCCATCTTAGAATGCTGCATATCTTATATACAGAAGCAAACCTTTAATCTTCTGTCAAAGTTCAGCTTTGTTCCTAAACTATAGGAAATGGGAGATATACCACACCAGGACTCCGTAGTTCCCTGGTGGTGATGATCGAGTGATGGGTGTGGTGGAAGGGTAGTGGGGAGGGAGAGAAGAGAAGCAGAAATTATGGCCTGTGGACATTTCCTCTAGACTGTAAACTTGCTGAGGGCAGGGACCATGTCTACCAGTTCTGTTATATTGTACTCTCCTGAGTGCTTAGTACAGTGCTCTGCACACAGTATGCACTCAATAAATACAACTGATTGATTTCTCCTTAATGCAAAGGTAATTCTTGGGAGAGTTTTAGCCACTCTTTGGCAAGGAAATCCTCCAAGATTTACCTTTAAATTTAGAAAGTAAAATACACTTTAAAGGCTCACCACATTTCCTCAGCCCTCGCCTTCCTTTATCACCTTTTCTTTTCCAAATTTCCCACCACCCAAAAGAAAGACTGCAGACAATGGGTTTGAATGAAAAAGAGGTTTCAATTCTAGGAGTCCAATTTTCATGAAATACAACCCAAAAGGAGAAAAAATAAATTTAAATTTTCAATTACATAATCTCCATTACTTAGTTGGATCCAACTTTCATCCCAAACTGGATGAATCCAAGAATCCCAGCCCAGATGGATTTGAAAAGATTAAAAAGGCCCTTCTCCATGAGAACAGCACTTTTAGTCATTTAGCAGTTTCTTTCCTGAACAAATTGAAAGTGAATCTGATTCTGAATACATTAGGGACATTGTAAAATAATTCAAACTTTTTGCCTCAGTCGTGAGAAATGTGAACAGTGTTTCAAAACGATAGTTCTTACCTTGAAGCAGAGTAGACAACAAGTGAGTTTGGCCAGATAATTAGAGACCCAAAATGGCAGTTAGGGGTAATCACCTCTGTTCCCAGATCCCAACTCCTCCTGTATGCGTGTGATCAAAACGGAGGAAGTCACTTAGTTTCTCTGTGCTCAATATTCCCATCTGGGAACAGGAATGAAAATTATGTTTTTGTGGTGGTCTAATTCTTTATTCTTCTTATAAGGTGTTTTTTTTTCTTTAAGCCCAGATTTTGCCATGTGATGGGGTGAAAATTGTCTAGCAAATTCCCATTTTTTTCCCACCTCAATACCCTAAAGTCCAAAGCACTGTGTTCCTTTGTGGGGCAAGGGGAGAGACGAGGGAGTGAGGACTGCAGAGGAAAGAGGTGGGGAGTAAAAGTGCAGAGTGTTTTAAAAAAATGAAGAAAAATAATCTCTGAATGATCAGAAAGTGCATCATTATAAGTGGCCATTTTCAGTCTGTTCACATTCTGTTCACATTATGTTCTGATGAGAACATAAACAATGCCATCCTGGGTCAGATCAGTGGTCCACCTAGTCCAGTGTTTGCTCTTTGACTGTGACGCCAAAGAACACTGGGAGGAACAGGCTGATGGCTCCTCTCCTTGACAGCTAACTTCATGGCTGTATATGTACCATCCAACATCCTTAACTTTTCAATCTAATAATTTATCATAGACCTAACATCCATTTTCTCTGCCCTACTGATGTTATCTGCCTATCTAACTTGCTATGTAAAGATTTCCATCTGTTTGCTCCTTAGCGGATAAGGAAAAAGGACTAGCCTTAACCCCGAGGATGGTCTCCTCAAGAGCTTATCCAGGGAGAAGGAATTACCTCCTCTGTTCCTCCCACTTCCCTTGGCAATTTGAACAGAGTTCCTGATTGGAAAGAATTTCTTTTAATTTTGCTGCTTTGACGTTATCTTACCTTACCTAATTCCTTACCATCAGCTTTAATTAAAGCACTTAATCAGTTCGCCCCCTCCTATCTTACCTTGCTGATTTCTTACTACAACGAAGCCTGCACACTTTACTCCTCTAATGCCAGCCTACCCTCTGTACGTCGATCTCATCTATCTCACCGCCTATCCCTTGTCCACGTCCTTCCTCTGGCCTGGAACTCCTTCCCCTTTCATATACAACATCACTTTCCCCACTTTCGAAGCCTTATTAAAATTGCTTCTCCTCCATGAGGCCTTCCCTAAGTCCTCATTTCCCCTACTCACTCTCCCTTCTGCATCACCTATGTACTTGGCTCTGTATTCTGTAAGCAGTTAATATCCAGTGCTTAGAACAGTGCTTGGCCCATACTAAGCGCTTAACAAATACCATTATCATTATTATTTATATCCATTCCACCCTCAGTCCCACACAGCACTTATTCATTCATTCATTCATTCATTCATTCAATCGTATTTATTGAGCGCTTACTGTGTGCAGAGCACTGTACTAAGTGCTTGGGAAGTACAAGTTGGCAACATATAGAGATGGTCCCTACCCAACAGCGGACTCACAGTCTAGAAGGGGGAGACAGACAACAAAACAAAACATATTAACAAAATAAAATAAATAGAAGAGTAAATATGTACAAGTAAAATAGAGTAATAAATATGTACAAACATATATACAGGTGCTGTGGGGAAGGGAAGGAGGTAAGGCAGGGGATGGGGAAGGGGTGGAGGGGGAGAGGAAGGAGGGGGCTCAGTCTGGGAAGGCCTCCTGGAGGAGGTGAGCTCTCAGTAGGGCTTTGAAGGGAGGAAGAGAGCTAGGTTGGCGGATGTGCGGAGGGAGGGCATTCCAGGCCAGGAGGAGGACATAGGCCGGGGTTCGGTGGCGAGACAGGCAAGAACTAGGCACAGTGAGGAGGTTAGCAGCAGAGGAGCGGAGTGTGCGGGCTGGGCTGTAGAAGATAAGAAGGGAGGTGAGGTAGGAGGGGGCGAGGTGATGGAGAGCCTTGAAGCCAAGAGTGAGGAGCTTTTGCCTGACGCATAGGTTGAATGTTAGCCACTGGAGATTTTTGAGGAGGGGAGTAACATGCCCAGAGCGCTTCTGCACAAAGATGATCCGGGCAGCAGCGTGAAGTATAGATTTAAGTGGGGAGAGACAGGAGGATGGGAGATCAGAGAGGAGGCTGATGCAGTAATCCAGTTGGGATAGGATGAGAGATTGAACCAGCAGGGTAGCAGTTTGGCTGGAGAGGAAAGGGCAGATCTTGGCGATGTTGCGGAGGTGAGACCGGCAGGTTTTCGTGACGGATTGGATGTGAGGGGTGACCGAGAGAGCAGAGTCGAGGATGACACCAAGGTTGCAGGCTTGTGAGACGGGAAGGATGGCAGTGCCGTCAACAGTGACGGGAAAGTCAGGGAGAGGACAGGGTTTGGGAGGGAAGATAAGGAGTTCAGTCTTGGACATATTGAGTTTTAGATGGCGGGCAGACATCCAGATGGAGATGTCTTGAAGGCAGGAGGAGACACGAGCCTGAAGGGAGGGAGAGAGCAGGGGCAGAGATGTAGATTTTGGTGTCATCAGAGTAGAGATGATAGTTGAAGCTGTGGGAGCGAATGAGTTCACCGAGGGAGTGAGTGTAGAGAACAGAAGGGGACCAAGAACTGAGCCTTGAGGAACCCCTACAGTAAGGGGATGGTAGGGGGAGGAGGAGCCTGCAAAAGAGACTGAGAATGGACAGCTTGAGAGATAAGAGGAGAACCAGGAGAGGACAGAGTCTGTGAAGCCAATATGTATATATATAATTTAATATCTTTCTCACTCTTTAGACTGTAAGCTCCTTGGGGGCAGGGAACATGCTTACCAATTCTGTTGTAGTGTACTCTCCTAAACAGTACAGTGCTCTGCACACAGTAACTGCTCCATAAATACCATTAATTAATTGAGAAGCAGTGTGACCTAGTGGGAAGAGCACAGGCCTGGGAGTCAGAGGACATTGGTTCTAATCCCAGCTCTGCCACTTGTCTGCCCACTTGTCTGTGTATGACCTTGGACAAGTTACTTAACTTATCTGTGCTTCAGCTTCCTTATCTGTGAAATGAGGACTAAGACTGTGAGCCCCATGTGGGACAGGGACTGCACACAACCTGATTATCCTTTATCTACCTCAGCATTTAGCACAGTCCCTGGCACGTAGTAAGCTCTTAACAAATACCATAATTATCATGATTTTATTATTATTATTACTAATAATGATTGACCACTGGGGCAGCTCCAAAGTGTTCTTCCTAAAGAAAGTGCAACGTTTCTTGTACACTTGACTGCTTCAGTTTCAGAGGTATCTCATCAGAGCAGTTTTGTTGGGACTACCTCTTATCTCAAGCCAGACCATCTGTTGATGCTCTCCACTCTGATTGAGATTAAAAACACTCAAAAAATCGAGAAAGCAGTGGTACTTTTCCTCCCTTGACTTACCCAGACAGTCAGACATATGAGACAAGCATTCATGTACTGCAACCTGAGCCCAACCTGACTTCTGGTAAAAGGAATTTGTTTCAGAGCTTGTTATGAGGCACAGCGTGTGCTGCCTCCATGCCTCCAAAAGGACCAAATAAATATCTCTCTGAATGGCATGCTCAAGCTGAGCATGTTGACAGACAGGGGCCTGTTTGTTTTCACCAGGCAATTCATGAGAAGGCTCGCAATTGTTCATTCCAAATAGATCATCCCTGAACCGAAGGGATTCTAATGAGATAAAAGCTTTTTAATTTCCCAGACTCACTACACTCCAGGTCACTTATGATTAAAGTCCATATCATCCTGGCTGATTCTGTGATGGTTGGGATGTAAACATGAGTCAACACTGGTTACCATAATCCTCCTTGGGATGCTCTCTCCTTGCAAACCGAGGAGCATGGAGGGTGCTTTCCCTTAGACCTGAGCTGTTTCTGATGCTGAGATCCCTGCCTGTCTCAGCTCTTTCTTGGAGGAGTCAGAGAAATCTTAGCCTATATCCTTTCCCCACCTGTTGCCATGGAGCAGGAGGGGTTTAGGCCCACCATCCATTTCCAGTTCCGAGTGCTCTTGATTACTGATAAAAGATGATCAGGAAGGCGAAAACTAATGGAAATCCCATGATGCTTCTCGTCCCATTTAACTGAGTAGTTGTAGTTTGGGCAATGTAATGCTGTACTTCTGTCCAGAGAAGAGTGTTTTTCCAAGCCTCATGTACACTACTTACTTACTGGTTATTCAGACACATAAACAGGCAGGTCTGGACCACACCCCTGGCTTTTGGTTGATGACACTAAGTCCCCTGCCATTCTTTCCCGAGGGAGGGCTGCACCGTCTTCAATTTCCCTGGACCCACAGGGGAAAGGAGAGGAGTTGGCAGGGAATGTGTCTGTTTATTGTTATGTTGTACTCTCCCAAGCACTTAGTACAGTGCTCTGCACACAGGAAGTGCTCCATAAATCTGATTGAATGAAGTTGGCCCACTCCTTGCCAACCCCCCACCCTCAAAAGCTGCTTTCACACCAATTCAGTCCCCTCTCCATCCCTCACTTCTCTTCCTTTAAAGCCCATGTTGTCTGCCTCCATCACCCACTTCAACAACTAGACCCAATCAATCAATCAATCGTATTTATTGAGCGCTTACCTTGTGCAGAGCACTGTACTAAGTGCTTGGGAAGTACAAGTTGGCAACATATAGAGACAGTCCCTACCCAACAGTGGGCTCACAGTCTAGAAGGGGTAGACAGAGAACAAAACCAAACATATTGACAAAATAAAATAAATAGAATAGATATGTACAAGTAAAATAAATAAATAAATAGAGTAATAAATATGTACAAACATATATACATATATACAGGTGCTGTGGGGAAGGGAAGGAGGTAAGACGGGGGGATGGAGAGGGGAACGAGGGGGAGAGGAAGGAGGGGGTTCAGTCTGGGAAGGCCTCCTGGAGGAGTTGAGCTCTCAGTAGGGCCTTGAAGGGAGGAAGAGAGCTAGACTTCTAACCATTCCACTGGCCCTTTCACCACAGCAACAGCACCTAGAGACTCATTTTTGCCTCTAATACCACAGTTGATGACATTGTTTCGCAACCTTGGACATCTTCAAGAACTAGCTCTTTTCCAGATGCGTGATCTTGGTTGCTCCCACCCCAATCACCATTGCTCTGGGTCCATGGAGTGGGGCTTAATGAAGCCTCCTGCCTGACTCCAGAGGTAGACTCCCCATACCAGTCAAGGACAGACCGAAGACAGGCAAAAGCCAGGCCACCACCTCTCCACTTCACTGACCTATATCACAGGGTGTGGTTAGGGGTGGGGGAAGGAGCATTTGCATATAAGTGTGTATACGTGTGTATGGACATATGTGTGTGTGTGTCTGATAAATGGGAAGATGAGTTAGATGAGTGAAAGAGAAAAGTGGTGAGGGTGCAAAATAGAAAGGGAAATTTAAAGGGAAAAAGAAAGGGCTGATTGAGAGTCTAGGAGAGAGGAGAAGACTATTAATACCTGTCTACATGTTTTGTTTTGTTGTCTGTCTCTCCCTTCTAGACTGTGAGCCCGTTGTTGGGTAGGGACCATCTCTATATGTTGCCAACTTGTACTTCCCAAGTGCTTAGTATAGTGCTCTGCACACAGTAAGCGCTCAATAAATATGAATGAATGAATGAATGAATGAATGAATCTAACCTGGGGAAAGCATTTCCATGAGATCCTGATATGGATATGGCAGAACCATCATCATCATCATCATCATCAATCGTATTTATTGAGCGCTTACTATGTGCAGAGCACTGTACTAAGCGCTTGGGAAGTACAAATTGGCAACATATAGAGATAGTCCCTACCCAACAGTGGGCTCACAGTCTAAAAGGGGGAGACAGAGAACAAAACCAAACATACTAACAAAATAAATAGAATAGATATGTACAAATAAAATAAATAAATAAATAGAGTAATAAATATGTACAAACATATATACATATATACAGGTGCTGTGGGGAAGGGAAGGAGGTAAGATGGGGGATGGAGAGGGGGACGAGGGGGAGAGGAAGGAAGGGGCTCAGTCTGGGAAGGCCTCCTGGAGGAGGTGAGCTCTCAGCAGGGCCTTGAAGGGAGGAAGAGAGCTAGCTTGGCGGATGGGCAGAGGGAGGGCATTCCAGGCCCGGGGTATGACGTGGGCCGGGGGTCGATGGCGGGACAACCACCTCAAATCTCCTTCTCGGGCTTGAAGTGGGGAATCAAGGGTCTCCTCCTGACAAATGACCAGGGAACCAGCCCTAAATGAGAGGCATCCAGATCAGGCCTGGTCTGTGAAGGAAGGCTTTCATGATCTAGAGCACAGTTATAAAATTACTCAAAACACTGGAGGCTCCTACCCTTGCAGATCTTCCAGGTAAATATTTAAACATGTTCTTTGCCAAAACAGCAGTAGATATTTACCCGGGAGAAAGGAACAGGCCCAGTGCAAATGCTCTGGTTTCCAGGGTTAATAACATCTCTGGCTTATATTTGCTTTAATTATGTATTTAGCCTCCCGCTGGTGACAGAGGCATTGCTATAGAAACCAGGCTCATGCAGAACGGGAGGGCAACAAGGGACAGAAGAGTTTGGTCAACAAAAGCAGCACATTTCCAGCTGATGAGAGTTACTTGGGGGTACATTCAAAAGGTCAAAGGGCAAGCGATTTAGAGGGAAAGAAAAATGAAATCTCATCTCCGAAAGGTGCTTCTTTTGAGAGTCTTCTTTTAGACTTCAGCAAGAGGGAATTAGAACATTAGGAAGGGGAAGTGGTCCAGACAGGCAACATTAGCGGGCTTCTTTGATGCAGTCATATGGCATCCAGCCACTATGGTTTGTTTTACGGCCATTTTGAAATCAGAGAGTTGAACTGTAAAGCTGAGCTGAAGGCAGAGAGAGGTGGGCTTGGCCTTAGGTCTTTTAAATCCCCCAGTGGTCCTTTGTAATCTTTTTTTTCCTCCTCAGTGTGTCATAGGCCTGACCTTTGTAGGGGAGACTAACTCTGATGTGATCTAACCTTTCCTTCCCAGTAGAATGTTTTCAAAAGGGACCCCCCTTGAGGCTTTTCAGATGAAAAAGCAGCAAAGGCTGAGGAGTTTGAGAAGAATTAAGTGTAACCTGGAAGGCGGGGCAAGCAATTAGAAGACATGCTCTGAACTATTCCTACTCCTTTCTCTAAGATGGTAACTCTCTCTCTCTCTCTCTAAAAAGGGATTCTATATTCTTAGTCAATTCTGCTCCAAAGTTAGGCATCAGAGAGGGCAGATGAGAAGATGTGTGAGGTGACAAAATTATTGTTGAGGCTAGTTTAAAAAGGTATTAAAGGTGTGTCTATAATACCTACTTGACAGGAATTTCTGCTACTTTACGGAATTTGAATTTTCAATAATCAGGTTGAATTGGAGAAATGTATTAATCAAGTGGGATGCAGCTCAGTATTGTTTGCACAAATTCAAAGGGATACCCTTAGGCTTAATAAATCCAGTAAATTCCAAATGGAAGAGGTCAGACTGCATTATTTGGGGCGAGGAAAGGGGAAATGATCTGGAGGTCACAGTAGACGACCAGGTATGATTAAAATAATGAATAGTTTAGTGGCAAAACAACCCAACTAGATTTTGAAATTGTAGGATAATATTGTATGAAATGACCCACAAAGTAGTCATCTCATTCTACTGATCCTCAGAGAACTCAAGTGGAAGTCTGAATCCATTTTGCAATACTTTACTTTGGAAAGAATGTGGATTTCTCAGAGTAATGAGGACAGTGACACAATCTAGAAAATATAACCCAGGAGGAGAGTTTCAAAGCACTCAATTTGCTCACCTTGAGGAAGTACAGGATAAAGGTGACCAGCTCCATCTACAATAGTCAAACACGATGTGATGTTGTGGTTGGGAAGTGGGAGAGAAAGTTCATTGGAAAGCAACAATCCCTTCTTTGCCTTAGCTAGCAAGGAGAAAGGGAAAGGGAAATGGGTTGAAAGGACAAGAAAAAGCATTTGGGTGAAACACGATGAGACCTTTTAGGAAATCCAGGTCAGTGAAACCCTGAAACAGTTTCCTTAAAGAGGTTGTAGAGCCCCTTTTTAAAGTTGCTTCAAAATAAGTTAGGTGCCCATCAAAGAGTCCTAGTTGGCTTATTATAAACTGGCTCCAATACTGTGGCAACGAAATGGACCTGTTGATCTCTTGAAATGTTTTTCTGCTAATGGCCATCAGATTCTGCAGCTCTATTTGCTTTGGTATCCAACAGTACCTAGGCTAACCATTAGGAAAGAGTAGCTTTAAAACTTAAACTATACAACTTTCCACCCGGGGTGTCCTGGCAGGAGAGGAAAAAGCAGCGTTGCCACTCGGCCTTGCTGGCCTTGGCTACTCCCCTTTCATCAGAATGCCGAAACCCGCAGAAGTCACGGGAGAGAGGTCACTTTCCCTCCTTCCCCAACAAAGCCCATGGAAGGAGAATTGGCAGCAGGATGTTCCTGAGGTTGTGACTCTTTGACTGACTGGCCTGCTTGAGTGAGGAAGAGCCTGAAAACTACTCCTTTGGCCACTATGTACTGTGGCTCTTATTGTCGCTCTTGTTTGCCGATATTGCTTTGTAAAAATCTCTGTCATGTGTCTTTTGCATGCCCTCCTCCCCAACTTCTACACTGTGAGCCTCTCAAAGGCCAGGGGCAGGGCCTATATTATCATCCTTGTGCCTCTTTCTGGGGCTTAGTACAGTGCTCTGCATGCAATAGACATTCAATAAATGTACTAACGAATGAATGAACTTGCACAGCACAGGTGAGAAGACTGGATGGGCCAAAATCCAAGCTGCTACCACGTTGCTACAAGCACTTGCCCTATCCCACCTTGATTACTGCATGAGCCTCCTTGCTGACCTCCCTGCCTCCTGTCTCTGCCCACTCCAGTCTATGGATTTCACTCTGCTGCCTGGGATCATTTTTCTATGAAACCATTCAGTCCATGTTTCCCCACTCCTCAAGAACCTCCAGTGGTTGTCCATCCACCTCTGCATCAAACAGAACCTCCTTACTATAAGCTTTAAAGCACTCAATCAGCTCACCCCCTCCTACCTTATCACACTGATTTCCTACTACAACCCAGCCCACTCCCTTCGCTTCTCTAATGCCAACCTACTCATGTACCTCAATCTCATTTATCTTGCCACCAACTCCTCACCCACGTCCCATCTCTGGCTTGGAAAGCCCGTCCCCTTCACATCTGACAGATGATCAATAAATCAGATTTATTGTGTGCTTACTATGTTCAGAGTACTATATTAAGTGCTTGGGAGAGTACAATATAACAGAGTTGATAAACATATTTCCAGCCCACAGTGAGCTTAAAGTCTAGAAGGGGAGAACACTCTCCCCATCTTCAAAGCCTTATTAAAAACACATCTACTCCAAGAAACCTTCCCTAAGCCCTCTTTTTCCCTACTCCCTCTCCCTTCTGAGTTGCTTATACACTTGGATCTGTACCTTTTAAGCACTTAGTATTCACCCCACTTTCAGCCCCACAGCACTTATGTACATATCTGTCATTTATTTATTTATATTAATGTCTGTCTCCCCCTCTAGACTGTAACCTCTTTGTCTACCAGAGTCTACCAACTCTGTTATATTGTACTCTCCCAAGTGAGAAGCAGTATTACCTAGTGGAAAGAGCACGGGCCTGGGAGTCAGAGGGCCTGGGTTCTAATCCTGGCTCTGCCACTTTTGTGCTGTGTGACCTTGGGAAAGTCACTTAAGTTCTCTGTGCCTCAGTTATCTCATCTGTACAATGGGGATTAAAGCTGTGAGAATCATGTGAGAATCTGAATTAAAGCTGTGAGAATCATCCAAGCGCTTAGTACAGTGCTCTGCCCACAGTAAGCGCTTAATAAATACGATTGAATGAATGAATGTGGGACATGGACTGTGTCGAATCTGATTGTCTTAGTTCAGTGCCTGGCACATAGTAAGCGCTTAACAAATACTATAAAAAAGCACTTAGTACAGTGCTCTGCACACAGTAAGCACTCAATAAATATGACTGATTGTGGTGAACTGAAAGGGGGCATAAGGCAAACAGGGAGGGTAGAACAAATATTTTAAAGACATAGCGAGAGCACAGTCTTAGGCAATATGATAGAGCAGTGAACTGTTGGGAGACTACTGAAACGTACAGACTAGCCTGAAAAGCAGTAGTCGGGGGAGGGTTGCTCTCTGTGGATAGAGGCTTCTGGGAGCTTCTTCAAGACTCCAAGAAGCAGGCTGGAAAACAGAGACGGGCATTGTGAGTATCAAACAGCCCACAGCAAGGCATTCTTTTTCTGTGCACATAATGTGGAATGGCTGTTGGTCACTCATCCATCTTTTCAGCCACAACTTTCACCTGGATAGGTTGCCAAGATCAATAGGGTCGCCTTCCAAAATGAAAGACACATATGTACAATTTGCTGGTAACCCAGCCTTATGCCACTGGTTTTCATTTCTTCCCTCTCACATATTTAACTACTGGGTAATATCCCCTGAAACAAGTGCTTGTGAACTCAGCCAAAGGGGGATTCATAAATTCAAGTCTCAAATCCCTATGCCAGGATCAAGGCCAGAAACATAAGTCACTGGAGGGTGAGCAGATTGTTTTCTAGCCATAATTGATTTCCCATTCAACTATGGAATTGCAGGTGTTACTAATTAGTCCTTCAAGGTCCTCTTTCCCATAGGCTAGAGAAGGTGTGCTTATATCATTCAGAAGTAGAGAGGAATTTATGTTTACATCTATATGTATGGTTGCCTTTCAGGGTCCAAAAATAATGTGACTGATGGTGAGATCTTATCCATATGTGTGTTGCTGATAACTCCAGATTCTGCCTGGCAATGAAGCTGAAAAGGCCAATGAGCAATCCTTTCTACCCAGTGCATACACTCACTCTCTCTTCTCTCTCTCCCCAGCCCTCCCCTTTGTTTCTCTCACCCCCTGCACACACACCCCGCCTCATTTTTCTGGGCTGCTGCAGTTGCTACTTATCATCTAGCACTCTTGATTCAGCCTCTAGCTATCGCAATCTTCCTGAAGCCTGTGATCTAAAGGAACCACCCCAAACCTGATCGCCCCATGTTAAATTGGTCTATGTTAACCAGCAGTATCAGCTGTGGTGGCAAATGCTTTTTGGAGTAACTGTATCATAGAAACCCTTTAAGCTCTGGTCATTCTGACCCACCTAGTAGACACTGGGACCCCTCCCTTCACTTGGTATTTTCAAATCCTCATTTGACTGTCTTTTTCTTCACCTTTTTCCAGAGATGATCCATGATTCATTCATTCAGTTGTATTTATTGAGCATTTATTGTGTGCAGAACACTGCACTATTGCTTGGAACAGTACAATGCAAAAATAAACAGACACATTCTCTGTTGACATACAACGAGCTTACAGTCTCCCTCACCTAAGTTTGAACGTGAAACTAAGAAATACCTCTATCAATAAATCAATGGTATTTATTGAGTACTTACTACGTACAGAGCACTGTACTAAGTGTTTGGGAGAGTACAATATAACAGAGTTGGAAGACACGTTCCCGGCTCACAATGAGTTTACAGTCTAGAGGGGGAGACAGACATTAATATAAATAAATTATGTTTATGTACATAAGTGCTGGGGGAATGAGGGAAGGGTGAATAAAGGATGCAAATCATGGTGCACGGGCAACACAGAAGAGAGTGGGAGAGGGAGTGGGAGAAGAGGCAGGGGCAGATTTGTCATTGTGCCACCTATGGGTACTAAGCTTCGTGATAATATCCTTTTTTTTTTAAACTAAGAATTCTCCTGTCTAGGCAGCCACATCGCTCCCATAGCACGCTTTCCGTATGAGCCACTACAGCCGTACAAGGAATTCTGACATGTTGGTTACGCTGCCTGGCAGTGTGTGTTCATGTGGCTTAGTGGAACGAGCCCGGGCTTGGGAGTCAGAGGTCGTGGGTTCTAATACCTAGTCTGCCATTTTTCAGCTGTGTGACTTTGGGCAAGTCACCTAACTTCTCTGTGCCTCAGTTACCGCATGTGTAAAATTGGGATTACGTGAGCCCCACGCGGGACAACCTGATTACCTTGTATCTACCCCAGTGCTTCCCCTCTCAAGGTCACACCTGGAGAGTTTCCAGTACTCTACCAGTCTCGACTACAAGAGGGAGAGTCAAGCAGAGGAACACCCATTCTATTCCTAGCTTGGGCAGTGGCTAGCAAGTGGAAGGCAATCTGCAACAAGTCAAAATTCACCTGTGCTGGGCAGCAGCAGCATGGGAGGGAGTTGTGGGCAGATACCCAGGTTTACTGCATGGAAGGAGGTAATGGTAAACCACTTCCATATTTTTATCAAGAAAACTCTATGGATACACTACCAGAACGACTGCAGATGGAGGTGGGGCAGTCTGGGAGAGATGTGTCCATGGCTTCGCTCTGGGTCTGAGACGACTCAATGGCACAAGACAAGACAGGACCCCAGTGCTTAGAACAGTGCTTGGCACATAGTAAGCGCTTAACAAATACCATCATTATTATTAGTAGTAGTAGTTTATAGGGCACCGACTGCAGTTGGAAAAAGAATGAGGAGGTACACTGTAGAACTCAAATTTAGGTTTCTCAGGGTTTTTTTTTTTTCCCTAGAAAATTTCCACCATCAACAAGTTTGTAGCTCTAGGCCTGGTCTGATAGTGCCTGCTGGTAAATAAGCCACTGGCCCTTTGTCTGGTTAAATAATCATCCTCATGCTGAGAATTCAAACTCAAACTGGCCTGGCCTGAAGTGCTTTCACTCTTAAAAGCTGACTGGCCAGTGCTTCCCTAGCTAGGAAGGTTTGCAAGGTGCCCCAGTTCCCAGCAGTTGCAGAGAGTGTCCATTAATGAAAATGCCTCTGCTCCGAAAGGCAGATCACTACTTCATGATGATCCTCGATTACCAAGCTTCACAGCAAACCAGGAACAGCTAAGTTACAATAAAAATGAATTTGTGCATAAAACTCAACTGGGTAAAACAAAGCTCCTGATAATCCTGGAAAGCTGGAAATGGAATCTAGAACAGGGGTGCGCCTCATTTTTCCATGGGCTCTGATCCTAACATCCTCACAATTAGAAAGAATGAATACCCAAACTGGTTAGACTGCCTATATAGGTTAGATTATTAACTGAGAGTTACAGTTCTTGCAAGTTTACACATGCCCAGAGCCTAAAAATCAGACAGTGGGCCTATGAGAAAATTTGGTAATCTCTGCCACTTCCTACCTTATGTATAGCTTTCTTGGGAGCATATGTGGATGGAAGAATTCTATATTTGTCCCAGCAACTTGCTTGTGTTCTTTTCACCCAGTGACCTGGGGAGCAGTGGCAGGTATCAATCACTCAATCAATTGTATTAATAGAGAACTTACTGTGTTCAGAGCACTATACTACGTTCTTGGGAGAGTAAAATATAACAGAATTGGTAGACACATTCCCTGCCCACAACGAGCAATGGTCTAGACAATGGTCTAGGGGGGAGACAGACATTAATATGAAGAAATAAATTCTGGATGTGTACGTAAATGCTATGGGGAAGAGGGAGGGGTGAAAAGGGGGAGCAAATCCAAGTGCAAAGATGACACAGAGAGGAGTGGAAGAGGAAGGGAGTGGGCAAAGGGAGTGAGAGAAGAGGAAGAGAGTGTTAGAAGGGAGTGGGAAGAGAGGAAGAAGAAGGTAATTGTGACTGGGACAGGGTGGTACATCTGGTTCACATCACCGAGCAGTGTTGATAACCATCCATTAATTCATGGAGAGTAGGTAAATATGAACTGAGATTGACCATGTCTGTAAAGCCTGTACAAATCTGGGTGCTCACCTCATTGGAGTAGCAGCAGGAAGAATCCTGGGGGTGGCATCACACCTACAAACCCTAAGCAAGACGTGGAACGGTGCCAAGCATATGCAGCAGGACCTGGCCCACAGTAGCCTGGCTTGTAGCTGTAGTCCCCTCCTCCCTGTTCCCCCCATCCCCCACCCCTGCACCCAGGTTGGACATTTCTTTCTGGCCTCTCCGTGTTCTTCCCTGGGGAACTAATTGGGGCTAGGCTTGTGGAGACCGAAGCTAGAATGGACCTGGCGTAGGGAGGGATGCAGGTGGCCACGCATGACACTGAAGGTTCTTGTATCCATGGGAGTACTGGGGGGGATGGAGATTGCCAGAGCCTTCTCTGCTTTCCTGTTGTCCCAGAGTAGGCCCAACCCTTCACAGGTTGGATGATGGGAATGTGAGGGTACGGAATCAGAGACCGAGCCTGGTGAGAGGGTTACTGTGGTTGGATCAGGGCTCAGGGGCATCCTATCTCAGTCTCTCCTATCCTTATAGGGGAGGGGAATGGCAGGGTTGGAGTGTGGGTGTCCTGAGCTCTGTCCTCTCCTGGTTCTCCTCCTGTCTCTCTGGCTGTTCATTCTCAGTCTCTTTCACGAACTCTCCGTCTGCCTGGCTCACAAGCCCATAACCTTGGCATTTTCCTTGATTCATCCCTCTCATTCAGCCCACATATTCAATCTGTCACTGAGTCCTGTCAGTTCTACCTACACAACATTGCTAAAATCTGCCCTCTCCTCACCATCCAAATTGCTGCTTGCTGATCCAAGCATTTATCCTATCCCACCTTGACTACTGCATCAACCTCCTCACTGATCGCCCTGCCTCTTGTCTCTCCACACTCCAGTCCATCCCTCATTCAGCTGCCCAGATCATTTTTCTAAAAAAAAGTTCAGTCCATGCTTCCCCACTCCTCAAGAACCTCCAATGGTTGCCTATCCACTGCCATGTCAAGCAGAAACAGTTTTAAAGTGCTCAGTCAGGTAGCCCCTCCTACTTTACAATGCTGATTTCCTACTACAGCGTTGCTCAGTGGAAAGAGCACGGGATTTGGAGTCAGTGGTCATGGGTTCAAATCCTGGCTCTGCCAATTGTCAGCTGTGTGACTTTGGGCAAGTCACTTAACTTCTCTGGGCCTCAGTACCTCATCTGTAAAATGGGGATTGACTGTGAGCCCCCTGTGGGACAACCTGATCACCTTTTAGCCTCTCCAGTCCTTAGAACAGTGCTTTGCACATAGTAAGCGCTTAACAAATACCATCATTATTATTATTATTACTACAACCCAACCCAGTCACTTTGCTCCTCTAATGCCAACCTACTCACTGTAACTTGATCTCATCTATCTCACCAGAGATCCAAATCCACCTGCCGCCACAAAGTGGTCTATGTTTCTCAGACTACTACATGAAGCCTCCTTCCTCCCTTCTGCTGCTCTCACACACCAGACCCTGCATTTTTCTGGTGACAGTCCTGGGCTGTGGAGAGACAGGTAAGAAGCACTGGTCATTGGGGGCATGGGGCCAGTGCATGTTTTACAGGTTGGTGAAAATGTTTGCAAACCAGAGATTTTTTTATTTTTTTTACTATATCTGTGAAAACGATCTACTTGAAGGAAAAAATCTGGGAGGAAAGGAAGGAGGCAAGAATGTTTTAATTAGAGCAGAACACATAACTGCTTCCAGATTGACATTCCTAAACAACTCAGAGGTACTCAGGTGAGCATCAAATGGGGACACCTCTTGAATATAGAAACATTTCATAACATTTGGGTTTGGGTATTTGCTTCTCTGAGATGGTTATTTCCAACAGAAGATTGGTCATAGGTAATCCTTAGGGAGCTCTTCCTTGGAGTGGAAGGGAACTCAAGAGGACATCCAGCCTCCTTGTCTGTCTCCAGGAAGAGGAGCACTGCCAAGACAAGATGGTTGTCTAATCTATGTCCCCAGTTCTAATTAGCTCCCCATTACACTGTAAATTATCATAGTGCTTGGCACATAATAAGCACTTAATTCCTGCTATATTTACTACTAAACTCTTCAAGGATAGGCACTGCTTCTCTGACTTCTAGAGTACACTCTCAAGTGCTAAACTCAAGTGCTAAGCCACAATAGACACTCAATAAATACTACTGATTGAACTACGGAGTTGACCATTTTTTCTTTATGCCAATCACCTGCAAACTAGACCTACTTTCTCTTGTTCCCTGCCTCGATGGGTATGCAGAAGAGTTGGTCAGCATAACCCATTAAATAACCCTCCGAATGATTGAAAAGTTTTTTAAAGTTACCTCTCTCTTTTCTTTTAACCTGAACAATCCCAACAACTTTAACTTGTTTTTAATGTCCTTTAGGGCAGAGAACGTTTCCCATGCTTCTATCATACTTTCCCAAGAGTTTGGTACAGTGCACTATCCCTATTGAGGGCTCAGTAAATACCATAACTACTACTACTCCTCTCTTCAAGACCTTTTTGAGTTTTTACACAAACCTCTTAAATGGGGAAGCTTAGATGGCACCAAGTACTCTAGTAACATCCTGGAAGGATTACTTTCCAGCTCTTAGATATTAACCTGTTCCAGTATCATGTTAATAAGTAGCACGATATGCTCATTTACAATTCTGGGAATAAGAGGCAGAAGTGATAACAGCACCATGATAGCTTGATGAAGCCTTCAGTCAGGAATGACTGATGAGCCTTTGTCCTGTGGCTTCGGGAATGAAGACTTGTGCAGAGGAAATGATTATAGTGCTAAGTAACTAAGCCTAAGCCCTCAATTCCCCTAACTGCCTTTCCCTCTGCAGTGTACCCATTAAGCACCTTGATACTCACCACAGCCCCAGAGCACTTATCAATCAATCACTCGTATTTATTAAGCACTTACTGTGTGCGGAACATTGCACTAAGCATTTGGAGAGTACGATATATCAGAGTTGGTAGACATGTTCCCTGCCCACAAGAAGCTTACAGTCTAGAGGGGGATACTGTATATATAAATATAAAAAATCAGTTATGTACATAAATGCTGGGGGACTGGGGCGGGGGGCGAATAAAGGGTGAGAAGTTCAAGTGTAAGGGTGAAGCAGAAGGGAGTGGGAGAAGAGGAAAGAGGGCATAGTCGGGGAAGGCCTCTTGGAGATGTGCCTTCAATAAGGCTTTGAAGGTGGGGAGAGTGATCATCAGTGGGATTCATTCATTCAATCGTATTTATTTAGCGCTTACTGTGTGCAGAGCACTGTACTAAGCGCTTGGGAAGTACAAGTTGGCAACATATAGAGATGGTGCCTACCCAACAGTGGGCTCACAGTCTAGAAGGGGGAGACAGAGAACAAAACAAAACATATTAACAAAATAAAATAATTAGAATAAACATGTACAAATAAGAGTAATAAATATGTACAAACATATATACATATATAGAGGTGCTGTGGGGAAGGGAAGGAGGTAAGGGGGGGATGGAGAGGGGGGCAAGGGGGAGAGGAAGGAGGGGGCTCAGTCTGGGAAGGCTTCCTGGAGGAGGTGAGCACTCAGTAGGGCCTTGAAGGGAGGAAGAGAGCTAGCTTGGCGGATGGGCAGAGGGAGGGCATTCCAGGCCAGGGGGATGACGTGGGCTGGGGGTCGACGACGGGACAGGCGAGAACGAGGCACGGTGAAGAGATTAGCAGCAGAGGAGCGCAGGGTGTGGGCTGGGCTGTAGAAGAAGAGAAGGGAGGTGAGGTAGGAGGGGGCGAGGTGATGGAGAGCCTTGAAGCCAAGGGTGAGGAGTTTTTGCCTGATGCGTAGGTTGATTGGTAGCCACTGGAGATTTTTGAGGAATGAGAAGGGATAAGAAGAGGGAGGGTGTTCCAGAACAGAGGTAGGATGTGGGCGAGGGGTCGGGAGATAGATGAGATAGAGATACAGTGAGTAGGTTGGCATTAGAGGAGCCAAATGTGCAAAGCATTTTTATACTCTACTATTTCCCCTATCTTTGCTTTATTTTAATGTCTGGTTCTCCCTCTAGACTGAAAGGTCCTTGTGGACTGAGATCGTGTCAACCAACTCTATTGCACTGTTCTCTCCCAAGCACTTAGTACAGTACTCTGCAAACAGTAAATGCTCAGTAAATACCACTGATTGAGTGAAGTAGCATGGCCTAATGGAAAGAGCACAGGCCTGGGGATCAGAGGACCTGTGTTCTAATCCCAGCTCCACCTCTTGCCTGTTGTGTGACCTTGGGTACGTCACTCCACTTCTCTGGGCCTCAGTTTCCTCAGCTGTAAAATGGGAATTCAATACCTGATCTCCCTCCTACTTAGATTATGGGCCCTATACAGGTCAGAGACTGTGACGGCCCAATTAATTTCTATCTATCCCAGTGCTTAGAAAAGTGCTTGACATGGAGTAAGTACTAAACAAAATATCATTTATATTTATTATTATTATTATTAATTATTATTATTATGGCATTTGTTAAGCATTTTCTATGTATCAATCAATCCATGGTATTTGCTAAGCACTTTGTCTGTACAGAGCACTGTAATAGCACTTGGGAGAGTACAATACAATACAGTTGGTAGACACAATCCCTGCTCACAAGGAGCTTACAGACAAGTGAGCCCGTTGTGGGCAGGGACTGTCTCTATTTGCTGCTGAATTATACTTTCCAAATGCTTAGTACAGTAAGCGTTCAATAAATACAATTGAATGAAGTGGGGGAACTACTTATCTGGGAAGTAGAGAAATTTCTGGTGACAACAACAGTTAGTCAAACAACAGATATGTTTTTGTAATTTTTATGATATTTATCAAGACTTTATTATATGCTGAGCACTGTACTAAGAGTGTTGGGGTAGAAACAAAATAATCAGCCTGTACATTTTCCCTGTCCTACATAGGGCTCACAGTCTAAATAGGAGGGAGGAGGATTTAATCCCCATTTTACATATGAGAGAACTGAGGCTCAGAGAAGTTAAGTGACTTGCCCGAGGTCACACAGCAGGCAAGTGGCAGAAGCAGCATGAGAAACAGTGTGGCCTAGTGGATAGAGAAGGGGCCTGGGAGTCAGAACGACCTGAATTCTAATCCCAGCTCCGCCACTTGTCTACTGTGTGACCTCGGGCAAGTCACTTAACTTCTTTGTGCCTCAGTTCTCTCATTTGTAAAATGGGGATTAAGACTATGAGCCTATGTGGAACATGGACTGTATCCAATTTGATAAGCCTGTACCTATTCCTCCCGCTCCCATCCCCTTACTGTGGGGGTTCCCCAAGGTTCAGTTCTTGGTCCCCTTCTGTTCTCGATCTACACTCACTCCCTTGGTGACCTCATTCGCTCCCACGGCTTCAACTATCATCTCTACGCTGATGACACCCAAATCTACATCTCTGCCCCTGCTCTCTCCCCCTCCCTCCAGGCTCGCATCTCCTCCTGCCTTCAGGACATCTCCATCTGGATGTCTGCCCGCCACCTAAAACTCAACATGCCCAAGACTGAACTCCTTGTCTTCCCTCCCAAACCCCGCCCTCTCCCTGACTTTCCCATCACTGTTGACGGCACTACCATCCTTCCCGTCTCACAAGCCCGCAACCTTGGTGTCATCCTCGACTCCGCTTTCTCCTTCACCCCTCACATCCAAGCCGTCACCAAAACCTGCCGGTCTCAGCTCCGCAACATTGCCAAGATCCGCCCTTTCCTCTCCATCCAAACCGCTACCCTGCTCGTTCAAGCTCTCATCCTATCCCGTCTGGACTACTGCATCAGCCTTCTCTCTGATCTCCCATTCTCGTGTCTCTCCTCATTTCAATCCATATTTCATGCCGCTGCCCGGATTGTCTTTGTCCAGAAACGCTCTGGGCATGTTACTCCCCTCCTCAAAAATCTCCAGTGGCTACCAATCAATCTGCGCATAAGGCAGAAACTCCTCACCCTCGGCTTCAAGGCTCTCCATCACCTCGCCCCCTCCTACCTCACCTCCCTTCTCTCCTTCTACAGCCCAGCCCGCACCCTCCGCTCCTCTGCCGCTAATCTCCTCACCGTGCCTCGTTCTCGCCTGTCCCGCCGTCGACCCCCGGCCCACATCATCCCCCTGGCCTGGAATGCCCTCCCTCCCAACATCCACCAAGCTAGCTCTCTTCCTCCCTTCAAGGCCCTACTGAGAGCTCACCTCCTCCAGGAGGCCTTCCCAGAATGAGCCCCTTCCTTCCTCTCCCCCTCGTCCCCCTCTCCAACCTCCCGTCTTACCTCCTTCCCTTCCTCACAGCACCTGTATATATGTATATATGTTTGTACATATTTATTACTCTATTTATTTATTTTACTTGTACATATCTATTCTATTTATTTTATTTTGTTAATGTGTTTGGTTTTGTTCTCTGTCTCCCCCTTCTAGACTGTGAGCCCACTGTTGGGTAGGGACTGTCTCTATATGTTGCCAATTTGTACTTCCCAAGCGCTTAGTACAGTGCTCTACACACAGTAAACGCTCAATAAATACGATCGATTGATTGAATATTCAAAAGCATTCCTTTAATTTGAACTACTGCCAGGGATTTGCGCAGATATTTATTGATTTACTTATGCACTGATTTTTGTACCGAACCTACTGACTGCTAAGCACAGTACTAATTACATGGAAGAATACAGCAATCCCCCAGCCCCACAGCACTTATGTGCATACCTGTAATTTATTTATTTATATTAATGTCTGTCTCCCTCTCTGGGTAGGGAATGTGTATATCAACTCTGTTGTATTGTACTGTCTCATGTGCTTAGTACAGTGCTTGCACACAGTAAGTGCTGTGGGCTGGGTTGTAGTAGGTGAGCAGCAAGTAATGTAGCCCAGTTTTTGGTAAAGTTTGGTTAAAGTTAAAGTTTTTGGTAAAGAGTTTCTGTTTGATGTGGAGGGGGCAAACCACTGGAGGCTCTTGAGGAGTGGGGAAACATGGACTAAATGTTTTTGTAGAAAAATGATCCAGGCAGCAGTGTGAAGTGTGGACTGGAGTGAGGAGAGGCAGGAGGCAGGGAGGTCAAAAAGGAGGCTGATATAGTAGTCAAGGCAGGACAGGATAAGTACTTGGATTCACATGGTAGTAATTTGGATGGACAAGGAAGGGAGGATTTTAACTATGTTGTGAAGGTTGAACTGACAGGATTTAATGACGGATTGAATATGTGTGTTGAATGAGAGAGGTGAGTACAGGATAACACCAAGGTACTTGTGAGACAGAAAGGATGGTGGTGCCATCTACAATGATGGAAAAGTCAGGAGGACAGAGTTTGGGTGGTAAGATAAGGAGTTCTGTTTTGGATATGTTTAAGTTTCAGGTGTCAGTGGGACATCCAAATAGAGATGTCCTGAAGGAAGGAGGAAATGTGAGACTGCGGAGGAGAGGGATCAAGGCTGGAGATGTAGATTTGGGATTCATCTGCATAGAGATGGTATTTGAGCCATGGGAGTAAATGAGTTCTACAAGGTAGTGGGTGTAGATAGAGAGTAGAATGGAATCCAGAACTGATCCTTGAGGGACTCCCATAGTTAGGGGATGGGTAGGGGAGGAGTCTGCGAAAGAGACTGAGAATGAGTGGCCAGAGAGATAGGAGGAGAACCACGAGAAAGACAGTGTCAGTGAAGTTGAGGTTGGATAATGTTTCCAGAAGGGGGTGGTTGACAGTGTCAAAGGCAGCTGAGCAGTCCAGGAGGATTAGGATGGAGTAGAAGCCATTGGATTTGTCAAGAAAGAGATAATTTGTGACCTTTGAGAGGGTGTTTCATGTGGACTGAAGGGGGCGGTGGTATTGTCTCCTCCTTTCCCTAGTAGAAGAGAAAGATTACAGACACTGAAAGAGGTAATGAACCTGGGCTGGGCTAAAGGGCAATTTATAAAACTTCTTAACCCATGTATCAGAGGGATGATGAGTAAAAAGTTGGGACAATTTTCATCTGACAAAGAGAGGGAAAGCTGTCGTTAGGAGCCCCATATAATCCATGGCCTTTAATCTAAGTTTGCTAGACATATAGCAACCAAGTCCAATGATTAGGAACTTTGCTTCTGGAGTGCGTGCTATCTTTGGAAAATGACTCTCTCTGTTTAGTTACTGGAATTTAGCGGAGATGAGATCCAGTAACTTGGGCTTTCCTTCGCAAAATTTAATAAATCTTTTCCCCCATGGTTTCCCTCTCTGTATACCTTCTGAACTGTCGGGCTAGTACAAGACTGACACTGCATGTGCACGCAGGTGGCCTTCAGCTCTTTGCCCCTGCCCGGCATCCTGGCACCTACTGCTTCTCACTCCTGCCACCTCAAGCTGCAGGACCCAGTAAGCTTGGCTGTGATGGACTCTGGATGTGGTGAGGAGGTTTAGGTAACAGACAGAGAGAAACAGGGAGAGAGAGAGGCAGAGATTCAGAGAAAATGAGTTCCAGAAAAACAGTGACATTCAGAAACAGACACCCAGAGAGACAAAAAGACCTGGGCAAAGAATGACAGAAGAAAAGATAAAGTGAAAAGTAAGAAATAAACAAGAGATATAAACAAAAAGAGAGAAAGGCAATGAGGGAGAAAAAGATCAAGACAAAGCACAGAAAGAGAGGGGCACAGACCCAGAGAGAGAGCGAGTTCATCTGGGTGGAATAAGTATTTTACTAGTTTTCCTAATGACTTCTGAGAAACAAAGCTGGTCAGTGGCATCAGCCATCAGAGAAATAGGACTGGGAACACTCCTATTAATAAAGAACCCAACTCTGTGGTCTGTGGCTCCCAGAGGACCTGGGCTCTAATCCCAGCTCTGCTACTTATCTTCTACGTGACCTTGGGCCAGTCACTTAACTTTTCTGTGCCTCAGTTACCTCAACTGTCAAATGGGGATTAAGACTGTGAGCTGCACGTGGGACGCGGACTGTGTCCAACCTGATTAGCTTGTATCTACCCCAGCGATTAGTGCAGTGCCTGGCATGTAGTAAAAAGCGTTTAACAGATACCATAAAGCAAACAAACAAAGAAAACAAAACAAAACAAATGCACTGTCCATTTCCTAAGCCTCCATTTGAAGTCGCTTCAGGAGAGCTGGCAGCTAGCTGGAGATCTTTGTTGGGGAACTGTTGCAGGGAAAAAAATCTTAGGATTGTCATTTCGGGTCCCAGTCTTTAGGAGGGAATGGCAAACCATACCAAGCACTAGAAAAAAGAAGCATCCCAAATGCAGGCTTTAGTGAGAGTTAATTTTAACACAAGGATGGAGATGGGAAAAAGAATCCATGGTACCAATCTAATAACCTCAATGATACTATCATGCTATCTTAAGCCATAAAGAATGCTTCTACTCCAATTTTGCACAATGTGATGGAAACATAAAACACAAAAATAGCTGGAGCTATAATGGGATATGAACAGATTTATGAAAGGGTCAGAAGAAATTCTTTTTAAGCAAAGATATGAAAAGCAGATAGGCTTTGAAAAGCATCTTGAATGAAAATGAGACCAGTTAATCAGAAGATCCCCAAAACACCTTTTTCAATGCTACTAGCTGAAAGACCCCCATCAAATAATAGCAGAGGCTGGGGGGAGAAACTCCTTACTATTGGTTTTAAAGCACTCAATCAGCTCTCTCCCTTCTACCTTACCTCACTGATCTCCTGGAGAAGCAGTGTTGCCTAATGGAAAGAGCACAGACCTGGGAGTCAGAGGACCTGGGTTCTAATTCCAGCTCTGCCACTTGCCTGCTGTGTGACCTTAGGTAAATCACTTACCTCCTCTGTACCTCAGTTTCCTCATCTATAAAATGGGGATTAAATTCTAATCAATCAATCAATCAGTCGTATTTATTGAGCGCTTACTGTGTGCAGAGCACTGTACTAAGCGCTTGGGAAGTACAAGTTGGCAACATATAGAGACAGTCCCTACCCAACAGTGGGCTCACAGTTTAGAAGGGGGAGACAGAGAACAAAACCAAACATATTAACAAAATAAAATAAACAGAATAGATATGTAAAAGTAAAATAAATAAATAAATAGAGTAATCATCATCATCAATCGTATTTATTGAGTGCTTACTGTGTGCAGAGCACTGTACTAAGCGCTTGAGAAGTACAAATTGGCAACATATAGAGACAGTCCCTACCCAACAGTGGGCTCACAGTCTAGAAGGGGGAGACAGAGAACAAAACCAAACATACTAACAAAATAAAATAAATAGAATAGATATGTACAAGTAAAATAAATAAATAAACAAATAAATAGAGTAATAAATATGTACAAACATATATACATATATACAGGTGCTGTGGGGAAGGGAAGGAGGTAAGACGGGGGGATGGAGAGGAAGGAGGGGACTCATTCTGGGAAGACCTCCTGGAGGAGGTGAGCTCTCAGTAGGGCCTTGAAGGGAAGAAGAGAGCTAGCTTGGTGGATGGGCAGAGGGAGGGCATTCCAGGCCAGGGGGATGACGTGGGCCGGAGGTCGATGGTGGGACAGGCGAGAACGAGGCACGGTGAGATTAGCGGCGGAGGAGTGGAGGGTGCGGGCTGGGCTGTAGAAGGAGGTGAGGTAGGAGGGGGCGAGGTGATGGAGAGCCTTGAAGCTGAGGGTGAGGAGTTTCTGCCTGATGAGCAGATTGATTGGTAGCCACTGAAGATTTCTGAGGAGGGGAGTAACATGCCCAGAACATTTCTGGACAAAGACAATCCGGGCAGCAGCATGAAGTATGGATTGAAGTAGGGAGAGACACGAGGATGGGAGATAAGAGAGAAGGCTGACGCAGTAGTCCAGACGGGATAGGATGAGAGCTTGAACGAGCAGGGTAGCGGTTTGGATGGAGAGGAAAGGGCGGATCTTGGCAATGTTGCAGAGCTGAGACCGGCAGGTTTTGGTGACGGCTTGGATGTGAGGGGTGAAGGAGAGAGCGGAGTCGAGGATGACACCAAGTTTGCGGGCCTGTGAGACGGGAAGGATGGTAGTGCCGTCAACAGTGATGGGAAAGTCAGGGAGAGGGCAGGGTTTGGGAGGGAAGACAAGGAGTTCAGTCTTGGACATGTTGAGTATTAGGTGGCGGGCAGACATCCAGATGGAGATGTCCTGAAGGCAGGAGGAGATGCGAGCCTGGAGGGAGGAGGAGAGAGCAGGGGCAGAGATGTAGATTTGGGTGTCATCAGCGTAGAGATGATAGTTGAAATTCTACTTCCTCCTACTAAGAACTGTGAGCCCCAAATGGGATAGGCAGTGTGCCTGGCCTTATTATCCTGTAACCACACCAGGACTTAATACACTGGTTGACACATAATAAGCATTTAACACATATCATAATTATTTTTAATGAACTGTTGCTACAACCCAACCTACATACTTGGTTCCTCTAACTCCGACCTATTCACTATACCTCGATCTCATTTATTTTGCTGCCAATCCCTTGTCCACTTTGTCCCTCTCACGTGGATCTGCTTCCCCTTTCCTTAAGGGCAAGGATCATACAATAATAGTAATAATAATAATGACAATAATAATAATGATAATGATGGTATTTGTTAAGCGCTTACTATGTGCCGAGCACTGTTCTAAGTGCTAGGGTGTATACAAGGTAATCAGGTTGTCCAATGTGGGGTTCATAGTCTTAATCCCCATTTTACAGATGAGGGAACTGAGGCTCAGAGAAGTTAAGTGACTTGCACAAAGTCACACAGCTGACAAGTGGAGGAGTTGAGATTAGAACCCATGACCTCTGACTCCCAAGCCCATGCTCTTTCCACTGAGCCACGCTGATTCACATATCTACCAATTCGTATCTACCAATTCTGTTGTACTCTCCCAAGTGGTTAATACAGTGCTGTCCACATAGTAAGCACTCTACAAATACTATTGAATGATATCCGATAGACCATCACTCTTCACACCTTCAAAGCCCTACTAAATTCATATTTCCTCCAAGAGGCCTTTCCTGCTTAAGCTCTCACTTCCCTATCTAGGCTCTCACTTCCCTGTTAAAGTCCTCTCTTCTGCATCAAGTCCTCCCTTCAGTGTCACCTATGCACTTGGGTGGAGTGAGGCAAGAAGGGAGTTAAAGGAGAGGGGAGGGAAGAGATCAGAGAGAACACACGACTTGCCCTTACAGGGATGTTGATAAAGGAGCCAGAAAAATCAGATGAATAATGTGAACTCTGCTTTGGAAAATAAAAGCAGCATACATAATCCAAGAAAGGAATGCAAGGTGAAATGGAGAGAAAAGCATCATCTCTTGAGTGGAAGGGGTGGTGCTGGAAAGGAGATGCCACTGACACAGAATAAAGATTAGAGCAAAGATCCAGTCTTTCAGGGCTTTAGCTGCCTCTGCTGTTGCTGCTTTTGCTGCTTTTGCCTTCTGCTATCCTCAGCCCCTTCCTGTTACTGCTTTAGGTCCCTCTTCCAGGGTTAAAGACAGACTAGGCAGTTAAAGACAGATTAGACACACTGGCTTTTATCTTCTGGTCTTTTCTGCTGCACCTAGGAAGCCACATTGCCTGCCCCCAGACTCTGTCCGGATTTCAAGAGGGCAGAATGGGAAGAGAAAGGACAATAATGATAATAATGATTGTGGTATTTGTTAAGCACTTACTATGGGGCTCACAATCTCAATCCCCATTTTCCAGTTGAGATAATTGAGGCCCAGAGAAGTGAAGTGACTTTCCCAAGGTCACTCAGCAGACACGTGGCAGAGCTGGGATTAGAACCCCTGACCACCTAACTCCCAGGCCCGTGCTCTATCCCCTGTCAGTGTTAAGAGGGATTTGACAGTGATAAATTCTGAGTGGATATATGCTTCTAGAATGTAGAGCAGGTATGGAATGGTTCTCCCCACTGCCCCCACCCCCAAACAAGCAACACCCACCTAACCAACAGGCCAAACCATGAGGAACAGTGGTCCCAGGAGGAGTTATTTAGTTCATTCATTCATTCATTCAATCAGATTTATTGAGCACTTACTGTGTGCAGAGCACTGTACTAAGCACTTGGGAAGTACCATTCAGCAATAAATAATAATAATAATAATGATGGCATTTATTAAGTGCTTACTATGTGCAAAGCACTGTTCTAAGCAATGGGGAGGTTACAAGGTGATCAGGTTGTCCCATGGGGGGCTCACAGTCTTAATCCCCATTTTACAGAAGAGGTAACTGAGGCACAGAGAAGTTAAATGACTTGCCCAAAGTCACACAGCTGACAATTGACAGAATCCCTGCCCATAACGGGCTCACAGTCTAAAAGAGGGGAAACAGACATAAAAACAAGTAAACAGGCATCAGTAGCATCATTATAAATAAATAGAATTATAGACACATACACATACATACTCACTGTACAACCAACCTCTTGGCCACATCCTCCTTTTGGTCTGAAACTCCTTCCCTCTTCACATACAAGAGACCACCACACTCCCTACCTTCAAAACCTTACTAAAATCACATCACCTCCAAGAAGCCTTCCCTGACTATGCCCTCATTTCCCCTACTCCCTCTCCCTTCTGCATCACCCTTGCACTTGGATTCGTACCCCTTATTCATCCCACCTTCAGCCTCACAGCACTTATGTCTGTCTCCCCCTCTAGACTGTAAGTTCCTTGTGGGCAGGGAACATGTTTACAGACTCTGTTGCACTTTCCCAGGTGCTTAACAGTGCTCTGCACACAGTAAGCACTCAATAAATACCATTGCTTGATTGATCCCACCAGTCTGGACCTCTCTCCAGTTGGGCAATACCTACCTAAGATATATGGAGATAGACAAAATAATTGTGGCATTTGTTAAGAGCTTACTATGTGCCAACCATGGTGCTAAGCGCTGGGGTAGGTATAATGCTCAGATCAATCACAGTCTCTTTCCCCACCGGGGCTCACAGCCTAAGGGGGAGGGAGAAGAGGTAATGAATCCCCACTTTCAGAGGAGGAAACAGAGGCAGAGAAGTTTAATGACTTGCCCAAGGTCACACAGCAGGGCAATGGCAGGGTTAAAATAATAATAATGATGATGGCATTTGTGCATTACTAAGTGCCAAGCACCGTTCTAGAAGCTGGGGTAGATCAGGCAATCAGCTTGTCCCATGTGGGGCTCACAGTCTTAATCCCCATTTTACAGATGAGTAACTGAGGCACAGAGAAGTTAATTGACTTGCCCAAAGTCACACAGCTGACAAGTGGCAGAGGCGGGATTAGACCCCACGACCTCTGACTCCCAAGCCCAGGCTCTTTCCACTAAACCACACGGCTTCTCTAGGACCCAGGTCTCCTGACTCCCAGTACTGTATGTACCCTCTTTCTTCAATGCTTCATCATTGCAAATGCAGATCACCCACAATAATTTGGTGCTTGTTACAAAATCTTAATAATAAAATCACAGGTCTCCCCTGATTCACAGGAGCACCATACCTAAACCTTCTTAAGCAGAAGACAATCTACTCTGTTTTTAGGATTGCAAATTCCCGGGGGACAAAAACTGGGTTTGGATAACTGGCTCTGTAAAGCACCCAGCATAGCACTGCATACAGAATGAAGCTTTATAAATGTACTTTGAAGAGTTTTAAAGGTCTGTAGAGGAGAAAATTCCTCAACTCCTTTCAGGCATCTCAACCAGTGTCCAATAACTTTGTCAGAGAATTCTCTCATCTTATAGCTGCTGTTGGAAGTTAAACTCATTTCACCATGATCATGATCACCACCATCAACACCATCAAGAAATGCTGACTATGCAATTACTTGTACATAGTGGTATGTTGGGAACTGGGAATTTGCCACTCACAGGCAAAAGTATACCACTGTGGCCACAAAACCAGGAGGTGATTAGAACTCAGCCTTAGGAGACTATGGGATACCCACCTGAAGTGGATACTCATTATTTATGGGCTGAGTATTGAACCAGTATCGAAGCAGCATGGCTCACTGGAAAGAGCACGGGCTTTGGAGTCAGAGTTCATGGGTTCAAATCCCGCTCTGCCAGTTGTCAGCTGTGTGACTCTGGGCAAGTCACTTAACTTCTCTGTGCCTCAGTTACCTCATCTGTAAAATGGGGATGAAGACTGTGAGCCCCCCGTGGGACAACCTGATCGCCTTGTAATCTCCCCAGTGCTTAGAACAGTGCTTTGCACATAGTAAGTGCTTAATAAATGCCATCATTATTATTAACCACATCTCTAAAGTCTGACCAGTGAAGAGCTGTTTTCCATATTCAAAACACTTTTGAGTAAACTGCGAATTTCCCAGTGAACAGAGCCTTATGCTGACAGCTTGGGCCACTCCCAGCATTACCTGCATATGTTCTAGAATTACATCTTTTTGGTGTGGATACAATGTTACACTAATTGGCTTTTCAAGGTCCTCTCCAAACCTGGGTTTATGATAGACAGAAACCAACTATATCCATGACTCACTTTGTAGTCTTGTACAATTCATTTAGGCTTTCTGTACCTACCCAGGCAGAAACTCATTGCTGCATCATATTCTTTGGGGACTGAAAAATAGGTTGAAAATAGATTTTTTTTTTCCAAAACAATCTGGACTCTGGGCAGAAATTTCAGGGAGTGGGGCTTCAAAAGAGCTTATTCTATCCAATAAAAGAGCTCATCAACAGAAGAAACAGTGAACTCCTGAAACCCACACCAGGGCTAGAAATAGATTCCAGGAATCCTCTGACTCCAGTGGAGCCACAAATGGCACCTAGCATTCCTCTCAAGCCCATCCTCAAGTTGGAAACAGGACCCCGGAGTTTATGACTGCAAGAGACACAGAGGGTGCATACCCTCTACGTCATACCCTCTGTCTCTGACCCATAACCGATGCTGAAAATACCAACAGATATTCAAACATGGGCCAAAAGAGCCCCAAATCCAGGACTTCCCAACTAAACCAGGATCTATATGGACCCTACTGCTAAGGCACCCTTGAGACCAATGAAGGGACCTTAAGTTATCAATGAGAATGAGAAGCCAAATGTTCAAATGCCTTACTAATTGGACACTAGAAAACTCACATTTCTAAATTGAGGGATCAGAAATTAAAATATTTGGTTTCAAACCACAGATTTCATTTGTTCAAGCACACTAGCATCTGCTCCTTTCACAAGAATGGGGTCTCAAAAATCTGGTAGAATGGCAAAGACCCGTTGAAAAGCTGGTGTCTGCTGCAGTCAAAGTCTCTGGGACTTAAACACTAGATGGCAGATCAGACTATAAAATATGCACTGCTATGAGGCCTTTAAATAATGGAGAGCATTAAAACCCATGAATAGTCATGTTTTCCATCTGGATTCTGTGAGTTTTGCAGATGTGTTCCAAAGTCAGGACTTTGGACTCAGGAGCTAAACAATGGCTCCTTGCTTAGAGAGCAACTCAGTGGGAGTCTTGAGTGCCATTGGGGCAAATGGCTTCAAGGGTATCTAGCCCTGGGGGAAACACCATTATCACCCCCACCATTTTATGGGCCCCCACCCATTTCAAGCCTCACCAGAGACACAGTAGTGGGGCCCATAGAAACTTGAGTCTTTCTGAGTGGAGATAGAAATTTGGGAGTCTTTCTGAGTGGAGATAGAAATTTGGGAGTCTTTCTGAGTGGAGATAGAAATTTGGGAGTCTTTCTGACCCTCACTCGGTGAATTGGCACTCTTCAAAAGGGACCCACTTGCTTTCCCTAAGTCCTTTTCAAGTCCCCATGCTTAGCTGTGTTAAGGCACTTTAGCTCACACACTCATTGGTTCTCCCAAGCTCACCTCACTGTGCATCTTTCTTGACTCTCCCACCTCCTACTCCTTATTCATGTCCTTCCATTCACCCGTAACTCCCTTCCTGTTCCTCCCTGCTGGTAGAAATCCAGATATCAGGTCGACTTCATTCATTTCAAACTGATCCTCACTTTTTGTCACTCTGCCATCTCCTCTGCCCAGCAATAATATTTTTTCTCTCTTATTTACTCCCATTCCCATTGCTTGCACCAACTGTCTGACTTTTAACTCCCTCCTTAAACCCCCAGTACTCCCACCTCCTTCATCACTTGCTCCTAATGATCTTGCCATCTATTTCGACAAAATTGAAACTGTCAGGCATGAATGCCTTAAAATCTCCCCCACACCTCCCTAGTTTAATCTCCTTCCTATCTCTACATCATTCTTATATCCTTCCAAGCTATCTCTCAAGAGGAAATCTCCTGCTTTCTTTCACAATCCACCTGGCCATCTGACCCCATCCCTTCATACCTTATGAAAACACTCCTTCCTTTCTCCCCTCCCTGACCACCATTTTCAACTGCACTCTCTCTATGGTTCCATCCCCTCTGCTTTCAAATATACCCATATACTCCCTATCCTAAAAAAGCCAACCCTCAATTGACCCCAAAACACTCTCCAGTTATAGCCCCAACTCCGTCCTATCATTCCTTTCCTAGCTCCTCAAGTTTTCACCCACTGCTTCCACTTCTTCTCCTCCAACTCCCTCCTTGACCCCCTAAAATCTGGCATCCTCTACATCCACTCCACTGAAACATCTATCTCCGAGGTCACTAATGACCTCCTCCTGGTCAAATCAAACAGTCTCTCTCCCCCATCCTAATCCTCCTAGACCTCTTGGAAGCCTCTGGCATTGTGAACATACCTCTTTTCCTGGAAATATTATCTAGTGTTGGTTTCACTAACACTGTCCTCTCCTGGTTCACCTTCTACCTCTCTGGATGCTCCTTTTCAGTCTCTTTAACTGGCTCTTTTTCTGCCTCCTATCTCCTAACTGTGGTAGGTCCCTCAATGCTCAGTTTGGGGTTCCTTTCTAGTCCCCATTTATATCCAGTCCCTTGGAGCACTCATGTACTCCCACGGCTCCAATTACCATCTCTATACAGATCCCAAATCTTCCCTGTCAGCTTCAACCTTTATACTTCTCTACAATCTAACATCTACTGCCTTCAGGCTATCTTTACTTGGATGTCCTGCTGACACCTGAAACTTAACTTGACTGAAACAGAACTCCTCCTTTATCTTCCCACCCAAAACTTATCCTCCCCTAGAGGGACTTGGATTCCAATCCTGGCTCCGCCACCTGTCTGCTATGTGACCTAGGGCAAGTCGCTTAACTTCTCCATGCCTCAGTTTCCTCAACTGCAAAATGGGGATTAAGACTGAGAGCCCTATGTGGGAGAGGACTGTGTCCAACTCCAAAGCTTGTGTCTACTCCAGTGCTTAGTACAGTGCCTGGCACATAGTAACTGCTTAACAAATATCATAAAAAAATACCCATCACAGTTGCCAACAACACCATTCTCCCTGTCTCACCCAGAACTTTGACATTATGCCTAACACAACTCATTCAAATGACATTTTCAGTCAGTCACCAATTCTTGACAGTTCTACCTTCAGGACATCTCTAAAATCCACCCCTTCCTCTCCTTCCAAACTGCTACCACATTGGTCCAATAATTTACCATAACCCGTAACAGTTACTGCATCATTCTCTTTGCTGACATCCCTGCCTCCAGCCTCTCCTCTCTCCAGTGCATACTTCACTCTGCTACCCAGATCATTTTTCTAAATCATCATGAGGTCTATCTCCCCACTCCTCAAAAATTTCTAATGGATGCCCAGCTATCTCTGCATCAAACAGAAACGCCTCACCATCGGTTTTAAGGCACTCAATTAGTTCTCTCCCTCCTACCCGTCCTCACTTTTCTCCCACTACAACCCACTCTGCACACTTCGCTCCCCTAACACCAACCTACTTATTGTGCCATGATCATCGTCAACCCCTTGCTCATGCCCAGAGCTCCCTTTCCCTTCATATCTAGAACACCACTACTCCCATTTCAAAGCCTTACTAAGATCAAATCTCTTCTAAGTAGCCTTCCCTGACTAAGCTCTTATCTTCCCACCCTATTCACCCTCTCTTCAGCATCACCTGTGCTCTTAAGTCTGTACTCCCTAAACACTTTCATATTCACCCCAGCCCCACAGCACTTATGAACATCCCATTTGCTTTCTTCCCTAAAATTTATTTTAATGTCTATGTCCTTCACATTGTAAGCTCCTTGAGGGCAGGGATCATGTTTACCAATTTTATTGTACTTTCCCAAGTCCTTAGTACAGTGGTCTGCACCCAATAAGGAGGGCTCGACAAGTACCACCGATAGATTGATTGGTCAATTAGCTCTTCCGTATATTTAACTGCTTGCTTAATTAGATTTGTTATCGTTTCTATTTATTCCCTTTTCTTACTTACTGTATATTGAAGTTCCCCACTTCAATCCATACTTCACGCCGCTGCCCGGATTGTCTTTGTCCAGAAACGCTCTGGGCATGTTACTCCCCTCCTCAAATATCTCCAGTGGCTACCAATCAATCTGCGCATCAGGCAGAAATTCCTCACCCTCGGCTTCAAGGCTCTCCATCACCTCGCCTCCTCCTACCTCACCTCCCTTCTCTCCTTCTGCGGCCCAGCCCGCACCCTCCGCTCCTCTGCCACTAATCTCCTCTCTGTGCCTCGTTCTCGCCTGTCCCGCCGTCGACCCCCGGCCATCATCCCCCTGGCCTGGAATGCCCTCCCTCTGCCCATCCGCCAAGCTAGCTCTCTTCCTCCCTTCAAGGCCCTACTGAGAGCTCACCTCCTCTAGGAGGCCTTCCCAGACTGAGTCCCTTCCTTCCTCTCCCCCTTGTCCCCCTCTCCATCCCCCCATCTTACCTCCTTCCCTTCCCCACAGCACCTGTATATATAATATGTATATGTTTGTACATATTTATTACTCATTTATTTATTTATTTATTTTACTTTTACATATCTATTCTATTTATTTTATTTTGTTAATATGTTTGGTTTTGTTCTCTGTCTCCCCCTTCTAGATTGTGAGCCCACTGTTGGGTAGGGACTGTCTCCATATGTTGCCAACTTGTACTTCCCAAGCGCTTAGTACAGTGCTCTGCACACAGTAAGCACTCAATAAATACGATTGATTGATTGATTGACGTTCTGTGCTCAGCTGCCTTTTCCATTAGATTGTAAGGGAGAGTTCATGTCTTACTTATATTGCAAATACCCAAGCATCTAGATCAAATCTCTGCAAACAGTGCTCATGGCGATGAAAACTGCGGGCTGGAGATGAAATTTGACCCTTACTTCCAGGCCAGGGGTGGACCCCCACTGCTCTATTTGCCCCAATCAGGGTCAGGCTGGGGAGACTGCCCTGCACATTCCCAGAGGTCAGTGGTTTGGCTGAACCTGCCCCCACTGCTGCAATCTTGCAACTGCCACCATTTAGTGGCCGTTACTTACGGGCTTTGCCATTTTGTCAGAGGCCTTTTACAACCCTGAAGTGGACTGAGAGGCTGAGGAGTGTGGCCAAGGATCCTGCCCAGCCTGTCCCATGACTTGGCCAGAGATGGGAGTTTCTGGCCATGATGGAAACTCCAATCACTGGCTCGGAAAGACCAGTCCAGTCAAAGTGATAAAGGTGGTGGTAGCAGTGGTAGTGGCATCTGTTGCTAGTGTCTCCACTGAAGCAGATGAGAACAAAAAAGGAGCCCTCCTCTATTTCTGTGCTGGTATGATTAATTGTCACTGCCGCTACCACCCTAGCCACTTCAATCATCCCCTTGTTGCAGTCGAGAGGATCCGTGCTGCCACTTCACTAGGTCCTGTCTTACACCTTTCAGGTGGAGGGACATAACACCACAGCATGTGCCGACTCTCCCCAAATCAGGTTGGAAATAAAGTGACCATTTCTCCCCCTCCCCACCCACTTTTCTTCCCAGGACTTATTTGATGAATGGAAAATTAGGCCACAAACATTGACTTTGGCTCACCCATGAAGAAAGCTCCCTGAAAGATGGGGTATGAGTGGGGAAAATGAACATGATAATAATAATAAACTCAGTTCTGCCATAATGTATTTTACCACTATGCATTTTGCTAGAATGTTGTTAGGGAACTAGAGAACACACATCTAATGATCCGAGCTTGTTTGGATACAGTGTGCTGTAGCACTGGAAGAAATGGTCTGTGCATGAGTGCACAGGGTCAGAAAGCATTACTTTTTCCTTAATGTGGGGCTTTGCAAGTATGCAATTCCCCTATTATAGGAGAACTGGATGAACCTTGAATTTATATGGTGCATTTTTTATGTTTCTAAAGTGTTTTCACATTACTGATAAGACTGTGAGCCCACTGTTGGGTAGGGACTGTCTCTATATGTTGCCAATTTGTACTTCCCAAGCGCTTAGTACAGTGCTCTGCACATAGTAAGCACTCAATAAATACGATTGATTGATTGATTGATTGATTTTGTTCTTACAACATCCCTGGGAAGTAGAAAGAGGCAGGTATTATTATTATCCGCATTTTAGAAATGAGGAAATTCAGGCACAGAAAAGTGAGGGACTTAACCAAGCTAACACAGTTAGGCTAGTTAGAACTGGGATTAGACCTCAGGTCCTCTGACTCCCATATACTTACCCTCCCCCTTAAACAATGATTTCTCCTTAGAATCCAGCCCAACATCAACATTTCCATGATTAAAATAGTGAGAGATAAGAAGGGCTGCTTAATGAGGGAGATTTTCTCAATCTTGAACCATCCAGCTTGTGGAGAACATTAAAGAAAAGAGACTGCCTGTGATCTAAGGAAGAACAAGATGGCCCGTAGGGTTCAATGCAAGAGTCTCTGGCCACTGTTGTGATCTCCCCCAACAAAATTTTAGGGCACTCTGGGCATATCAGTAGTACCCACAGCCTTAGTTTCCTCCTCTTACATTGGGAAGCAGTGCGGCCTACTGGATAAAGCACGGATCTGGGGGCCAGAGGAACTGGGTTCTAATTCCAGCTTCGCCACTTGTCGGCTGTGTGACTTTGGGCAAGTCATTTAACTTTACTGTGCCTTCTTTTCCTCAACTGAAAAATGGGGATTCAATACCTGTTCTCTCTCCTACTTACAGTGTGATCCCCATGTGGGACAGGGACTGTATCTGGCCTGATTAACTTATATCTATCCCAGGCTTAGAACAGTGCTTGACACATAAGTGCTTAAAAAAATACTATTTTTTTTTTCTGAAAAGACACAGTGAGGTTTTTATTGTTTCTTTGCATAGTCTTTGAAAGGAACCCAAGAAGGGGAATCACCTCTGCTTTCCAGCCAAGCTGGTTAACTAATTAGTAACTCATTTTGGTGATAACCATCACTAGTCAAAGAAGGCCTCAATTTACTATGGTTATTCTGGTACTTGGGAATAGCCACCCTGTCAGTGCAGATAGCACATTGCCAGCACAGGAGTTAAAGGTTTTGGAATTAAATCATAGCAGGTCATCTCCTGTGCTCTGTGCTGCTTCCTCCACAGATGGTCTTGACAGGATGCTGTTGAGCTCTGGGGGAATAATGACCCCGGTGACCCAAAAACATCCACTCTTGGACAGTCAAGCCTGTGAACACACATTTATAACCACAAGGTTGTTCAAATTGTGGATCGGAATCCAAATGTCTCACGTGCAAAGCCATAGTCTGATAGCTCTTTAATTTACCATACTACTGTAGCAAGGATGTCCACTGGCTATCAGGAATTCTTGAGATGTTGGGAGGATCTAGCCAATCAGCATCCAGAGATCAAAGAACTGGATCAAGAGTTTAAAGGAGGAGTATCAGTGGTCTGGGGAAAGATTTTGCCACAGGGACCCAGAAGAGGCTGGTAGGCCCACAGTTAGGATTCCTTCAAATACTTTTTCTGCTTGACCCCCAAGTTCCCCTAGACCACTTCTCTCCATCTGCTTTTCTGGACATCCCCCATTATTGCTGCTCCCATGCCATCTCTACCCCTCCCTCCCCTTGGAAGGGTCTCTTTTGCTGGGATAGTGTAAAATGGGGATTAAGACTGTGAGCCCCATGTGGGACATAATAATAATAATGATGATGATGGTATTTGTTAAACACTTACTATGTGCCAAGCACTGTTCTAAGTGCTGGGGTAGATACAAGGTAATGAGGTTGTCCCACATGGGGCTCACAGTCTTAATCCCTATTTTACAGATGAGGTAACTGAAGCACAGAGAAATTAAGTGACTTACCCAAAGTCATACAGCTGATAAGTGGCAGAGCCAGGCATGGAATGTGTCCAATCAATCAATCAATCAATCAATCATATTTATTGAGCGCTTACTTTGGGCAGAGCACTGTACTAAGTGCTTGGGAAGTACAAGTTGGCAACATATAGAGACAGTCCCTACCCAACAGTGGGCTCACAGTCTAAAAGGGGGAGACAAAGAACAAAACCAAACATACTAAATAAAATAAATAGAATAGATATGTAAAAGTAAAATAAATAAATAAATAGAGTAATAAATATGTACAAACATATATACATATATACAGGTGCTGTGGGGAAGGGAAGGAGGTAAGATGGGGGGATGGAGAGGGGGACAAGGGGGAGAGGAAGGAAGGGACTCAGTCTGGGAAGGCCTCCTGGAGGAGGTGAGCTCTCAGTAGGGCCTTGAAGGGAGGAAGAGAGCTAGCTTGGCGGATGGGCAGAGTGAGGGCATTCCAGGCCCGGGGGATGACGTGGGCCGGGGGTCGATGGCGGGACAGGCGAGAACGAGGTACGGTGAGGAGATTAGCGGCAGAGGAGCGGAGGGTGCGGGGTGGGCCGTAGAAGGAGAGAAGGGAGGTGAGGTAGGAGGGGGCGAGGTGATGGAGAGCCTTGAATCCCAGGGTGAGGAGTTTCTGCCTGATGCGCAGATTGATTGGTAGCCACTGGAGATTTTTGAGGAGGGGAGTAATATGCCCAGAGCGTTTCTGGACAAAGACAATCCGGGCAGCTGTCCAGCCAGATTAGCTTGCGTCTCAGTACTTAGTACACTGCCTGGCACAAAAAAGGACTTAACGAATACCAGAAAACACACACACACACACACACACACACACCCCGCAAAAAAACCCAAAACAAACTGACTCTAAATTGGGTTTAAAAATAATTACTTCTTTAAAGTTCCCAGGGGAAGTCTCTCTGGAGCCAGTGCAGTGTGATATGAACTTTTTAACTTCTAATTGAACTTTATGTCAAAAGTGGTAACATAACTACTGACATGAAATCCATGGGCCCCAAGTAGAGAAACTATAAGTTTACATCACCAGCAAATTGGATTTTTATAGCAGTTTGAGACTGAGATTGCCACTTGCCCGAGTCTCACTTAGACATCAAGGTCTCTGCCTGATGCCTCGACTGACCCTATGAGAGCATGGGAATTCACCAAATAGTGACAATTCTAATCTGAGGTGCTCAAACTGCTTCCATGACATCAGGCTGCATACTCTTTGAGGGCAGGGATCTTGCTGTGATTCTCCTTAATGCCTAACACTGTGTTCTGCAGGGTAGGCCCTCAATCACTACTGATGATGATGATGATGATGATGATGATCTGCTTATCAATCAATCAATCAATCGTATTTATTGAGCGCTTACTGTGTGCAGAGCACTGTACTAAGCACTTGGGAAGTACAAGTTGTCAACATATAGTACAGTCCCTACCCAACAGTGGGCTCACAGTCTAGAAGGGGGAGACAGAGAACAAAACAAAACATATTAACAAAATAAAATAGAATACATATGTACAAGTAAAATAAATAAATAAATAGAGTAATAAATACGTACAAACATATATACATATATACAGGTGCTGTGGGGAAGGGAAAGAGGTAAGGCGGGGGGGTGGAGAGGGGGAGGAGGGGGAAAGGAAGGAGGGGGTCAGTCTGGGAAGGCTTATCTTCCCAGACATGCTAGTTCTACATTGGACCAGCATGCAGAAATGGGTATTTTTTTTTTTTTTACAAGTTTCTTGTGCAGTTACAACATGAGCTATTTGTTTTCTCGATTCATCTCAGACCTTCCCTCCTTTAAGGTTTCTTGTTCCTACACCCTAACACATACCCCAACCAGGGACCTCTGAGGTCGAGAAGGTGCTGGGATTAAAACTTTCATTTTACAGATGGGGAAAACTGAGACCCTCAGAAGGGAAGTGACTTGCCAGGTTGCTCAGTGAGGCAGAACTGGTTACAAAACCCAATTGCTTGGCAACTACTCAGAAAACCATGGAGTTTATGGGGGCATAAGTACTCTCTACCAAAGAACACTTTCCACTTATTTTAACATTTCTGTTGGGGACTTGGAGAGAACTCCCGAGTTTACACTGCAGACAACAATTCTCATTTTCCTGGCTGGGAAACAGCTTCAAGGGCTTCCCTCATTTAGAATCAAATACCACATGGGCAGATCTGTGGTGGCCCTGCCACTTGGAGATGATTTGCACATCATATCCAGTGTTGAGGTTAGGGCTTAATTTAAATTAAGCAGCATATTTGGTTCCTTGGGCTAGGGGCCTAGATCTATACAGTGGAGGGGAGAGAAATGGTTATATAAGGGATCAATCAACCAATCAATCATATTTATTGAGTGCTTACTGTGTGCAGAGCACTGCACTAAGTGCTTGGGAAAGTACAATATAACAGAGTTGGCAGATTAGTTCTCTGCCAACAATGAATTTACAGTCTAGAGGGTGAGCTTACAGAGTCTAGAGTCTAGTCTACCCATGCACAAGCCTCACAGTCAAAAAGCCAGGCTCAATTCCAGAATTCAAATGTTCAGGGTCCTTTTTCCATAGAACAAAACCACTGGCCATCATCTCCCAGGGGCTGTCCTATCCTCTTCCCCTACAGACAGAATTATTTAAACCCAGAAAAGTTTGAACAGGAATCTCAGGACTTGGATTTTGCTCCTGCAGTGAAAGGCCTTGAATTAAAGTAAAAGACATTTGGGTATCTTGCAGATTCATATAAGGAATTTGCTGAACAATATTTCTATGGTAACAGCAATTAAATGAATTTGAGAAGTCAGAGAAAAAAACTATTTTGGAGAGCTTCATTATCGGAACCTGCTGCCATATGACACAAGGTGAGTAGCGAATGCTTGGGGTTGCTAATAAAGATCTACAGAATTCTGTGGGATTGGGAGAAATAAGGAATGTGATAAGGAGCCATAAATCAGATGAGATGTCATTAATTCTGGGAAGACGCAGAGTGAACAGGACAGCAGTAGTGGTAGCAGAATTTATTTAGTGCCTACTTAGTGTAGTGCTCTGTACTAAGTCCTTGGGAAGTTCAGAATACTGAAGTGGCATGCTCCCTCCCCTCAAGGAGTTATACTCTAATAGGGGAGACAAATATTAGAGATGTCAAAATAAATAAATTGAGCAGACATACTTGGATGATTGCTAAGGAGGGTGTAAATAAGTCCGTGAGTGCTAGAGTTGGTGGAAGAGATGCTATAGCTATATACGTTGCCAACTTGTACTTCCGAAGTGCTTAGTACAGTGCTCTGCACACAGTAAGCGCTCAATAAATACGATTGAATGAATGAAAGAATGAATATAGCTCAGGGTCCTAGGAAATTCTCCCTGAAGTCACCAGTTTCCTTTTTTCTGCATAGTGGTGACCTAACCACAGTTCATGAAGTTTGTCTAATGACGATGAACATGTCAGTTTGTTGAAAGCCCTAACAGATACATGACTGGGACAGAGAGTAGTGCAGCCTTAGGGACAAGCCATGGTCAATAAAAATTGACCATCCTGTCTCTCCACAGAAGCAAGAGTTAATCAGGGAAAGGGAATTCACCAACCAATCTTCTTGTCCAGTGGGCTATGTTTTCAAAACTAGCAGTCCAATATGTTTTTTAAATTAAAAGAATAATACAAGGTAGTTTTGAAGTTCTAAAAAGTCACTTCAGCTGAATGCCAAATTTCTCCCCCAGAAATATGGAGCCCTGAGAGTTTGTCAATGGGGATGGTGAACTGTACACTGTTATCCTCAGACTGCAGCAAAATTAGGGAGAAGGCAGCAGGGTGAGAGAAGAATGCAAGGTTTTCTGCACAGGGAGGACATTGTGAAGCGAAAGATGGTTCTCAAGGATTTTTCCCATGGAATTGTTGCCACAGGAAAAAAAAACCCAACAACCTTGAGAAGCAACTTTAATTTTACAAAAGTATACAGAAAGCCATGCACTCTGGTTTCACTGCTCCCTGGGGATTATATGGTACAGGTTGCTGCTCCCCTGAGGATGACTTTTCACAGCTCTGTTCATTGTAACCCATAAATCACTGCAAACCTGGTTCTCTCCCATCCCCAAGTGACAACGAATGATAACCATTTCTAAAGCTCAGCACCCACTTCATGATCATAATTCCTGAAAAAATCTTTACGTCATGAGTCTAACTGAGATGTTGTAATAGAAAGGCACCTACATAAGTCCTGTATTCCCAGCTGGCTGGTTGAAGTGACTGAAGTTCAGTTCTCTAACTTCAGTGAATTTCCCAGAAAAGTAGTTCTGCCCCATCCACTCTAGCCCAGCCTTCTCGGTTCCTGATGGTTTCCTGGCCCCTCTTCCACACCCTGGGCTCACCTTCCCATCTCCCTGCTCCCTGCAAATTCGAGAGGCCCCCGCAAGATAGGAGACAGCAGGTGGCAGAGGCGTAGGGCAGAAATCTCCTTCATCTCCCTGCTATTTTGCTGCTGCCTCCCATTTGTAGCCATTAGGGGATGGGGGTGAGGAGGAAAAGGTCCAAAGTTCGTGGAGGTTCCCCCTTCCCCTGCCTCCCCCTCTGTAGGGGGTGGTGTGGGAGGGAGCAGCTGAACACCAGGAAGGAGGGAGGGAGTGAGGATGTGTGCAAGCCACAGAGGGTACATAACTCGACAGGAAAGGGGTCGAAAACGTAACTTCTCAGGTTTCTCTCAGGAGTGAACATTGCTCCTCTGAAAGGTGTTCCTGCCTGACTTTTTTCCCTAACACAAAAGTAACAAACCGTTCCCTCTCTTCTCCAGCAGGTCCCTCCCTAAACACTGAAGGTAGGTATGGATCACTAGTGGAAGAGAGGGCGCAATATGCATCATGGAATAGTGGATAGAGCATGGGCCTTGGGAGTCAGAAAGTCATGGGTTCTAAATCCCAGCTCTACCACTTGTCAGCTACGTGAACTTAGGCAAGTCACTTTACTTCTCTGGTCCTCAGTTTCCTCATCTGTAAAATGGGGATTGAGGCTATAAGCCCTGCGTGGGACAGGGACTGTGTTCTACCCGATGTGCTTGTATCCATCCCAACGCTTAGTACAGTGCCTGGCACATAGTAAGTGCTTAATAGATACCACAATTAATTAATTAATTAATGTTTCTCTTCAATCTCTTTAACTCAAAGCTCTTTATGTTGAGAGATTCCCAATTACCATGTAGTAATTCCTGTATCACTTTGTGTATCAAGCTTGTATAAGCCTCCTCTCCGATCTTCCATCCTCTTGTCTCTCCCCACTTCAATCCATACTTCACGCCGCTGCCCGGATTGTCTTTGTACAGAAACGCTCTGGGCATGTTACTCCCCTCCTCAAAAATCTCCAGTGGCTACCAATCAACCTACGCATCAGGCAGAAACTCCTCACCCTCGGCTTCAAGGCTCTCCATCACCTCGCCTCCTCCTACCTCACCTCCCTTCTCTCCTTCTACAGCCCAGCCCACACCCTCCGCTCCTCTGCCGCCAATCTCCTCACCATGCCTCGTTCTCACCTGTCCCGCCATTGACCCCCGGCCCACGTCATCCCCCTGGCCTGGAATGCCCTCCCTCCGCACATCCGCCAAGCTAGCTCTCTTCCTCCCTTCAAGGCCCTACTGAGAGCTCACCTCCTCCAGGAGGCCTTCTCAGACTGAGCCCCCTCCTTCCTCTCCTCCTCCTCCCCCTTTCCATTCCCCCCACCTTACCTCCTTCCCTTCCCCACAGCACCTGTATATATGTATATATGTTTGTACGTATTTATTACTCTACTTATGTTACTTGTACATATCTATTCTATTTATTTTATTTTGTTAATATGTTTGGTTTTGTTCTCTGTCTCCCCCTTCTAGACTGTGAGCCCACTGTTGGGTAGAGACCGTCTCTATATGTTGCCAACTTGTACTTCCCAAGCGCTTAGTACAGTGCTCTGCACACAGTAAGCGCTCAATAAATACGATTGATTGATTGCGGTAGCTTCCAGATACATTCCTGACTTTCTGGCCTAACCTGTGGAACTGGAGATTTGAATTCCTCACTGTTCCAAGGAGCAGAGCATTGCACCAGGTGCTGAGTGCAAAAAAAAAAGAAACACTG